>NW_020174698.1:12718409-13079552 GCF_003031525.2 Neophocaena asiaeorientalis asiaeorientalis | reverse complement strand
AAAAAAAAAAAAAAAAAAAAAAAAAAAAAAATATATATATAGGCCCTCTTTCTGTGTTCACACAAAATATCATATAATAGTGAGTGTAATAACTGTGCAAGTCTTACTAGAATGGAAGGCTGAATATAGTTAGTACACTGAGAGAGAGATCACTTTTGTATAAAGAAGGTTAGAATTATAGAGCATGCTGACATAATCTTATGATCTCTTAATAAGCCTTCTAGGAAACAAAAGTAAAGAGAACAAGTTGCAAAACAGACAAGTTGTTGTACCTCATTGGTGTAAAATATAAGAATATTTATGTATTAAAATATGAGGGAATATCCTCATCTAAGTCTCGATACTGGCTACCTCTAGGTAATGTTAGGAAGAGTTGGGGGCAAGCTCTTTATTGTTTTACTTTCTTTTGTATTAGCATGTATTTCATTTATAACTTAAAATTGATCAGGAGGATAATGAGTAGGAAGAAACTGAAAGAGAAAAAGAAAGGGAAAGAAGGAATTTTTCTCATCTGAACATTTGCTCCTCCCATTTCTTCAAGGCCCAACAGAGGGCCTGAGGTCTCAATAGAACTCTGAACTCCAGAGGTATTTTACTTATTGTTTACACTATGTATTTGGGATTTAGAAAAGTCTTCCTTGAAATACTAAACCCTGGGATAGCAGGGTTCTCAAGAGATGTTTATCATGGCAATACTAATACGTTATATTTGCTAAAAATGGATTGTTCACAAAATAGCTGTACCATATTGTCTACCACAAAGAGAAGAATAAAGAAGATCCTAATTTGAAAAACACAGACCTTAATTAAGTACCACAGTCTTAAACTTCTGGGTCAATTAGTCATCAGAAGAAAACAAAAGGCAACCTTAAAGAATTACTCAGATTTAATAAAGATTTTAAGGGTTATTTGAATACTGCTACCTCTTTTAGAAAACTTAAGTTTTAAAAATTATTAAAACTCAGATTAACACCTAAAAAAGGATTCTGTCCAGCCACACCAGTCCAGTGCTCACCAATCCACTGCCGTACCATTTCTTGCAAAAGCCTGCCCTGCACTCTTGTGGTAGCTTCTGTCCTATGCAACAAACGGAAGAAAATTAATCCAAACTGTATAAACCGCTGCATTCAGACTTCCCGTATCTTTCATTGATGTTAGGGAAGAGATGGGAATTACTTAATGTATATGAAGGCACAGCAGCAGAAAACACCTCTAAGAGCTAATATGAAGTACTTGAATGTAGATTATTTTGCATTTTACATTGATAGTGGTATGGTTAATGATGGTAATGATATTTGAAAATGTATGATTCACTTGAAATAACTAAAAGAAATGGATAGGATATATTACATTTTTCTTTACTGAGGGCTAGAAATTAATTTTATAATAATACCAAGGAAAAAATTATATCTGCATTTTAGTATACTCCAAGCAGTTATTGTAATCATGCTACTATCTCAAAGATATGACAAAATGTCATCTCAATTATTAAATTATAATAGATAGAGAAGATTTGATTTTATTCAGATGCAAGATAAAATCGAGAAAGGCTTTAGTTTTCTATTGATTTTCCAACAACAACAAAAAAAACTGTGCTTTGTGCACCACCTAGAGGAAATATGTAAAATTTATATTGAACATAGTTGCATTGGTTATAGAGACTGAGTGAAAAATCTCATCATTAGAGTTATAAAATAGAAACTACTTTCATCTGCCTGAGGTGATTTTCAGGCAGTCCTGCTGGAATATGACTTCCAATCTTATCTAGATGATGTAGATGCCAGTTGGAGTCTAGCATAAATACTTATAGTTGCAGTTACTAAAAACTTTTTCTTGAACATAATTTAAACTCGAATTTCCCTTCGTAAATTGGAAAGCCTACAGCTAGATTTTCTTCTAACATTAAACCAAAGTCTATCTATTTAAAATTAAATGTAACACTTGTGTTACCAACAAATAATTTAAATAACAAGGAAAAACCTCTCTCTCTTTTATTCTCCTTACCAAAAACAAAACAAAACAAACTGTATTACTGAAAGGGAAACTGAAATGCAGATTATAAAAACTTCCAAACCTAAATGTTTTATTACCAAAAAAGAGAAGGAAAAATAACTGAATTTCATGACCATTTTTACCAGATATCTTTCTGGGCCTCGTAGCCTCTATGTAGCAAAGTGTGTTCAATTAATAGTTACACTAACCTCTATGAGTAAACATTTTTAATATGCAACTCTGTCTTTATGGCATATATTCAACTTATTTTCTAGAAAAATTATTGATATTACTTATAAACACAATTTTTTTAAATGAGAAGAGGGTCCTTACTATACTATATTGAAAATACTTAATCAAGACTAAAACGCTATGCCTTCAACTCTTCTCACTTATACTCTCTTCCTAATTAGTCTCATTCAAAAATAAAGTCTCAGTTAATAGTTTTACGTTATTGACTCCAAATTAGTATCCGTATACAGTATACAGATCTTACATCTACATGTTCAAAAGCCAACTCAGTATCTCTATTTGCATATCTCAAGGACAGTTCAACTCAACCTGTTCAGAACCATTATGTTCTTTCCCCCCCAAGCCTCCTTCTCTTGCAGCTCCCCTTTGTTTAGGCTATGACACCATGAAACTTGAAAGTCAACCTTAAAAACTGCCTCTTCCTTGCTCTTCAAATCTACTCCACTGTCCAAACCACTAAATAACTCTGAAATCTGTTCACTCCTGTCCATGTCCACTTCTGCAGCCCTGGTTCAAACAACCAACACTTCTGAATTGGGCAGCTGTCCTAAGGTCCAAACTCATCTCCCTTCGTCACTCCCACCCAGGCTCAGTTTACCACTCAACAGCCAGGCCATTCTCATCACACTGCTCCCATCCCCGAAACCCTCTTATAATCCTTCAGTGGCTTCCCAGTGCTCCTAGGGATCAATACTCCAGTCTTAAATCTACCTAAGAAGGCTAGTTTCACTGATCTTATCTGGCCAGTACCTGCTTTATCCATCTCAGGTCACGCTGCTCCCCTTGTCCTCCACATTGTAGCCACCAGAATTCTTTCAGCTCCTCTAAGTGCCATTCTCTTTTCCCAGCCTGGACCTTTGTAAATAACTTTTGCTTTTTCTAGAACATGCTTCCTCTTACCCCATTTTAATCTAATCACCTCATTCTCAGCCTATTCCTCAGATCTCAGCTCAAATTCACTTTCTCAGGGAAGCTGCCCTCTGAGATTAGGCCAGATCCCCTCTCTTATCTGCCCCCTTTGGTGTCCTCATGAGCATAGGAAAACTCTCTGGTTTTGCTTATCATTGTATTTTCAGTGCATGGCATAGAGTTAGCAAGCACTTAATATTTCTTGAATGAACAAATAAATACATGAACGACAAAGGCCATTTTTGTCTTCATTCCAAGAAAAAAAAATCAAGATGAAAGACAGAGTACCTATGTTTATCTCTTCTCTTTCCCAAGACTCAATAAAAGTAATATAGAGGTATACACAAAAATGATATACATGGACAATGAGAAAGAGGATCAAAAGTATGGCACTCACCAAATGATTGCAACAAATTTTGGGAAGACTGAAAGCAGATGATGATGAACTAACGACTGATAAACCAAGGCAAAGGAAGATGCTGTAAGTATGCACACAGAGTGAGCTGTAGAAGAAAGCTAATCTGCCCGGTGGAATCCAGATGACTGAGAACTTTGAAGTGCCAACTACAGTGGAGAGCAGAAATGAGGCCTGGCTATAAACGAAGAGATTCATTGAAAGACTTCAGAGAAAACATGTTATCTCCCCCTACACCCTCCTCTCTCAGCCAACATCTTTCTCAGAAGGTCCAATTACCTAGCATTCACCCTCATCCCAAAGCTGGGTGAAAGGAAGAAAGAAAGAGGAAGGAAGGAAGGAAGGAAGGTGGGGGGAGGAAGAGGGAGAAAAGAAGAAAGGAAGTAGTAAAAGTAGCCATTCTTCTCTATAAAAATTGAATACAGTGCTTGAGAAGAAGTAGGGCAGCTTGTGTAGGAGTAGGAACTCTGACATTTAAGAGTCCCAAATTATAATGTTCATCTCGGCACCCACACACCTTCAACAAGGCTTGTCAGGGCAGTACAGCCTTTGACAAAAACTCGCTCAGCTTTTCTATTACCTCTTTCTAAAATATAAACGAACAAGCAAGAACCACCAAATATCTGAAGGAAAAAAAAAACCTGCACTATGAATGAGAAAGATCAAAGTAAGCAAAAATGGGGCTTCCCTGGTGGCGCAGTGGTTGAGAATCCGCCTGCCGATGCAGGGGACACGGGTTCGTGCCCCAGTCCAGGAAGATCCCACATGCCGCGGAGCGGCTGGGCCCGTGAGCCATGGCCGCTGAGCCTGCGCGTCCGGAGCCTGTGCTCCGCAATGGGAGAGGCCACAACAGTGAGAGGCCCGCGTACCACAAAAAAAAAAAAGCAAAAATGACTCTAGGAAAAACAGAGCTAATTCCTCAACAAGGGGATTTAAAAAAAAAAACTTGTATCCTCAGAAATATTCAAGAAGATACCATATCTATTGCATGTATAAAGCAAACAAAAAAACAAGAACAGGATACTATTAAAGATTAAATATCAGAAAGCAAATGTGTTACAATATATGTCAAATTAAAATATGAATACTAAAAATCTTCCAGCATAATAGAACTAAAAGTCAAGAAATAGAAAATATAAAACAAGATGCCCAACATTAGAAAGAGAAAACAGATATCATAGAAGAGAGGTGATAATAATAGTAAATACTAATAATCATCCTAGAAGAAATCTCCTACAGCTAAAGTACTTCAGTGAAAGTCTGCTCAATGATATGTCTGGCTCAATTACTAAAAGGAAGACATTCACTGAGGCATAGCATTTTAAAACCTCAAAACAATAAACTAAGAGAATACACTTTAAATTTCTAGTGTGGAAACAAAAACAAATTCCATAAAAAGGAACAAAAACACAGACTGTCATCAGAATTATCAGCAGTCCCCGATGATAGAAACCAGCGGATGAATGTTTAAAATTCTGAGGGAAAATGATTTTCCACCTAGACGTCTGTATACAGCAAAACCACCCATGAACTGTGAGGGCAGAAACAAGGAATATTTTCAGACATGTATGCAGTCGGAAAGTTCAGCTACCATGGTGCTTTCTGATGAAATTCCTTTTAGGATATATGCCAAAAAAAAGAAGGGATAATCCAAGAAAAAGTAAAATACCAGCAAAGAGTAGCTTCTTCTCAGAAGGGCAGTAAAGATAAGCCGCAGGATGACAGTGGAGCACCGGAACAGCAAGTCATACTGGCTAATCATGAGGATGGTGGAGGGCTCCAAGCAGGAGAGCTTGGCGGGAAAAAGTGTTCACAGTATCATGGACTGCGTGATGGGTAGTTTGAACAAAATGTAAAATATAGTAAAGGTAAATGATCAAGGGAAAAACAAAACCAGTTAGAAACCCTACAAGAAAGAAACAACTGTAAAAGGAAATATAAATCGAATGCACTACTTGCCTCTTCAGGGAATGACATTTATATTTTACACAATCATTAATAACATGAACAGTGTCTACTGAACTTTATATTTTAAAATCAACTTATGGACAAAGTATAAAAACATCGTGGTTATAGCGTAGAATGTATGTGGTGTGAACCGTGAAAAAAGTAAAAGTGCAGTGACAAAAGGTGAAGGCGGAAGGGAAACTAGGAAAACTGAAGAACAGGGCTACTGTTTGTGTTTATAGAAAAGTGTCAAAAGATACTCTATAGTTGCAGAAACAAGAAATCAAGATAGTAAAAATATTATACTAGCTAAACTAAACTAAAGCTGCTACATAGAAGATTAAATTTTTGATAAAAATATACTGAGAAGCAGGGGAATACTGGAAAGCTTGGCAAAAATGAGCTAAATCCTGATCTATCATAGCAAGAAGTTGATAAAGAATAAAACTGATAAATCTAACAATAGATATATAAGCATATTTTAGCAACAGAGATTTACTGTGTGAGAGCTAAATTAACTTAACCACTATGCCTGTCTCCTCTTCTGTAAAATAAGAACAATAATAGTACATACCTCATGGTGTTTATCGTGAGGATTAAATGAGTTAATATACGTAAAATCCCTTACCACCCCTCGGTGTCTTCAGGGTATTAGTTCTGGAACCTCCTGGGATATCAAAATCATACTCAAGACACTCAAGTCCCTAATATAAAATGATGTGATATTTGCATATAATCTACCTCATCCTCGTGTATACTTAAATCATCTCTAGAATACTTATAATATCTGATACAATGTGAAGGCCATGAAAATAGTTATGTGTGCATGGCAAGTTCAAGTTTTGTTTTTTGGAATTTTCTGGATTTTTGTTTCTAATATATATATATATTTGTTGTTGTTGTTGTTGTTTTCTTTTGTGCGGTACGTGGGCCTCTCACTGTTGTGGCCTTTCCCGTTGCAGAGCACAGGCTCCGGACGCGCAGGCTCAGTGGCCATGGCTCACGGGCCCAGCCGCTCTGCGGCATGTGGGATCCTCCCGGACCGGGGCACGAACCCGTGTCCCCTGCATCAGCAGGCGGACTCTCAACCGCTCTGCCACCAGGGAAGCCCTATTTTATTTCTTTTAACAAGAATAAGTATCGCTCTGATAACAGGAAAAGTACTTGTTTAAAATAGCTTTCAAAATCATGTCTTACCATTGATTAAGGTTAATTCCAAAGCTTAGAAAAGCCAAATTTAAATTTATATGATGAATTTTTAAGCTCTCTCATAATAGTAGTAAACATCTCTATAAAGTCAAATTGAATTAAAGGATTAATATGAGTGCAACTAACCCAAATTCTCATCCTTCTATGATCTTCCAGGCAAAAATGTTTTGGTGCTCTATTCCCCTTTGCTACATACACCAGTTGTTACTTTCTTTTTCCCCTTCATTTCCTTTCATTCCCCACCCCTACCCCTACCCCCAGAACCCACCCATCTGTTTTTCTCTTTCATTGTCTTCTCTCCATCTATACTGGTTGCCCTGCCTAAGCATTAGGATGTTAGTGGCCTGTCTTACAGTGCTTATTTATCCCTCTTGGGGGTATTTAATACTCAGTGGATTGGTGACCATGGAAATAGTTTGCTCAGAAATTAAAATTTATATTGATAATATAACATAGTTATTGTAACACAAATTATAAATGCAATTTATTCTATATTATAGTGCTGGTATCGTTTCCTAGGATCTCAGAAATAACCACACTTTTAAAATGTAAGAAAATAACCTTTTAAAAATGTTTAAATAAATATTAACCATACTCTAAGGGTATTACAAAACTCTATTGTTCTAATGAATCATTGAAATACTCAGAGAAATCATGTGCCTTTAACATCATGTAGACACTTTAAAAAAAAAACCTACAAATAGAGTCACTTGCTATGCATTCATGTCTTATCACTAAGTATAAAACTGATACGAACCAAGGTGAGAAAAATCTGATCCTAGGAAACAACTCTCTGAAGTACAATATTCAGTGATGTGGCTTTGCTAAGAATGAGCAATTCTAGTGCTGGGATAGTGGAACTTAGGAAATTAATCAAATTAAATACCATTTGGGGCCTCTTAAACTGAGATTCATCTTTCTTTAATAGACATTTTTTCTTATAAGTAGCCTTTTTCTGCTGTATGTATTTTTCACTGAGCGGCCAAAAATAATGCGTGGATTCACAGGTCGCAGCAGTAATGCAGCGTGAACAGCAGAGGGAGCTAGAGGCACAGGCCAACCTGGGAATGTCAGTGAGCCTAGTGTCTCACCACTACAGCTGAACCATGCTCGAACTCCTAGGAGGCATGCATATGCAAAACTCCGCACCGTGAGGGTGTACAGTGCGTACTGGTGGAAATAATTGAGAGATTTCTTTACTCTCAAAAATAGTATGAAAATTTCAAACTACCCTTAATGGAGCTCATTCTTGCCAAATATTATTTCTTAGGCAAATATAATTAGGAAATTATATTTTTTAAATATTTTGGAAACACAATTAACAAATATTTCACCACCTCCGTGATCGTCATTGTGAGTATCATCAATCAGTGCAGAGTCTGGGATACTTTTATAAAGACTTGACGCCCTGGTGGGGGAATTAAGCCAAAACAAATCATCTGACTCATGACTTCTACTAAGAAGTACTTGCTAGAGTGGCCCGGTTACAGATTTATTCCCACAAGTGAGGCAATTTAAAATGCCTATTCACTACTCTCTATTGTCTCATGTTTTTCTCACTTATTTTTTCATATATTTCTTTTCCTTTGTATTTTACTTCTTTTAATCTTTCTTTCATTTCTACAACTCCTTTTCTCCAAATGACACCTATGTTTTCTTTTCTATTTTTATCCTTTGTTCCAATCACATTTTATTTCAACCCCTATTTTTTTTTGGCGGTACGCGGGCCTCTCACTGTTGTGGCCTCTCCCGTTGTGGAGCACAGGCTCCGGATGCGTAGGCTCAGCGGCCATGGCTCACGGGCCCAGCCACTCCGCAGCATGTGGGATCTTCCCGGACTGGGGCACAAACCCGTTTCCCCTGCATCGGCAGGTGGACTCTCAACCACTGCACCACCAGGGAAGCCCAACCCCCATTTTTATTGCTCTTTAATTTCTTTTTCATAATTTGTTCCTTTTTTCATTCATCCTTTTCTTCCATCTGCAAGCTTCCCCTCTTTTATAATCAGCCATTGTTTCAAAATTTTTCTTTTCCTTTTTCTCTTTTCATATTTATTGAAAAAGCTACCTCTTTTCCACTTTTGTGAAATGGGAATAACAAAATCTGCTGCTGTAATCACTGATTTACTTATTTTATAAATGCTTAAGGCATGCCTACAGTATGAAAAATATGTAGTAGGCAACAGGGTTGCAGGGCGGGGTAGCAATAAGGAATGAATGAAAAAAATGAAAAAGACATTATTCATTTCCTTTGCTGCTCATAATATAATAAGAAAGAGACACAAATAAATATCAAGGCAGTATAATATCAGTACTATCAGGAAAATATAATATTTTTCTATGGGGATATAAGGGATTAACATGAAAACTTTCTAAGGACACAACCTCTGAGGAATCTTGAGGGATGTAGGGTTATCAATGAGTGTAAATGGAGAGAACAAAATGAATAATAACACGAGGTGAGAGAGGGAGAAGTTTAAGCATGTTAAAGAATAACTGGGGGTTTTGTACGTTATTTGTCAAACAATGAGGATGGTCCGTCTGCAATATTCATAATAGACTCTCCCTTTCAGTTAACCTCTTCCACCTTCCTGTAGACTTGGTAGGAAAGACTGAATATCACAATTACTAATCCTCACCCTTCCTTTGCCTCTTTCCCCCTTCATAAAATGGGATTAAAATAGTACTTAATTCATAGGGGTTTAGTGAGAATTAAGTGAGTTAATAAATATAAAGCACTTTAATTGTTCCTGGAACATGTTAAGTGCTGTAAAAGTATTTCTTACTGTTGGTGTTTTTGTTATATTAAGAGTTAATTGAGGCCAATTCAAATAGTACTCTACACTCTTTCCATGAAGTTTTTTCTAATCTCTCCAACTCACTCTGACTTTTAATTTCACTGTACTCCTAGACACTGTTACCCAGTTAATATTTATTCTCTAATTATTTTATGTATTTTCATTTTGTGTCTTCGTTGGATCACAAGTTCCTTTTGGCAGGTCCCACAAAGTATTGTATGCTTGCTTGATTTGTCCATGAAACTAATATAATTGAGGACACCTAAGAAACACTCAAAGAAGCATCAGCTAAACTAATGAATGTATTCCATGTCTTAGAAGTGAATAAGTGACTAGTATGACATGTAAGCCTGCACATTCGTTAGTGGAAAGTGAAAATTATAAGTAAGCTCAGAAGAAACCTGAGAACTGCTCAAATAAATAAACAGTATTTCACTGTTTCAGGGTTATTTGACAGTATCAGGGAACATTTGTCAGATATTTACTCTTACATACCTATTTATCCACAATGAATTCATTATTTAATTGAATTTTCACAACCACCTTATGAGATTTTGTGAGTGAGGCTCAGAAAGGTCTACAGTCACACTGTCATTAATAATGACAGAACTGGGGTTCAAATCCGTGTCTACCAAACTCCAAGTATGAGCTCTTCTATAACATCTTCCATTAATAGAAGTAAGATAAATTGGAGAAATAATTTTTTTGGATTAAACAGTTATATTACACAGGCAAAACAACTATGGAAATACTGATAAAGTGAGAATAAAAAATCAAAATGCATATTTCTAGAGTTATCCAAGGAAATTTAGCAAGAATTATCAAATGTCAAAAATTAACTAATATAAAACATTAGAACTCTGTAAATTTATTGTAAAGTCTCAAATCATTACTACTGAAAATTTTTTTACAAGTGGTATGGAAAATCTTAGATACATGTTTATTGAGGGAACAAGTAATAGCAATACAGTACCTTGATTTGTATTTCATGTTTTTAAGGGTCAACCTAAACTCTTTATTGACCCCATTAGTGGCTCATTTCTTTGATAACTTGGAGTAGGGTTAATACATTATTAAATGGAGCCTGTCTTTCTGCCAGTTCCATTTTTTTCTTTTTACATATCAAGTATTGCTTATTCATTAAACCTTTTCAAGCTAATGACAAATATCGCAGAGTAAGGTGAACTTCTTCCTTACCTGGGCCAGGACTGATGCCCAAGAAAGCGAACTCAAGGAGTAGTTGGGGTGCTGTAATGCTCACCTGAGGTATAGTTTGCTAAAACTGCCATGACAAAATATCACAAACTAGATGTCTTAAACAACAGAAGTTTATTTTCTCACTATTCTGGAGGCTAGAAGTCCAAGATCAATGTGTTGGCAGGTTTGGTTTCTTCTGAGTCCTCTCACCTTGGGTTGCAGATGGTCACCTTCTCATTATGTCCTCACATGCTCGTCCCTTGGTCTGTGTGTTGTCTGTGTCCTAACCCTCTTCTTATAAGGACACAAGTCATATTGGATTAGGGCCCATCCATCTGACCTTATTAATTACTTCTTTAAGGGCCCTGCCTCCAAACAGTCACATTTTGAGGTCCTGGTAGTTAGAATTTCAACATAGAAATTTTTGGCAGGGGCGGTGGGGGAAGACACAATCCAGCCCATAACACCTAGCATCAAGATCTGAATCATCTATCCGGTTAAAGCAAGACTTGAACTGTAGCACCCAATTACCTAACTAAGCACTAGGCAAAGCAGGAGAACCAAAACATGTTTTTGTTTGTATTTTGGGGTGTTTGTTTTGTTTTGTTTTTGCAGATTTTGATATTTTTAAAAAGCATCAAAGCAGTCATCATGGAAAAAGCAGAACTTTTTTGCATTTTCTTATACTTATTATAACTTACTGTTATATACTTATTATACTTATTGTACTTATGTTATATATACTTATTATACTTATTGTTACTTGGCCTCTAAGGGTCTTAGCCAGTCTGTGGCCAATCCTGGCTAAGGGCTAAGGGACCAGCCCAGGTAAGTGGATGGGCAGCCAAGGCAGGGCTCTGACCTAACATGGGAATTAGAATGCAAATCAGAAGTCTATGACTGAATTCCAGTTATAGGGTCCAGAGGAGTTAAGAGAGTTGAAAGGGAAGGCTGCCACTGTGGACGGGGAAAGCCACACCCTCACTCCACACACATCAGATAGGAGACCTGGGATACCAGGTTTGGTTTGGATTTCTTTAGAGTCCCCGAAGGGTAAATCCTAAACAAAGTGGTGGAAAGACATCAGCTTTAAAGTGAAAAAGTTCTGAAGCAAGACACTAAATATGAATCATACTGTTTGTGAATCTATGAAAATGTGATCACACCTCTTTGGGTCTCAAATTCAGTAAATATCTCCATAAACACTAGTTCTTTTTCTTTACCCTTTTTGCACAGCTGAGTGGGACTGGAGGAGATAATTACCAATTACAAATGTAATCTAGTGAAAAGTAAACCAGAACTAAACTGGGCCAGTAGCAACATGGAATGTATCTTCAGCCACCAGTGTCACAAAGTCACATGTAATAAATCTACAGTTTCCTGACTTTGCATTAATATGTTATGGAAGTATCTAAGAACAAAGGTGTCTCCTTTAATGTCTATCTAATAGTCAAAACTTCCCTGAACACCACATATTAGAGTATTTTCTGTTAAGCTTAAACATTTGCTTATTGCCATAGTAGCGTGGTGTTGACATTTCTGGTTGCTAGGAGCGTCATAGTGTTGGGTACGTATACAATAGCATCTGTCAGCTCAGATGTGGGACCTTTTAATCAGCAGGACTTTCTTTTTCTATGCTGGTACAATAATCAAATGTATAGATTTACCATGCAAATTATACATGAATATCTGAACTCACTAATCCAGAGAAATAAAACACGAGTATTTAATAACTTATATTTAAGGATTTTTTTCAGCATCTTTTAGAGCGAAAGAATAAATAAATAAAAGCCTTGAAACAAAGTGGATGCCCGCCAGTAACATAATGGCTGAATATATTGTGCTGCACACACACCACGGATACCATGGAGTCAGTAAAAGAAGTAAATTACAGCTACGTCAGTTGACTTGAAAGAATTTCCACCCTGTGTTGTCAAGTGAGGAAAGCAAAATGCATAAAACTATGTATCTATAGTAATGTTCATAGCAATGCTATTCACAATAGCCAAAAGGTGGAAGCATTTAAAATTTGATTATGTAATTCTTAATATTTTATAACTTTAAAACATATTAATATAACCTTAATTTTAAATACTTTTACATTTATTTTAAAATACATTTTGTAAAATATATTCAAATTTGGATTTTAAATGCAATCATGCTTTGAATACAATTACATTTTTAATTATTTGATCATTACCATTAGAACACAGATTATGCAAAAATCTTGATCTTGACAAGATCAAATCTTGACAACCTAACTAATGATTTTGTTAAAATAAAGGCAAGAAAAAAAGTTTATAGAATAAACATATAATGATTTATGAATTATATATGTCTTTATTTTATTAGTCATCTAAAGCACTTCCTATTCAATGGACACCAGACAAAACTAATTAAATTTGGTCCTTTGGGTATTTTGCCAACTTATTGTCATTATAAAACTGTAGTTTTACATATATCTTTCAAATGTTATTATGAAAATATATTTGTCAAGGTAGGAAGATTTCTACCTTGTTTTTAGCTTGTTAACTTGATTTGTGATGTTCAAAGGTTCTAAAATGTATATGCGGGCCTCTATTTTTACTTTTGACCCAGGCTACCCGAATCTCCTGAATGGGCCTGGAAAGCACTCTGAATACAGGATTTATGAGAGTCCTAAGGTTAGAGCACCCACGGAACAGCAGAGGCTACTGGCTCAAGATATCTTGTTACTCAGTTCAGTTGAGAGTGGAGAAAGCCTGTTGGCTTTCTGTTTCTAGTGGATGTTTCTAGTCGATACATGTATCCTGAAGTTCATTCATTTCGCCAAGGAAAAATCACGTCCACATCCATTTTCCTAATTAACAAAACTTTTGGTGTTGGTTAATTTTTTTTTTTGAATGAAATTAAGATAAAGCCTTCAGAGAGTGAGCTTTGCTTAAGCTTTCAAGTGCTAACTAACACCCCCGGAGTCTGCATACCTAACTAGGGTGATTCAAATGTTAGCTAACTGCCCTTAGGGTGCAAATTACACTGAACTATCACACTATATACCACTGTTTAAATAGCAGTATTTTAAAGTAAATTATAGCAAATGTAACAATCACCATATATAAGGGCTTTATAATCATGCGTTCTGCCATTAACTAGCAGTTCTTTAATGTGTTCTCGCATTCAGACAATGCCCAGACTTTTCTCTGAAAGGTCAGAAGTCATTCAACTCTATCCTAACAGACCTCAATTTGATATCTGCTGTTCAGAACCCACACTGTGAGCCCAGAGACTAGAAAGGACATCTCCCTTTCCAGCTGGTCCCTCGATGCTGCTCATAGTAATTGGCTAAACTGTAAACAGGTTAGAAGTGGTTGCCACCTCTCCCTACACACCTCTTAGATCATGGCCCACATCTCTGACAGTGGTACCTCCTCACTGAAGCCAATTTCTCCAGTTCAATCTTGTGTTCAAGGTATGGGTAAATTTCTGTACACAAGCCATGTAACCCAACACATTTACTCATTGAGGGGGCTCAGATCTCCACCATCAAATGATTTGAATAAAATGATCATTTAAACCCCACTATCTAGAAAGATGAAGTCCAAACACCTATCTTGGCTACCACCTCCACGTGGAGCAAAACCAGTCCCAAGGGAATGGAAACCGGCCCCCTAGCACGATGCTATTCTAGTGGAAGGCTTACATCACAGGCCATGTCGCCAATCTACTACATTTTTCTAATGCTTCCAGTTCTTTTAAGTTTTCTGGCCTTGAGTTCTCTTCCTTATCAATATCTTTCAGCTTGGGTCTGGGCCTCCTCTAGGATATTGGTTTGTGGGATACATAGATTCCTTCTCTTTATCAGCTATCTGTTGGGGTGCCTGTGAAAGAGTACCTCCACATTGCTTCCAGAAAGGCTAAGAACTGCATTAAAGTTGTAGATCTCTCATTTGTGCTAGCTGCTATACAAGTCACCTGGCTTAGCTTGATAAATCAATGCTTCCTGTCCAACATCAGTAGCTTGAAGAGGCTGGAGTTACGGTGACGAACCATCCTGGTTTGCCTGGGGCTGAGGTAGTACCCGGGACATAGGATTTGCAGTACTAAAATGGGAAAGTCCTGCACAAATCTGGACCAGTTTGTCACTGTCGTTGGGTGATTGGCTGGATTTTAGCACATGTGGCATACAATGGAAGTTTCATGTACAGCAGTGCCAGCCCAAGGCTGGTACAGTGATACTAACACATTTCCTACTTAAAAATCTCCTCCGGCCAGTCCCTTTTACATCCAAGTTGTAGCCTTAGAAAGAAAGAAGACTCTTCTTTGACCTTCCTGAAAATTTTAAGAAATTAACTTTCACAGTCTCCTAGCCCTCTACTTATTCAAAAGCCATAGGGTCTTTAAACATTTTGCTGCTCTCGCCAAAGGTTTGTTTGTT
The DNA here is from genome assembly GCF_003031525.2 of Neophocaena asiaeorientalis asiaeorientalis. Lineage (NCBI taxonomy): Eukaryota > Metazoa > Chordata > Mammalia > Artiodactyla > Phocoenidae > Neophocaena > Neophocaena asiaeorientalis. Next base: position 13,064,420 of record NW_020174698.1, on the reverse strand, counting down.
TCAAAGACAAATGACCTCAAGCCTGGGACTCTATGACATTCCATCAACGTCTGGCATTTCCAGGATTCTGATACTTATTCCACAAATAGCTCCTCAATCACATACCTTTCAGCTGAGCTATCCTTAAGCTCCCCTTCTCTTCATTTTCTTCTCCTATAAACTAAAAAGTTTGTATGGACTGAGCCCTAATAAGTTGTAAGGTGTTTCTTTATTATTAAGTAGAGTACATTTTATGCAAAATGTATCAGAAACTAAAATTATTCATTAACAAATATTTATTGAGCTGTTGCTATATTATAGCACTGTGCTAACTGCTAAGGATGCAAGAGTGAACAACGCAAGCACAATCTGCTAGGCTAGTGAGGGTTGCTGAGAAGTAAATGAGCAATGCAATGTGGCAAATACCATGAGGGTCAAGTTCCACATGCTATGGGGGCGCAGGGGAGGAACGAGTCATCCAAATTTGGGGGTCATGGAAGATTAAATGGTTGGTTAGCACTCATCTGTTCACATATTCATTGCTTAATTCAATATTTATTGAGAGTCTTATGTGTGCCAGCACTGTGAGAGCCATTTTAGATGAGAATAAATGTAAATATGACTTAGTCTTTATGCTGAAAGTGTTTCATAGCCTAGTATGAAAAAAACACATGTAATAAATGACAAGTAGTTATTTATTTAGTTATTAATAAATGTTATTATAAAGGCCTCCAGGGAGAGTTTGACTGAAAGAGGTGACTTCAGTATGGAATTGTACTTGACCTTGAAGGTTAAGGAGGAACTTTCTTTTGGGATAATGGGGAAGAAGAAGGGCTCTCCACACAGAGGCAACAGCTCATGGACATACGTAGAGGTATGGAAGCACGTGATCTGCAAGGTAAGTACAAGATTTGGGTGTGGCTAAGGGTTAGGTGTTTGTGGAGAGTGGTAGACAATGACTGAAATTGTAGGTGGCATCAGATCACGGAAGGTCATTTTATGCCATCTTTAAGGGGTTTGGATTTATTCTGAAAATAATGGGAAGCCGCTGAACAGTTTTAAGTCAGGAAGTGACCTTTTCAGATTTGTGTCTTGGAAAGATCTCTGTAAAGATTGTGAGCGTGGACTGGAGGAAGAAGCAGTTTATCAAATTCTCAAAACCACTCTGTGAAGTGAGCATAACAGGTATTTTTACTCACATTTTACATGGAAGAATTTCCATGTAAAAAGAGATTTAGAGGTGTCAAGTGATTGGCTTAAGGCCCCATAGGCCATTCCAAAATTGACGAAAATCAACACTTGGTCCAGATAGGAATATAAATAGCTGGAAACCTCTATGCAGTTAGCCTTTGGCTTCAGTCTTGCTATCCTTGAAAATAATAATTACAAGCTAGTTCTGGTTGTAGTGCCAACTCCAAGTAGTTCTGCATAATAGATTAGATAGAATTTATACAATTTGAATCAGACACTTTGAAGTTTCAAAGCACACCACAGTATGCTTTTCTATTTCCTAGGCAAAGGCCTGGGTCACTCATATTTTCTAATGTTATTCTATATCTTCTAAATCTTACATTCCAGGCTGCAAGTGAGCCATGGAAATATTCCAACTTTTCTAATTTGTAGCCAACAGGAGGCAATTAACTTTAAGAAAGTGACATTTTTATCCTCTAATATTGTAAACATTTCAAAATTGTTGACACTGGCTCAAATATGTTTCTTCTGATATTTGTGGGATATTGTAGGTGGCAAATAATTGTGAATTAGTTTGATTTGGTTTTCTTCCCTTCTCAGTTTTATATTTAGGTGCAAACGAGCCAATAGTGATTTTCTTTTCCCCCAAATGTCTCTAATCAGTACTTAAAGTTTTCAAAGAGTTTATTAATTACAATCAATATTAAAGATTATGTTCATAGAAAAAGAAAACACAGTAGTTTAAATTATTCCTGGAAAGTCTGGATTTTGTTGAGGTGAAGGGTGAGTAGCAATAAGTCTGTAAATGTTAGTGAGGGAAAGTCAGTTTACTAATTTTTCCTATATAACAATGATTCTCAAAGTGTGGTCCGAGGGCCAACAGTTTCTGCGTTACCTGGGAACTTGTTAGAAATACAAATTCTTAGCCTGAACCCCAGATCTACTGAGTGGAGCTGGGGAGTGGGGGAGAAGAAGCAGTCTGTTTTTTCAGAAGCTCTCCAGGTGATTCTGATGTAGGTTAAAGCTTGAGGCACATTGGTATAAAGGAAGAAAGCATATGTTTCAGACTATGAAAGACATGGTTTCCATTCCAACCCCAGACATTTGATTTTAGACACATCATCTATTTCCTGGTGCCATCATCACATTATCTGGTTAATAACCCCATAGCTGGCCTTGTGAGTATTATAAGTGGTAACTGATCATCTGTTATATTGACAGTCTTCCTCCTCCAAGTGATTTGGATACATGCTTAAGTTTGAGAACCACTGGTCTATAAGTGTAATATATTGGAAGCAGACCAGCTATGTAATTTGAGAGGCCCAAAGCAACTTGAAAATACAGGGTCCTTTGTTCAAAAACTAAGAATTTCAAGATGGTGACAGCAGAGCATTAAACCAAGTAAGGGGCCCTACTAAGCATAGGCCTACAACTATACAGGTTGAATGCCCAAGAGGAGTTTTTGCTTGTATCTAACCACACCATTTTGTTTTGTTTTTAGATGGAAACAATACAATGCCATGAAAGTGGGCCACGTTTTCTCCTCAGACACTATCTCCTGTGCTGTCAATCTCCACAGGCAGACGGTGCTTATTGGCCTCCCCATCTTTGCTCAGTGCTGTTTTCTTTTTAGCTAGCCAAATGCGTTTGTACTTCAAGACCCAACTTAAGGTCCCCATCCTCCGAGAATTCTTCCCTTACGACCTTAACTCACTCAACTCTGTCTTTCTAAATGTTTCAGTACTAGTTATATGACAAACTTAGCTATTTTTAAAATATTAATGATTGCTCATCATTGTGTTCGTCTTGTGTCTTAAGTCAGAGTATAAACATCTTAAGTATTGAGATGGTGTCATCATCATAAAACGGAAAGAACGTAGGCTTTCGAACTCAATAAAGCCTGAGTGTAAATACCCTCTTGTTTACTAGCAGTGATATAGGTAAACTTGCTCTTGAGTCTCAGAATCTTCATTGGAAAAACGGGATAATAAGACCTACTGCACTGGGTTGTTGTGAGGATTAAATGATATAATATATGTAAAACCCTGGGCATATTTAAGTGCTCATCAAATATTAGTTCATTTATTGGATGTCTCCCACCACACATCTGATTTTGTTTCAGCAAACAGATCATTGCTAGACACAAAGTCAAACACAAATTTCAATAAATATATGCTTGTTGGAAATTGTATGTATTTTATTTTTTATTGTATTAAATTACATGTACCCAGGAGGTAAACCAATCCTATGTTGAATTTCTTATAAAATGTTATTATCTCTGACTTGTTTGTACATTCTTATGTTTACATTCTGACTCATAAAATATTTTAAATTTTGTACAATTCTTTATATTTTCAAACCTCCTATGTTATTAATGTTATCTTAAGGGGTGAAAAGAGAGACAGTTTTATTCCCAATGAGGAGGTGGGAAAGACCGGCACAGACAGATTAAGGGATAGCTCTAATTACACACACTACCAGTGTAATTAAATATCCACTAATGTGTCCTTGAAGCTGGGTCTAAACTCATATGCTGACTCCTTGTCCAATATTTTTTCCACTATACCAAATCTGTAAAGGACATACAGCGATAATTATCTTAAGAACATACCTGTAAAGTACCTACAGGAACAATTATTTTAATTGATTAAAACAGAATAAATGATACTATTTCTTTTTATGCTGCGCACATAGTGCGCATTCCATGTCTGTTAAACAGCATGTAAGCTGCCTATTACAGGTCTTGGTTCACTGTAGTACGTGCTTAGTAAAGAGTGACTTACTTAAATTCCTCTATTTGATAAATGTGTTTTATAGGAACGATTTTTTTCCTAATGAAAATTTAAGGACAAGGTTCATTATTATTAACACAGTTTCAATTTGGGGCCTAGCAAATCATGCTTGAAAGCTGTTTTTCCCCCCCGTGTGAAGTATTACACTCCTTCCTCCTGCCTGACTGGCTCAACCCACACTTTGCCTACCAAACTTATGACTCAAAGGCCCCTGAGGACTTTCTGTAGCCTTCCAGCCATAGCCCAAACAACCAAAGCTGCTTCCACGTGAAACAACCAAACACAGTCCCCCAAGCAGAAGATCCGCTACAGCGAGATCTCCTATAGACAGGGAGAATGAGAAAGCAGCGTCCCCCTTTGCTCCCACCCCTCCCCATCTGCAGCATCCAATTGCTTTCCTCTGTCGTGCGGTCGGCTCCTGGGATTGGTCGGGAACGGGACCGGCGCGAGACCAGTGAGCACAGGCCGAGCGGGGAGACTGGTCAGTCACGTGCGGCCGCCCGGTTACCCCGCCTCACTGCGCGCCTGGCGGGGCGGGGCGGGGCGATGTGGGCGGGGCCCGGGAGCTGCTGCGCCTGCGTTGTGGGCGTTTTCGGGGAGCAGCTGCTGCCGCCGCGGCCGCCGCCGCCCCCGCCTCCGCTGCCGACGCCTCCGCCTCCGCCGCTACCGCCGCGTTTGGGTGTAGAATTAGGAATTCCTGCGCCTCGTTAACAATGAAGCAGAGTTCGAACGTGCCGGCTTTCCTCAGCAAGCTGTGGACGCTTGTGGAGGAAACCCACACGAACGAGTTCATCACCTGGAGTCAGGTAAGGGTGAGGGCACGGCGGCCTCCGAACCCCCTAACTAACGTCCTTCTCTCTAGCTCTCTCCCGCGGGGTTGTCTCTCGCGGCCTGCGGCTCAACGCCCTCTGTGAGGCCCGCGGCGCGGGGGTGGCGGGGTGGCACGGGCCTCGGCGTGCAGCCTCGCGGAGAACCCCGGTATTGTTCGCGCGGGGAGCCGCGGGGGTCCCGGCCGGTGCCGCTGGCTCAGGCCGCGGTGGGGGAGGGGTGGCCCGCGCGGGGCGCCGCGGCCCAGGAGACCCCGTAACGGTCCGATCCGGGCGGCGTTCGGAACCAGCCCGGCGGAACGAGGGCGGCCGACGAGCCGAGGGAGCGGGAGCCACGTTACTGCACACTCATCCTCCGTCCTCCCGCCGGGCTCGCGGGCTGCGGCTCGCTGGGGGCACGGGCAGCTCTGGCCGGGATCTTCAACGCGGGGTTTATGTGAGGCAGTTTTTACCTTCACGACCTGATTCTCGCCGCTAAAACAGACACACAGTTCGCCTCGCATTTGAGATCTTTATGACGGCAGTCAGGGAAGGAGGCACATGTTCAAACGCAGGTTACTGCTTATCAGGAGGCTTGAAAATATTATATAGAAAATGGTACGTTATTCTTTCGCGATTCTGAGCCATTTTTATAAACGGATTTTTATGATTATTTTAATAAAAGTGCCAGTAGACAGGTGTTCAGTAACATAGTGGAGAGCAAAAACGAATCACTGAATTTCACTAAACAGTTGCCGGCTGTGTGGTGTATAGATGTCTTGATTATTGGTTTGATCCCAATTCTGCCACTAAACAGGCTCCTTATCTCGTCTGACCCAAGTGTCGTCGTCCATAAGATGAATGGGTTACTTAGGTGATCCAAGACCCCCCTCTAGTTCCAAATACTGATTCTAATTAGAATGATTATTACATAAACAGAGCATTTGCGTTACAATACACTTAGGCTATTGGAATCGTTTTGTGAAGGGGAGTGGAGTTCTCTTATTGTAGATGGTCATCTGTTTTGGATATTATCTTGTTTAGAGGCCTGGAAAAGAGTAAGTGAAAACTACCTGCACAGTGCCTGGCACCTGTTAAGTGCTGAGTAAATGTTATCTCCCCTCTTCCTCACTTTCTTTTCTGTTTCCTATGCTAGGAACCCTCAGTTTTACTATTTTATCTTAACAGGGAGCACTATATTGAGTACGTGAAGTTTTGACTACTGTAACACCACAGTCTGCCTTATATTGCTGTCATTTGTTTATTTTCTTTATCTCCCTCTAGGACTTAATTTTCTTGAAGGTCAGTAGCATCGAGTGGATGTTGTGCATTAGGCATTTGATGAATTCTGTACAGTTGTACAAAGAAGGGGTGGGGTGAAAATAAGGAAGCCAGCCACCAGTATACACTTAAAAATAAACAGATGTCTCATGCTTTTCATCAGTCATAAGGATTAAAAGTTGACAAGGATGGATCAGCACAGACTGCAGTTACTCAGCCTTGTGCATGTGTAAGAGATTGGACTGAGAGTCTCCCCACTCCCAAGCTGACTTTATTACACCTATTTGTCTTGGGTGGGCCTTCTTGTTTTTATTGCCTAGAAATGGTACCTAAATATATTGGAAATTGGTTTTAGTTAAGGGGTATTCTGTCAGCAAGTCTAATAAATTCTCATTAGCCAACATATTTTAATAATACTTTAATTTTATGGGCAGTATCAAATGTGTAGAGTTTCATACTAATCCATAAATGCATCATTTTATGAATTTTAAGCTCAATAAACCACTGAAAAATCATTATTATTTTTTTTCCATTATTAAGTCTAAGCTTATGTTTTGGCTTCTCATTTTTTAATACATAGTGGGAGAATTAAAATATAAATTCAGGGCTTCCCTGGTGGCGCATAATATATATATATATATATATATATAAAAATTCAGTGAGGACAGGGACAGTATCTGTGCCAAGGGATACAGTAGGTTCTTAATAAATGTTTGATTAAGCAGTGAAATCCTTGGACTATGTAATGGAAATGGTAGGAATGATAAAAGTGGAATGATGCCTGAAAACAATCTCAAAGATCATCTGGTTTAGCCTCATTATGTAGATTTGAAGCTTAGGTTAGATTATTTATCTATAATTACAAAGCTAGCATTATCGGAGGTGGGGCTCTAACATAGATTTCTGAGCTCCCAGATCATTCTTCCATCAACGGCCCTACACTTAATACAGGTCGTCACAATATTTAGTTTTTATACCAAAATGTTACTCCTCCACAAGTCAGTGGACAATTCTGGATTAATGTCTTAGGCAATGCTTAGTTGCCTAAGGAAGTTGTCTTACATTCCCACAGATTTTTCCGAAAACAGTGTTAACAATGAAAGGTAAAACTTTAATTGAACAATGATGTTAGATGGAAAAACCAAAATAATTCACTCTCTTCTTTTAGAAGTTGCTATTTATGGTTGTTTCTGGTTTCCTTCAAATTTGTTTTGCTGGACTTCTGTTGAGGTAATTTAGCATTTATACTCTCTGAGTGAAAATCATATTAAGACCTTTTAGAAGTAGAAGATGTTTTGGAAAGGAGGCAATCTTTTATGCAATTGTTTTCACTTGTGGAAAATAATTTACTCTAGCTAGAGTGTAAGGCAAGGGGAGAAAACTTACCAACTGCAGTTTGAAAAGCTTGGCTTAATATTCCTGAAGACATATAACTTTAGTTTTCCTTGAAATTTGTAGTATGACAGAAATGAACTAATACCCCCATTGATGTCATTGATTGTAGAAATATAATACTCTGAACAATCAAAATAATACTGTTATAAACTCAAGTAATAGAAATGTCTTTAGATTCTGAGTGTCTTTAAAACATACAGTACATCCCCCAAATTCCCCACTGATATTTCTTCTTCCTTTCTTTTTTGTCTGTTTTTACGTTTCCTATAGCTATTTTGGCTCTGGTAGGCACTCTGTTACCAGAATCGAGGACAGGGATAGTACTGTTGAACAACCTAAAGCTGTTTTAAATGTAACAGAGTCCTCAACAGAGGGCACAGGTTTAGCTTGGTAGCAACTGGGGAAACTTGATCTTCAGGGACAAGAAGTTGTGGAAGTTGAATGGAAGTTCTTGCAATTGATCGTAAGGAACAGCCTTTACTGTTACTGATCTATGATACTCAGTGTATGTTGAAGTGAAGCAATATTAAAAAAAGAAAGAACTGGAAAGTCACTGTTTTACCAGTGTTACTTCCTTTGTCTCAGCTCTTCAGGTTGCTTGAGAATACCAAGAAGTGATTTCCACCAAAGACTTCATACCCATCGGTTCCACCTTTTTGTGTCCTATGGCAGTCTGTACTTCCCTATCCATCTCAAGTCAGCAGAGACAGATCAGGAAATAGGAGGGAAAGGGAGCAAAACCAGAATTTGTCCAGTGTTTTCTAGCTGTTTTGGATGAATTTGAACAGTAGATCTTTAGACTTCCCAGTGTTATGGTATTGTTTTGAATTTCCCAGCAGTACTCTCAAGTGAAAACAAGAAAGGCCACAAGTGTGGCAGAATAGGGGTTAAATCCACATTAGATGGACCTACAGAAAAGTTGACTGATTCACAGACAAGTATTTTTTATTTGTATACGTAAGAGAAAGAGCTAGAGACTCACAAGGAATGGTTGGTAAACATTAAGAAATTATAGACGGGTTGTTTAAAAAAGAGACTTCTATTTTGGAAACTTTTAAAGTAATGGGGCTGAAGTATTAGATTATTATTAAGAGTATTTTGGATGTTTATAACCAAGAGTCCCAGTTTGAGCAGAAACAATTACTATTTGGAAGCTTGCTAACATTTATGGGTTAGGCCTAAAGAGAAGCTACCATCCTTCTCACCCTACTGAGTAATAGTGGCTTTTTGTCCCTTATAAAATGCATAGGGAGAGTTCTGTGTTGCAGTGCTTAAGCTTCACAGGTTTAAACAGCAGTAAGGTAGAAATTTTGCACTCAGAAAAGTTACTTATTAATTTTGAAGTAGCGAGTGAAGGAATACCATAAGCAGAGACACAGAACAATATTAGTGAGTTAGGGTTGTGTGTGTTTGAGAGAGAGAGCAATGTAAACAAGATGCATTCATCTCCTCATTTGATATATATAATCCAAGAGTTGAAATTCTAAAAATATAATTTGGTCCACTGTGATCAAAGACTCATTTATTGTCACTCACAATAGTTGTGACTCTGTTACAACCAGACAGTGTGCCAGGTAGTAGGAATCCATTCAGTAGTTAACAAAATAGCTGCCTTCATAGATCTTACATTTTAGTGAAGGATACTGATAATTAAAAAGTAAGCAAACACAAATAATATAATTTCAGTTAGTGATAAGTAACAAAATAAAGCAGGGTAAAGAGAGAGTGCAATTAGGAGACAGAAATCACACAGTATTTTGAACAGAGAAAGTTTAATAGGATAACTATATTAGGAGAATTGGGGTAAAGAAAACTCTAAAGAAGATAGGAATAGCAGTTATAAGCAGCAGCCATCACTGGTAGGCCTAAGAGCGAGTGCCCAAATAAGAGCCCTTCCCCGAAGTCTAAGACCTTGTTGGAGAGAGAATGACCATATTTCACTGAATGGCAAAGACTTCAGTGATGCCACACTAGTGGGACTTACTAGAAATCCATCCTTCAGAACTTGCCGGGAAATATGCTTTCTAGGGCAGGGGTTGGCAGATTATGGCCTGTGGGCCAACCATGTGTTTTAAAAGTAAAGTTTATTTGGAATATAGCCATGCTCAGTCTACTTACATATTGTCTGTAGTTGCTTTCTTGCTACAGGGGCAGAGTTATGACGTGCAGGCCTAAAATATTTATTATCTAGCCGTTTAAGAACACGTTTATTAGCCTATGCTCTAGGGTACCCTAGAAAGCTATTCATGGAGAGATGTCTGGCCAGAGATACTCTGATTTGAAGCCTCCCAAGGGAGAGGGGAGTGCTGGGGGAAGCTGCTGGCCTTAGGGTGCTGCTGCCTTCTGTGCACTGCAAGAGCTAGGTGCTGGAGAACCTGCCTGCACAGCAGGAACCTGCCAAGGACACACTGGAACCAGGAAAGGTAATCCCTTCCTCTTGTAATATCTCTCTAGTATCTTCTATGACAAAGCTTAACACCATGCTCGAAAAGAAAGATGTTTAAGACTCAGCTCCATATTTGCAGAGCCGACATCGAAGAATGAATTTGGCGCAGTAAATTCATAACTAGCATGTAAAATGACTGGAATCTGTTGTATTTTAGGTAGAGTGACGATGAAGCCTCTTTGGGGAGGTGATATGTGAGCAGAGATCTGAATGATTAGAAAAGATGGGTCTGGCAAAGGGGAATGGAAAATGTAAAGGCCTTGAGCATAGCATGTTCATATGATTGCAGAAGGCCTATGTAGTTGGATTATCTTTAGATAACATGAGAGTGAGGTCAGAGAGGTAGGCAGAAGCAAATGGTATAGGGCCTTAGGGCATGGTAAGGAGATTGGAAATGAGGGAACTAGTTAGAAGACTATCACAGTTTTCCACTATGGTATTGAAAATAGCGTGGTTGAGACTAGGGTAATAGCAGTGGAGGTGGTGAGCAGCAGATGTAATATCTACTTTGAAGGCAAGGTCACGGATCTTAATGATAAATTTTCTGGAGTTGGAGGAGAGATAGAAAAGAATTAGAATGACTCATGTATTTGGCCTGAGCAATGGATGGATGATGGTACCATTTGCTGAGATGCGGGAAGATTCGGAGAAGTGCAGGTGGGGATTCTGTTTGGCCATGTTAACTTTGAGATTACAAATGGATCGCTAGTATTACTTCAGACGTGTTTTGTTTTGCTTGCATTTCACTGACCACACTTGGTCATATGACGACACCTTATTTCAAAGGAGCTGGGGAAGTGCAGTGCTGGAAAGGAGAACAGCATGAATGACTTCTGTACTCCAAGACCTTCAAGTGGCAATGTTGAATAGGTTATTTAGATAATGTAAGACTGGCATACAAGGTGGAGTTTGGAGCTTGTGAGTGGTAAAGCCATGGGACTGGATGAGATCATCCAGGGAGACAGATGAAGATAGAAGGACCTGCAAGATAGGGTATTCTAATATTTAGAGAGTATGAAGACAAGGAAAAGCCAGCAAGAGAGATTGAGAAGGAACAGTGAGAAAGGAGAAAACACAAGGGAGTGAGGTCATATAAGTTAATGGAAGAAAATGGTTCAAGAAAGAGATGATCAACCATGTCAAATGCTGTTATGACTTTTCTTATACACCTCTTCTGGTGTATATAAGCAAAAATTTCTGTAAGGTAGTTAAACCTACATTGAGGAGTAGAATTTCTGGAAAATAAGGTATGGCACGCTCAACCTCAAGATCAAATTTTCCGAAAAAAATCAGCTTGTACTCCTTTTAGCCGTGCATGAGATTTCCCATTAATTTGTCTCTTCAAAACTTGATATTTTCATTCTTCTGAGTTTTTACCAATCTGGTGGATATAAAATATTATATCAATGAGGTCTTAATTTATATTTCCCTGATAATTAATGTGTTCAAACACCTTTTCATATTTATTGGCCATTTGTGTTTTGTATTCTATGAAATGTTTGACCATTTTTCTATTGGGTGGTTTATCTTTTATTATTTGTAGGAATTCCTTGTAATTCTGCATCTTTTTGGATGTACGTGTTGCCTCTGTCTTCTCCTAGTTGTGGCTTATCTTTTTTACTTTCTTTTGATGAGTATAAGTTATTAATTTTAATATAATTTAATATATCAGCCTTTTTTGTGATTCATGTTCTTTGTTTCTTCAGGATGTTTTTGCTTTCCTACGCCAAGGAGAGAGAAATACTTTTCCATCTCTTTTTTTTTTTTTTTTCTGAAAATTTTAAAGGTTTGGATTTTATATCTAAATCTTTAATTCACTGAAATTGATTTTTGTGTGTGGTATAAGGGATCCTGTTTCATTGTTTTCCATATTTAGTTGTTTTAACCCCTTTATTGAACAGTTTCTTCTTCCTCTAGTGATTTGTGTTGCTACCTCTGTCTTATAAGCAAAATTATATGTAGATTGTGTTTTTGTGTCTAGGTTCTCTATTTTGTTCCACTGGATAATTTATCCTTTTTCTTGTATCACATGTCTTAATTACTGTAGCTCTGTAAAGCTTTTGGGAGGGCAACGTAGTCTTCAGGAGTGCCTTCACTACTATTGGTCTTTGCTCTTCCATATATGTTTTAAAATCAAGTTCCATTAAAGAAAAAAACAAAGCAAACCTATTAGGATTTTTTTTTTATTGGAATTGTACTGAAACTGTAAATCAGATTAGGGAAAATAGGTATCTTTATGATATATATTCATGGGAACAAATCATTTTTCTAAATTCATTTTGTTATTTAATAAAATTTTATATTTTTTGCAATTAGATCTTGTACAGCTTTGTTAGATTTCATAGATATTTTAAGTGGTATCCTTTAATGAAAAATAATTGCTGTTGCTGGTAATTAGAAACACAAGTAACGTTTGTATATTGATAATAAACCAGTGAGCTAATCATTTTACTGATTTGGATTCTCAAAGTGTACATCCATAAGTGTCTGGATATGACAGTTTTGTTCTTATTTTGAGAACCTTATACCTTCAGTTTCATTTTTTGCAGTGGCTAAGATACCTCAGGGTGTCAGATAGAAGCAGCAATCATGGGATCCCTTTCTCTTATTTTTAAAGGAAATGTTTTAAATATTTCCCCTTTAAGTTACTAGCTGTTAAAATTGAGAATTTTTAGTTTGCCTTTTTGTTATTGATGACAGGATTAATTGGGTAGCTTAGAGGGGACAGGGCATGCCGGGATGGAGAATACAGGAAAAAGTTGACTTTGGAGGAGTAGGATGATGGGTTTGAAATAGACAAGTGAGTGAGTCAAAGAACATTGTGTAAAAATGTTAATGATTGAAAAATTCAAGTGGGAAATTTGATATGGTCAGGGGCAGAGGCATAGTTGTGATAATCATTATACATAATAAAGTCAGTAATTAGAGAAATTGGTGTGGATGAGACTGCCTAAGGAAAGAGTATAAAAGGTATCATAATCAAGGATAGAAACTTAAAAAACCCACTACCTCTTGACAGCTGGAAAACAATTGAAAAGAAACATGAGAGATAGGAGACCCATTGTATAGTTTCGAAGCCATAAGAGCAGAGCATTTAAGAAGGGGAGTGTCAGTAGTGCCAAATGAAATGCCACAGAGAGGTGTAGGAAGATGAGGACTGAAAAGAGGGCATTGAATTTGGCATTTGACATTTTAGAAAAAACAGTTTCAGTAGAGACACAAAAACTGAAACCAAATTTTAGTGAGAGTAAGTAGATGGCCCTGAATTGGAGAAGAGGGCTTTAAAATATTTGTCAAATTTTGCAGTGAATGAAAAGACAGATGGGGTGGATAGATTGAGAGGAAGTAAGGTAGAGGGAAAGTCCTTTTAAGATAGAAAAAGATGTATGCATTTTTAAATTTTAATAGCTACTACCTAATAACCAACAGTGGTTATTTTTAAACTTTAAAAAATTTGCCAATCTAATAAGTGAAATTCATTATTTTACTGTACATTTTATTATGAATGAGATCTGATCTTCTAAATTTCACATTGAGTGTTTCATCTTACTGATAGAAAATTTTTAATTAATGCAGTTAATCGTTTGTCATAAATGTTGGATATATTTTTATGTTAGTAAGCTTTCAACTTTATTGAATTTTTTAAATGTCTGTTGTCAGTTAAGTTTAAGTTCAGACACAAGTAATAGAAATCCAGACAACAATGGCTTAAACAAAATAGAGATGTACTGTATAGAGATGTACTCTTACATCTGAAGATGTACTCTTACATCTGAAGATACTGAGTCACCTTCTCAACCTTTCAGCCATACTTAGTTCCTCTACTTCAGTCATTACTGGAGCTCTAGCCGTTGGCTCCAGGTTCTGAGCAGGAATATGAGATGTAGGAGTTTGACACTTTGAGTCTTTTCCCTTTTAGAAGCTTTTGTGGAAGCTCCGCTCAATCCATTTTGCTTATATCTTGTTTGCCAGATGTGTTATTTGGCCACCTCTGTTTCTAAGAGGGACTGAGAAATGTATTTGTAGCATCAGACAAAATTGTGTTGTTAGTAAGAAATTAGAGGATCATCCATGTTGTTGCAAGTGGCAGAATCTCTTTCTTTTTTAAGGCTGAATTATGTTTCATTATGTATGTATAAAATATATCAATATATGTATAAAGTATGTATATATCTCACAATTTCTTTATTCTTTCTTTATTGGACATTTAGGTTGTTTCTGTGTCTTGGTTATTGTGAATAATGCTGCAGTGAACATGGGAGCACGGATATCTCTTAGAGATACTGATTTCATTTCCTTTGGGTATATACCCAGAAGAGGGCTGCTGGATCATATGGTAGTTCTATTTTTAACTTTTTGAGGAACCTTCATACCATTTTCCATAATGACATTACCAATTTACATTCCCACCGACAGTATACAAAGGTTCCCTTTTCTCTACATCCCTCACCAACACTTGTTGGTTTGTTTTTTTAGGAATAGCCATCCTAAAAAGTATGAGGTGATGTCTCATTGTGGTTTTGATTTGCATTTCCCTGATGATCAGTGATGTTGAGCACCTTTTCACATACTTGTTGCCCATTTGTATGTATTCTTTGGGAAAATGTCTAATCGAATCCTTTGCCCTTTTTTTTTTTTTTTTTTTTTTTTTTGTGGTACGTGGGCCTCTCACTGTTGTGGCCTCTCCCGTTGTGGAGCACAGGCTCCGGACACGCAGGCTCAGCGGCCATGGCTCACGGGCCTAGCCGCTCCGCAGCATGCGGGATCTTCCCGGACCGGGGCACGAACCGGCATCCCCTGCATCGACAGGCAGACTCTCAACCACTGCGCCACCAGGGAAGCCCTCCTTTGCCCATTTTTTAATTGGGGTGCGTCTTTTTGCTGTTGAGTTGTGAGAGTTCCTTATATATTTTAGATATTAATCCTTTATTAGATATGTATTTGCAAATATTTTTATTCCATTAAGTTGTCTTTTCATTCTGTTGATTATTCTTGGCTGTGCAGAAGCTTTTTAGTTTGGTGAATTAGCTTGTAGTAGTCATTTCACTGTGCATGTGTGAATATATGTTAAATCGTCATGTACACCTTAAATATATACAATTTTAGTTGTTTTTTTTGTTTTTTGGTTTTTTTTTGCGGTACGCGGGCCTCTCACTGTTGTGGCCTCTCCCGTTGTGGAGCACAGGCTCCGGACACGCAGGCTCAGCGGCCATGGCTCACGGGCCCAGCCGCTCCGCGGCATGTGGGATCTTCCCGGATCGGGGCACGAACCCATGTCCCCTGCATCGGCAGGCGGACTCTCAACACTGCGCAACCAGGGAAGCCCCCAATTTTAGTTTTAAAAAATAAAAAAGAAAGAGAAATCAAGATAGAGTAGGCACTAGTAGTCTCCGTGAATACATTTATTAATTTTTACCTGTATGACTTCTGGGGTTTTTTATGTGATGCTTTCAAAAGCTTGGTTATAAAGAGTGAGGTAACATTGAGTTAGCATTGAGCTTTTGTTTTTTCCTTCCAAATGGAAAGTTTATTAACTAATCCTTTTCCCTCCTGATTTTTCCTCCTGATTTAAATGCTGCCCTTATTACCTATTAAATTCTCAAATAGATTTGCTTCTGCTTCTGTTCTCTCTAGTCTGTCCATTCAGCTATTTGAGTATCCCTTCTTTAGTACCAAACTCTCGTAGACACTCTAATTCTGTTGTCTGCGTAAGGTGGGGTTAACACCTCTCTCTCCATTGTTTTCAGTATTTTCTTACCTATTTGTTACATAATTTTTATGAAATGAACTTTAGTACCTAATATTTGGTTGTGTTAGCATCTATTCACCTTGTCTCCAAAACCTTTTTTTTAATTGAGAGAGAAGTCAACGTACTGGTTAACTTAATTAGACTTGACATCTTTACAACACTGTCTCTCTGTAGTTTAATATTTTCTTAAAGGCCTTGTGTATTCTTAAAATTTATTTTTAGATACTTGATATTTTTCTATTGTTGGAGTTTTTTATTCCATTTTAGTTTTAGGTTTTTGTTGTAAAATACATATATCTTAAGATTAACCATTTTAACCATTTTTACATGTACAGTTCAGTGACCTTAAGTACATTCACTTGTCATGCAGCTGTCACTACCATCCGTCTCCAGAATGTTTTTCATATTCCCAAATTGAAACTTCATACTCATTAGACAGTAATTTCCAATCCCCTCCTCCTTAGCCCCTGGTAACCATTCTGCTTTCTGTCTTTATGAAGTTAAGTATTCTAGATACCTCATATAAGTGGAATCATACAGTATTTGTCCTCTTGTGACTAGTCTAACTTAGCATAATGTCTTTAAGTTTCATCCACATTGTAGCATGTGTTCTTCCTTTTTAAGGGTGAATAATAGTCCATTGTATGTATGTACCACATTTTGTTAATCCATTCATCTGTCAGTGGACGTTTGGGTTGCTTCCATCTTCTGGCTATTGTGAATAATGCTACTATGAACATCGGTGTACAAATATCTTTTTGAGCCCCTGCTTTTAATTCTTTTGGATATATATGTAGAATTTTAGGATCATTTAGTCATTATGTGTTTAATTTTTTTGAGGAACCACTGTACTGTTTTCCATAGCAGCTGCACTATTTTATATTCCCACCGGCAGTGCAAAAGGGTTCCAGTTTCTCCACATCCTGACCAATACTTATTTTTTGGGTTTTTGTATTTTTGTTTTTTAATAGCCATCTTAATGAGTGAAGTGATATCTCATTGTGGTTTTGCTTTTTATTTCCCTAATGATTAGTGATGCTAGGCGTCTTATGTGTTTATTGGCCATTTGTGTATCTTTTTTGGGAAGAAGTATCTATTCAAGTCCTTTACCCTTTGCTGATCAGGTGGCTTGTTTTTCGTTGTTGTTGAGTTGAAGTTTTTTTAATGTATGTTATAGGTATTAACCCCTTATCAGATGTATGATTTGCAAATATTTTCTCCGATTTTGTGGGTTACCCTTTCACTCTCTTCATAGTGTTCTTTACGCAAAAGTTTTAAAGTTTGAGGTAGCCTCATTTGTCTGTTTTTGCTTTTGTTGCCTGTGCTTTTGGTTATCCAAGAAATTTTTGCCAAATCCATTGTCATGAAGCTTCTCCCCCTTGTGTTTTCTTCTAAGATTTTTATAGTTTTAGCTGTCCTGTTTAAGCTTTTGATCTGTTTTGAGTTGATTTTTGTATATGGTATAAGGTAAGGAGTCAACTTCATTCTTTTGCATGTGAATATCCAGTTTTACCAGCATGGTTTGTTGAAAAGGCTGTTCTTTTTCCGTTGAATTGTCTTTTTTTTTGGCTGAGTTGGGTCTTCGTTGCTGCGCGCGGACTTTCTCTAGTTGCAGCGAGCAGGGGCTACTCTTTGTTGCAGTGCGCGGGCTTCTCGTTGCAGAGCACGGGCACTAGGCGTGCAGGCTTCGGTAGTTGTGGTACACGGGCTCAGTAGTTGTAGCTCGTGGGCTCTAGAGTGCAGGCTCAGTAGTTGTGGCACATTGGCTTAGTTGCTCCACGGCATGTGAGATCTTCTGGACCAGGGCTCGAACCCATGTCCCCTGCATTGGCAGGTGGATTCTTAACCACTGTACCACCAGGGAAGTCCCTCCATTGAATTGTCTTGGCATCCTTGTCAAAAATTCTTGGACTGTATGTATGAGGGTTCATTCCTGGATTTTCTATTCTGTTCCATTGATTGGTCTGTCTTTATGTCACTACCATATTATTTTGATTATTTTAGAAGGAAATTTCAAATTGTTTATTTTTTATATGGAAATACACTAGTGACTTTATTTTTTTTTTAATTTTTATTTCATGTTGGAGCATAGTTGATTAACCATGGGTTAGTTTCAGGTGTACAGCAAAGTGATTCAGTTATATGTGTGTCTATTCTTCTTCAATTTCTTTTCCCATTTAGGTTGTTACATAATATTGAGTATAGTTCTCTGTGCTATGCAATAGGTCCTTGTTGGTTATCTATTTTAAATATAGTAGTCTGTACATGTCAATCCCCAAATCCCAATCTATCCCTTGCCTCCCACCCTTCCCCGTGGTAACCATAAATTTGTTCCCTGAGTCTGTGAGTTTGTTTCTGTTTTGAAAATAAGTTCATTTGTATATTTTTTGGATTTTGCATATAAGCAATATTGTATGATATTTGTCTGACGTAGTTTACTTAGTATAATAATCTCAGGGTCCATCCATGTTGCTGCAAATGGCGTTATTTCATTCTTTTTGATGGCTGAGTAATATTCCATTGGATATATGTACCACATCTTATTTATCCATTCATCTGTCGATGGACATTTAGGTTGCTTCCATGTCTTGGGTATTGTAAACAGTGCTGCAGTGAACATTGGGGTGCATGTAATCCTTTCAAACCATGTTTTCTTCTGGATATATACCCAGGAGTGGGATTGCTGGATCATATTGTAGCTCTATTTTTAGTTTTTTTAGGGAACCTTCATACTGTTGCCCATAGTGGGTGAACCAATTTACATTCCCACCAACAGTGTAGGAGGCTTCCTTTTGCTCCACACTCTCTCCAGCATTTATTGTTTGTAGGTTTTTTGATGATCATCATTCTGACTGGTGTGAGGTGATATCTCATTGTTTTGATTTGCCTTTCTCTAATAATTAGAGATGTAGAGCATCTTTTCTTGTGCCACTTGGCCATCTGTATGTCTTCTTCGGAGAAATGTCTATATTTAGGTCATCTGCCCATTTTTTGATCGGGTTGTTTGTTTTTTTGATATTGAGCCGCATGAGCTGTTTGTGAATTTTGGAGACTAATCCCTTGTCAGTCGCATCTTTGCAAATATTTTCTCCCATTCTTTGGTTTGTCTTTTTGTTTTGTCTGTGGTTTTCTTTGCTGTGCAGAGGAGTTTAATTAGGTCCCATTTGTTTATTTTTGGTTTTATTTCCATTACTCTAGGAGATGGCTTAAAAAAGATATTGTGATTTATGTCAAGTGTTTCGCCTATGTTTTCTCTAAGAGTTTTATAGTATCTGGTCTTACATTTAGGTCTTTAATCCATTTTGAGTTTATTCTTGTGTATGGTTTTAAAGAGTATACTAATTTCATTTTTTTACATGTAGCTGTCCAGTTTTCCCAGCACCATTTATTGAAGAGACTGTCCTGTACTGTATAGTCTTGTTTCCTGTGTTGTAGATTAATTGACCATAGGTGCATGGGTTTATTTCTGGGCTTTTCTATCCTGTCCCATTGATCTATATTTCTGTTATTTTGCCAGTACCATACCATTTTGATGACTGTAGCTTTGTAGTATAGTCTGAAACCAGGGAGCCTGATTCCTCCAGCTTCATTTTTTCTTTCTCAAGATTGCTTTGGTTTTTCAGGGTCTTTTGTGTCTCCATACAGATTTTAAGATTTTTTTTGTTCTAGTTCTGTGAATAACACCATTGGTAATTTGATAGGGATTGCATTGAATCTGTAGATTGCCTTGCATAGTATAGTCATTTTGACAATATTCATTCTTCCAATTCAAGAATATGTTATATCTTTTCATCTGTGTCATCTTTGATTTCCTTCATCCATGTCTTACAGTTTTCAGAGTACAGGTCTTTTGTCTCCTTAGGTAGGTTTATTCCTATGTATTTTATTCTTTTTGTTGCAGTGGTAAATGGGATTTTAAAAAAATTTTTCTTTCTGACCTTTCGTTATTAGTGTGTCAATTAGTAGCTAGATATCTTACTGAATTCTCTTGTGGTTTTTCAGTTGATTGTACAAATATATAATTATGTTTATTGATAAAATATGACTTTCTTTCAAATTTTATCTTATTTTTGTCTTAATTGCATTGGCTTTAAAACATTGTTAAGTAATTATACTAGCTACGTACTGTATTTTATTAGTTTTTGATTAGAAGAATGGAAATCTTTCTAATATTTAACTATAAAGTTTGATGCAGCTTTTGGTTTAATACATACTCCTAAACTTTTGAGATTGACATCAAAAAGTTTAATTGCAGTTTGGAGCTTAATTGAAATTTGTAACTTAATTGCAGTTTGTTTTTGCTGCTATTAATAGGAATAAAATGATGGTCTGAAGGTGTCATGGAAAGACTGCCAAGTTTTGAGGTTCATATGTATCACCTAATTTCAGAGGATTTAACTAATTGACGTTTTCAATTTTTTTCAGAATGGCCAAAGTTTTCTGGTTTTGGATGAACAAAGATTTGCAAAAGAAATTCTTCCCAAATATTTCAAGCACAATAACATGGCAAGTTTTGTAAGGCAACTGAATATGTGTGAGTATGGATAGCAGTTTAATTGGAGTACTGTCATCAGTCACTGATTAAACCTTTTCCACCATTAGGATGATAAAGGAAAATATATTCCATAGAAGCACCATTAATTTTTTAAGTTTTTACTTTTGTCTATTTAAAATTTTATTCAAAATCTGAATTTTGAATCTTTTTCAGATGGTTTTCGTAAAGTAGTACATATTGACTCTGGAATTGTGAAGCAAGAACGAGATGGTCCTGTTGAATTTCAGCATCCTTACTTCAAACAAGGCCAGGATGACTTGTTGGAGAACATTAAAAGGAAGGTGAGCTATTGTTAACGTGATTTAATTAGGGCGTTAACATGTAGTATACTTGGCCAAGACATATTTCATTTGTTGACATTAAGAAGGTACTGAAATACACAGGTTTTCTTGTTGGGACAACTTAGACTAATAAAGCTTTAATTATTTTGCCCTTTTTTTTTTTTTTTTCCTCTGCGCTCAACTGTATGGAGGGCTCAGTCTTTAAACACTTTTTAGAGGAAAGGAAATGTTTACATTCTGACTTAGGATAAGGAGTCATCTATATGGTGATGGCTCACTCCTTATAATTTAACTTAAAAAACGTAAGTTCCTACTAGAAAGTCAGCTGTCTGGAGGGCGTTTTTCTTTGGTTCGCTGCTGAATATCTAGTGCTCAAAATAAGTCCCTTATATATAGTAGGAATTTAAATAATACATTTTTGAATGGATGATATGTTTTGCTGAAATAAGATATTTTGACTAAATTCACAAGGTGGGGTGGGGGGCGGTAAAAGGGTAGTGGACCATGAAAGAACATGGTCTTAGTGTGCAACTATTCCGCATAAATTTAATTAAAAGTGGAATGCAATAATAAATAGGCTTGGGGAAATTACTGGGAATTTGACAGAAGAAAATGAAAACAAAAAAAAAAGCCCTTAAGTTGCTCCTGCTTATGGAAACTTTTCCACATTAAAAATAAATAAATAAACTGATTATTCCTTATCCTCTCTTTGAGCTATGAAGTCTATTCTTTTCCTGGGCTTTTGGAACTAAATCTCACTTCCTGGACAGGCTACAAAAACGTCTTATAACAGGGAAGTTTTGAATTATAATCATGGTGTTTAGTATTTGTTTAATTTCCTACATTTACCTTTTGAAAGGTTTCATCTGCAAAACCAGAAGAAAATAAAATTCGTCAGGAAGATTTAACAAAAATTATAAGTAGTGCTCAGAAGGTTCAAATAAAACAAGAAACTATTGAGTCCAGGCTTTCTGAATTAAAAAGGTAAAGTATTATTTCCAAATATAATCCTAATATGGGGGTGGTGTGTATGTGTGTGTTGAGGTTTGGAGGTTGGTGCTTTAAGTACCTAGATTACATTGTTGAAGCCAAGATCAAAAGCCTTTTTCTTAAGTATTGATTCCCTTTATTTTTTATTTGTAGCCATAAACTTTACCCCAATATTGTATTTTCATGATGGTGTTGAAAGAATATATAAACTTGGTCAGTCAAAACAATTTGATTCACAAGTGTTACTGATGAAATAATAGATTATTAAGTTGGTGTAGGAAACTATGATTCTACTTAGGTTGACTTTCATATGTTTACACACATATGAGGACCATAAGCCATACTACAGGGACTTCTCTGGACCCGGTGGACCCAGTGGTTAAGACTTCACCTTCCAATGCCAGGGGTGTGGGTTTGATCCTTGGTTGGGGAGCTAAGATTCCACATGCCTCGCGGCCAAAAAACATAAAAAAACAGAAGGAATATTGTAACAGATTCAATAAAGACTTCAAAATTAGTCCACATAAAAAAATCTTTTAAAAAAATACGTTACCTATCCTTTCTTTTATAGAAGTTTCTTAGGACATTTTCTATGTGGCCTATCTTTTAGGAAAAAATAGGACACAAAAAATAGGGAAAAAAGGACACTAGAGGCTTGTCCTACTTGATACTTACTTTACATAGACTTGGGAAAGTGATATTCAAACCTTTTATCTACAGAAAAGTGCTGTATTTTGTTTTACTACAATTTTTGGCAGCATTATCCTAATGCCACAGTAACAACTTGTGTATAGAGTAGACCTATATTTCTCTTCTTAGTAAGTAGTTGGAATTCTCTTATAGTAAATAGGCGCCAAGGTCTTAAGAGTATTTATTTTATGTATTGTCTGTCCCATTTCATTTGTGGGACGTTAGTCTAGCTATTCTTAACTCAAGTATCTTCATTGAGAGTAACCTTGGACTTTGATTCCCTTTCTTAATAAGCCTTAATTTGAAGCTTGCTAGTTTTGCATGTTTTATTTAAGCACTTATGTTGGTTTACTCTATGTATCTTGTGTCTGTTGAAGTGCCCTTTGACCCAGTTCCTTGAATCTCAGATTTAGCTTTTAAGGAGTGGGATCTCAAATTCATCTTGTAAGTCTTAGTGGTAACCATTCTCCTACTTATCTTTAGTAGGCAGGTGACGGTATCTTTATATTTCTGAGTCAGAAAAAGTACAGTAGTTATTCAGTAAGTATCAAAATCTTATCTTCTGTGCCCTCTATATTTAAATTCAGTCCCTTTTGTAATAGTTTGGATTGAGGAAGATGGCTTTTGTGTAAATTAACAAAAGAGCAAAAATTAGAGCATTTAATAGAGGAATTAATCTTTCAGGCCTTCTCAAAGTTATCATTGCTGCTAACATTTAATAACTGCAATTTCAATGGAAGATGGTGAATGAAGGAAAAAAAACTATTACTGCTGGGCATATAATTGGTTTGTCATGTATTTAGATATGCTTTTAAAAAAACAGATCTTTTAATATGCTTTAAAAAAACCAAACATTTATATGCTTGTGTTTGAGACAGATCTTTAGACAGTTTTAGAGTCTTACAGACTTTAGCTCGACATCAATACTTAACAAATTGTCTGTGTGATCTTGGGTAAGTCTTCTCAATTCTCTGAGTCTCAGTCTCCTCATCTATAAAATAGAGATAATTCCTTTCTTGACAGATTTTAGAGAAGTTTAAGTAATACACATAAAATGTTTAGAATAGTGCCTGGCATAGCAAGTGTTGGGTAAATGTCATTTCCCCTTTAAGAATTGTTTCCTAAGCACAAGTCCTGAATTCACATGGTAGCCATAGTTGAAAAGTTAGCTTATTTTTTAAACAGGAAGTAATGAAGCAGATTGTCAGAGGAGTAAATGGCCTACTATGTATGGATGTAAGCATAAATCTTAAGTTTTCGTGCATACATTGCCATGAGTAGAAGATACTACAGTTATGAAGGAAGGATTCTGGAGTTGTGTCAAGGTTAGTTGCCATTCTGTGTAATTGAACCAAAGTTTTCCTAGTCTCATAAAAATATATAGTAAAAACTAGTTCAAGTCTGGTGTTCTTAATTAAAGATATTGAGGTCTGGCTTATCTGACTGAATTTTTTTATTTTTATTTTTCATAAATGATAACATAGTGAGAATGAGTCCCTTTGGAAGGAGGTTTCAGAATTACGAGCAAAACATGCACAACAGCAACAAGTTATTCGAAAGGTAAGCTTTTTTCTCTGACTGTAATCTGCATTTGTT
Organism: Neophocaena asiaeorientalis asiaeorientalis; assembly: GCF_003031525.2. Classification (NCBI taxonomy): domain Eukaryota; kingdom Metazoa; phylum Chordata; class Mammalia; order Artiodactyla; family Phocoenidae; genus Neophocaena; species Neophocaena asiaeorientalis. Next base: position 13,040,669 of record NW_020174698.1, on the reverse strand, counting down.
TAATGAGTACCATTTGTGACCCCACCCCCGGCAGAAATCTCTATTGAGTAGTCAGTGATTGATCTTAGTTTCTTATGTATTGGGTACACAGAAGTAAAACTATGAAATCAAACAAATTAAGCCAAGTGTTACATATTCTTTGTAATAAAAAAAATTTCTTATTAGCTAAATGTAGTCATTCCATACTTCCAGATAATGTTTCATTAGCTTTTAGTAAAATATTTTTGCCTGATATAACAACTTTATTATACTTAATTCTTAGGAGTATAATCAATATACTACCAATTTCTTAACATTTTATGTAAAAGACATAGCTTTACTGTGTGGGATTTTTTTTTGTTTTTTGTCTTACTATTTTTTATTCTAAAAGGCATAGATATGGCCTTGGAAGATAAATGACTAATATTTTCAAGTCAGTCGATCAAATTATGTGTTCAAAAAATGAGTTATAAGTGTATGCCACTCTTAGTATGTGCAGAAAAGCAGTTAATGTAGTGTTGTAAAATAAATCCTAGATTTTAGTATATGAGCTGAAAATTACTGGGGGAACAGAAAATCTCTCTGCTGCAATTGTGTCCTTGTGATTTAATCTTCTCATATCAGCTTTCATATGTTAATAAGAGGTGAAACATAAAAGTAATTAAGGCAGCTATTTTTTGCTCATGAGTAAACTGGACTAAGTTTAAGCAACAGGTTTTATCAGGGGAGGGAGGGTGGGAGAGCTTCAGTTTGTTCCTAGTCAGAGGCCGTTAGCTAAAAATAGTGTTATGACTGAAAGGATATGGGTGTAGTGGAGCAGGCTTAGAACACAGAGATGAATGGTAGCTGTAGCCTTTGGCCCATAGTCAAAATAGGTATACTGATTTTTAAAAATAAGTATGCAAGTGAAGGTTGAATGTAGGATTCAACTTTAAGTGTTTAGTCCAAGTACATGTATTTTTAAAACTTTGATATTTGATTCCAACTTGAAGCCCTGTTTAAGAATACCTGATTTTAAATGATAGGTGTACCTTAACCTGTGCTTTATTTTTAAAATCTGTTAATCTTTTTCAGAAAACAATGTTTTGGTTAAATATCAACTCACAATACTCCATAATTTGTTGGGTTTTTTTTTTTAAAGCAAGGATAGTTGATAAAATACTTATTTAACATTTCAGTTTTTCATGAAATCTAACATTCTTTCTGCTCAAATTTGAGTTTGAATCTATGTGTTTTAGTGGGGTTAGGGAGTTTACATAATGCATGATGACAGGTGATAATTTTTTCTCTATTCCTGGAATTTGTTTCTAATTCTGCCATTTACTGTTTGGCCTTGGATTAATTGGAATAATATATGGGAGGTGTCTGTTATAGAACTTGTCAGCTAAAGAAGTCCAATGATGTAAATGTTAAATGCCTCATCTTCTCCTTCAGGAAACGAACTCTATAACATAATGCCAAAGTGTCAGAAGAGAACTGAAATACACAGCAAATTTCAGGAGAAATTTAGCCAGAGATTCATGTTCTTGTAAATTCAGCCAACTAATGTTTTAAGAATTTTCCCTAACACTTTTTTATAAATTAACAAAAGTAATTGGACTATTTCGTAGATATCTTTAAGGTTAAATGTTGTCTTTTCATCAGCTGTCAGCATTTTCTTTTGAATAAGCAATTTAGTGGCTAACCTCCTTTTCATAGACTCTAATGCTGTTTAACTCTTCAACTAAAATGTCTATATTTTTCTCCACGGCAAAGTTAATACTAATTGTAAGGCAAACCATTTAGTAGCCTCGTTTGGGGGAGAATGTACAAAATTAAAGCTATACGGTGTGTTTTTTCAATGGACAATTCTCTATTTTAATTGTGTAATTATATTTCATAAAGCTTGTACAAGGGACTCTTCTGCAGAGTCTAAATAGTCATCAGTCACTTGCCCTTTATTCATAACATCTCAGTGATATACTGCTGCTTTTTTTTAAAATAAATTTTTAAAAAAAATATATATCTTTGGCTGCCTTGGGTCTTCATTGCTGCACGCGGGCTTTCTCTAGTTGTGGCGAGCGGGGGCCACTCTTTGTTGTGGTGCTCAGGCTTCTCATTGCGGTGGCTTCTCTTGTTGTGGAGCACGGGCTCTAGGCACGCAGGCTTCAGTAGTTGTGGCTCGTGGGCTCTAGAACGCAGGCTCGGTAGTTGCAGCGCACGGGCTTTGTTGCTCCGTGGCATGTGGGATCTTCCTGGACCAGGGCTCGAACCCGTGTCCCCTGCATTGGCAGGCGTATTCTTAATCACTGCGCCACCAGGGAAGCCCCTATACTGCTTTTAATAGTTTACTTTTTTAACTCCTTTAGGCAGTATAATTTCAAGACATACCCCTAAACCAGTTCTCACATTCATATCAGTATCACCTGGAGGTCTTGCTAAACAACACATGTTGCTAGACCTCATCCTCAGAATTTAAGATTCAGCAATTCTGGAGTGAGGCAGAGAATTTGCATGTTTAAAAAGCTCCTAGGCCAGTGCTGCTGTTCCATGGACCACACTTTAAGAAACACTATCATAAAATATGAAGTATTGTTTGCATGTCTTGATCTGTTTAATAGTCTTTTTCTAAATTTAATCAGACTCTGAAGATTAAATCAGCTTCCCGTGATTGTCATCAGGAAGCTTTGACAGATGTTCAGTGTCTCAATAATAATTTTTCTAGAGTTAGCCAATAAACTTTTTCTAACTTGAAAATAGTAAGATCTATTCTGAGAGAGTTGGCAGTTTCTTTTGCCTCTAATTGTATTACCTGGTATAAGAAAAATATCTGTCAAACATCAGTTTTCTTTTCTGCGTCATAATCTTCTTGAAAGAATTTTAAGTAAAAATAGGGATCTGTATCCAGGCATGCTTGGTACTTATCATCAAGACAAATAATTGAACTGAATATTTAATAGATGAATAGGTGGATGGGTGGGTAGGAAGCTAGATATAGAGATAGATATATGGGTAGATGGATGTCCTAGGTACCTCTATATCTTAGGTAGCAGCAACTTTATCACAGGTTGTTCTTCTGCCTGGATGCTGGTACATTTCTTTAAATATCATTGTAAGATGCATCCAAATTTAAAATGTTAATATGTGAGAAACTATGTGACTTAGAATAGAGGACATACAGTACCTGCATTAATTTTATAAGACTTGTAATATAGACTAAAGAATTAAGAATCTATGATGGAATATTTCTTATTTATATTTTCCTTTTAGATTGTCCAGTTTATTGTTACATTGGTTCAGAATAACCAACTTGTGAGTTTAAAACGTAAAAGGTAAGATTTTATGATAATACATTTTGACCTATCTATAGACAACCAAACGTTAGAATTTAATCATGAATGGTCTACATTTGCTGAGTATATGCGTGTTGTCCCAGATGAACAGTCCTCCCTTGTTAAATTATACTTCTAACATTTCAAGAGTGGTGGTGTTTCCTACTATTGTCATCTTGCTGTTTTTGAGAGATTAGAATAGCCTAAATGGTCATTTTACATACATACGGTTTATAAAGAGTTCATCTTTCATTCACATTAGCAAATTATTGTAGCATTAGTCCTCAGTGAGAGAAACTCTTAAAGAGAGGATACATGCTGAAAAAAGCATAAAAAGTTTTTACTTGATGTCTCATGTTTAATCCACTCACAAGGGTCTTTAAAAACCTGTACATTGACCATGGGTTGTGATACCCATAAATGTCAGTAACTACCTTTGTCACAATTAAAACATAAGGAAAACAGTGGACAAAGGAATAGGTAGAAGGAGAAAAAGATTATCTTGTAAGGCAAAGGATTTTAGCAGAGCTTGGTTATACTTACAGCTTATGCTGTAGAATTAACTCTACTTCCGCTGAGTCTTTGTGATATTACCTACTTTTTACTATGTAAGAACCATAAAGAGTTATGTAGTTCAGTCAGCAATGAAGTATATTTGGGGAGAGTAATTTATAGTGTTTATTATAACAAAGATAACACAGAAGAATGGAGAAGTAAAAGCCGTGGATACACTATCCCCCATACCCCTCCAAAGAGGTAATCGTTTTTAAGAGTTTCTTGTGTACTGAAATTTTTTATTCATTATTAAAATGAGTGTGTTTATATGTGTCTAAATTATTAGAAGCAATTTAAACTCCATGTATGTTTGCTCACTGAACTTCATGTATATCTTCTGATTTTCAGACCTCTACTTCTAAACACTAATGGAGCTCAAAAGAAGAATTTGTTTCAGCACATAGTGAAAGAACCAGCTGATAATCACCATCATAAAGTAATTTTTTAAATTCTGTTTTATATTTATTATCTCAAACTAAATTTTATTACAGCAGTATGTCATGCATTTGAAAAAGTTTAGTGAATAATCTAACTGTTCATCCTCCAGCTTTTAAATCATGACATTTTTTATCATTTGCTCTAGATTATTTTAAGAGATAAACTATTACAAATACAGCTATCTCAGTTACCTGTTCCCAAGTTCATTTTTCTCTCCCTCTCCAGTCTCCCCTGTCACCCAGAGATAAATCACTATCTTGAAGTAGTATGTGTCATTCCCATGGCCGTTTGATGTGTGAATCCATAAACAATATTTGGTATTATTTTGCATATGTCTAAGCTTTATATAAATGATATTATTTTGTACATATCATTTTGCAGTGTGGCCTCTTTCACTTGGTCTTGCTTTTGAGATTTATTAAACATAGAGATTTAGTTGATCTTAACTACTATATGAGATTAATTGAATGTTATGATAATGTAATTATGCACTTGTCCATTGGTTATTTTAAGTTGTTTCTAACTTTTATTATAAATGTGTACAGACCTAGACTCTTTTACTGTAGCAATTTCAAAAAATATTTTTGTTTACCTTCATTTTTTCACAAGCTCTCTGGGTAAATTGTCAAACTTATACCCAGTGGCAATTAGTTGAGTCCAGACTTCTTTTAATATCTGATTATCATTGTTACTTTCAAATCTTAGAATTCTAAATACTGCTTTAGATTTATTATTAAAGTATTGAGATTTTTGTTCTCAGGCAAGTCAGAGTTAACCTGACATCTGGTTCCTCTTCCCACTGTTTAAATTATCAAGCATACCTGTTTTTAGGATTGAAGACTCATGTAAATGGGTGAAGATTTCTTAATTTAACGTGATTTGCATCTTTTGCCTCTATATTATCTAGAGTTGAAATTGATAGAATTTTCTATTATAATAATGACTTTAGTTTGCTTTGGAGAATTGAATGTTTTTTTATTAGTGTATCCATGGTCTGAATATAGCTGTAGCTGAATTAAAAAAAATAATAATTGCTAAAATGCCAGACTGACATTTAGCTGTGGAATAGTTGAAGTGTTTTTTTCCCCCTTTTAAAGAAACCATTTAATGAGTAAGAATAAAACATGGCGTCAAACAGAGTAGCTTGAGATGAAATAATCCCCATCAGCCCAGTGGCCATCTGGTTATGTTCGAGATTTCTGATGAAGTCCTAAGACTTTTTTACTCTTTGGGTATAAAAAATCTTTAAAATTTGAAGATCTTTTCATGGAAACATTCTGAGGCATGTCATCTTTAAGGTCCCTTACAGTAAAAGAAATAGTTAAGTAGCATGCAGATAATACATGTCATACCTCTGTAAATTCGTACTTCTAATACCAATTTAGTGTATAAGTCCCATAAGGGCAGAAAACATATCTGTTTTGCTTACCATCATATCTCAGTGCCCAGTTAACATTTTTTAAATGGTATGTTGTTTGGTAGTCAAAATAATTTCAGTTTTTTGATATATTTTCTACCTGATTTTTTAGGTTCCACACAGTAGGACTGAAGGTTTAAAGCCAAGGGAGCGGATTTCAGATGATATCATTATTTATGACGTTACTGATGATAATGCAGATGAAGAAAATATCCCAGTTATTCCAGAAACTAATGAGGATGTTATATCTGATCCCTCCAAGTAAGGAGATTGTGAAATACAATTTTTGAAAATATTACTCTTTTTTTATCAGAGATCTAAATTTAAAACTACTTTATGCTTCGATAAACTAATATCTGACTCATATTTTAATTATTGAACTGAAAAATTAAGCCAAATTATTCAAGCACATAACCCCCCTCCCTCCAGCGAAAAGACTCCCAGCAAAAAGTAATGAGAATTCATTCTTATTTTTAAAGTTTGGAGTTAAAGACCTTTAACTGATTCTTTGTGGTCTTGTATTATATGAAGTATCAATATTTTTCATTAAACTACACACCCAAGAAAAGCCTTTTGACAGGTGGTTTGGGGAGAGAGTTTCCATGGAGAGTGACTGGATAGGGTGAATTTATTGAATTAGTCTGAGAATGTGATTGGTTATTTCTCATATTGCTGATCTAGCTGTAGCCAGTACCCTGATATTGTCATTGTTGAAGATGACAATGAAGATGAATATGCACCTGTCATTCAGAGTGGAGATCAGAGTGAACCAGCCAGAGAATCCCTAAGTTCAGGCAGTGATGGCACCAGCCCTCTCATGTCTAGTGCCGTCCAGCTAAATGGCTCATCTAGTCTGACCACAGAAGATCCTGTGACCATGATGGATTCCATTTTAAATGATAACATCAATCTTTTGGGAAAGTGAGTCTCATCTAAAGGTTGTCTAAGTTTATTTGCTTTCTTTGTTTACTTCACATGTTCTTTTTCTCTTTGAATTGATTTTCCTTTCAGGTTATGAACCTATGTAGTCAACCTTTCTGTTCTGGCTAGTGCTGAGCTCTGCAGATGGTATTTTGAGAAAGATTTAATTATCCCAAGAGCAGTCTTGGGATCTTCTTGTCAATTCCTCAGATTTCTGTAATGAAATACTTGGTTTTGAATGTCTTAAAAAAGTGTGTATGATTGTGTGTATTTGTGTTTTTATCAGGACTGTGGAATAATACAATCTCTATGAAGGAACTTATTTTATAGCAAAAGAAAACTAGAAGTTAGTAGCAATATAACCAGTAGTAAGAGGTTAAACATTTTATAATTTATAGTATAGAGGAAAAAGATAAATCAGACTGGGTTATTGCAGAACCTTTTTTCTTTAAATACTAAAGTTTTGTATAAAGGCTGTGGGTTCTCAATTAACCAAGTTTTTTTGAATCCTAAATAGTGAATAGGATCTCTTAAGGTTAAGAATTGGTAAGGATTCAGCAATTGCTAGGAATATTTTGCCTAGCTAGACTGCAGTGTGATTTTAAACATAAAAGCAAGGAAACCTAATATTTGATTTTTTTTTAAATCTTTTTTCCTTAGGGTTGAGCTGTTGGATTATCTTGACAGTATTGATTGCAGTTTAGAGGACTTCCAAGCCATGCTGTCAGGAAGACAGTTTAGCATAGACCCAGATCTCCTGGTCGATGTAGGTACTTTGAATATTCTTTGTTGTACCGGCAGTTTGTGTATTTATGTATAGTATTTATAAATCAGTGCATCATATTCTTGAATTCTACACTGTTTTTGCAGTTTATTTTTTTTAACGAATGCTTTTGTTTATTAGAATGAACAGATGGGTTCAGGAAAGTGAAGGAGGGAGATCACTATTTGTCTCTGAGTAGAAGTTCAGTTAATCCCTGTGTAACAACATATCAACTCTGTTCAACAGTACTGTTAAATCCAGGTCTTGTCTGGACTTGTTGCTGTGTTATGTTTTGCTCTAGAGTAAATTGTCACTGAATAGAAATCAGTGCAAATAGTATAAATAATTAGCCAGGAAACAGCATGCAGGCACTTCTTAATACTTTGGGAATTAATGTTTTTCAGTCAAATGTATTATATGTTATTATATTTAAATTTTTTTTGGATTGAGTCCTAAGATTCCCCTATTCCAGTCCTCACCACCACCTATATGAACTTGATTCCTATGTTGTCTGGACTTTGAATCCTTGTCTACCATTTCTGGTACTAACCTTGCTCTCTTTTCTCTTGTTCCTACCACTCCTCTCTCTCTTACCTAAAGCTTTCTATGTGGCCTGGTCTCATCCAGATGAATCTTGTTCTTTCCCCTATTTCCATTTTCTGTTGTGTTATTTTTTATTTTATTTTATTTTTATTTGCGGTACGCGGGCCTCTCACTGTTGTGACCTCTCCCATTGCGGAGCACAGGCTCTGGACGCGCAGGCTCAGCGGCCATGGCTCACGGGCCCAGCTGCTCCGCAGCATGTGGGATCTTCCCGGACCGGGGCACGAACCCATGTCCCTGCATGGGCAGGCGGACTCTCAACCACTGTGCCACCAGGGAAGCCCCTGTTGTGTTCTTTTACTTGAAAAGTTTTGTTGTTCTTTGTTTTGCATTTTTTTCCTTAAAATACAGCTTCTCTCACATCAGAGGATTCTACAGTTTGTCAGTGTCACATGACTTATTTTTCCTAAATCATCAGTACCTCACAGGATGGATTTCACCTTCTTTGAAGATTTCCTTTCCATGTTATTCTCTTAACTGAATTCAACATCCATGTTAATGACCTATTTGGACTTGTTTAACAGTAACTTGACAGCCCTTCTTGATTCTATCAGTCTTTGTCCCCAATCTGAATCCAGAGACCTTTTAGAATATCTCTCCCTTAGATCACTAAGAAGGAAATAAAATCCTGTAATTCTGACTCTACAAATCCTCACAGTCTTCAAGTAGGTCATTTTAATTTAACTTTGGAACAGTTATCACGTTCTTTTGTCCTCACGACCTTATCCAGCCAACACTTCCCTATTCACAGAGCGTAATTCACCATGCCCTGATACTCTCATCAGCTGTGGAATCTCATATCCTTTCTTCTTAGAGGAAGTACTTCCTTTTTAAAGCCAGGTTGTACACCTGCCCCCCACCTCTCTGTTTTTCTCTCTCTATCCTTGATCTTTTCCAACTGCCTTCAGTGGGTACAGATCATCTCCGTTTTGATGTGTTGCTCTGCTCATTTACCATTCTGCTTCTCCAATCCTTTTACTACAAAACTGTAGAAATGAGTGGCTGTATTCGTTACTTTTTTTTTTCACTCTATATTTCCTTTGAAACCCTGGATTGTCTTGCTTATTTACTCAAAGCTTGTGCTGTCTTGGTATATCCAGTGTAAGTAGCCTGCAGCATTTTTTTTTTTTTTCCCTTCAAATTAGGCCACTGGGCTAGTGGAAGAAGGTTTGTTTTGAATCAGACAGATTTGGGTTCCATTTTTGGCTCATGTTACTTACTAGCTAAGTTATTAATCTTGGGAAAGTTAACCTCTCTTGCTCAGTTTCCCCATCTGTTAAATATGGCTGATGCCTGACATGAAGGGCTTTTGTAAGGATTATAAGTAATTAACACTATTACTGTTTAACACTATTGATTTTCTACTGTAAAACTTTTCCTGTTGATTTTAAAGGCACTGGACCTCTTTGTTCTCTTCCTATCTCCCTAACCATTCTGTTTCCTCTAAGAGCTTTTCTTTTTCTTGCTGTCTTCTACTTGTGGATATTCCCCAAGGTACCCAGTCTTTTATCCTGTTTTTTCCTACCTCTCTTCTTTTTTCTATCCTGCCTCTCTGGAGGGATTTTGGCTTGTAGGATTGCTCTCAAATGTATATCTCCAGCTCTTAATATTTTTTAAAGTAACCTTTGCTTGAATTCTGATTCCATGCCTTTGGGATCATCAGTTAGATCTTGCCTTAAATTATTTGTTTTTAACACAAAACCTTTGTTTATTTTCTAAACTAGCTACGTTTTTAAGCTTTATTTTCTGTAGTGGTATCAGTCTTCTGTTACCCACACAGGATAGTAATCACAGTAATCTTGGTTTCTTCATCTCCTTGTTCACCAAGCCTGTGTATTTTCCAAAATAACATTCACAAACCATCCCTACTTTCTTTTGGGTTGGCCAGAAAGTGCCTTCGGTTTTTAAGTAAAAATAAGACAATTTTTCATTTTCACCAAGAACTTTATTGAACAATGTATTCACCATTTTGTTCCACTACCTTCTGCCATTTTTCATACACCTTCATAATTCCATCTTCCCAAAACTTTTTATCTTTTTGAGCAAAGAACTATTCCAGGTGCCTTTTACAGTCTTCCAGGGAATTGAATATTTTTCCATTAAGAGAATTCTGTAAAGATCGAAGTAAATGGAAATCTGAAGGTACAATATCTGGAATATGGCTGATGAATCCGAACTTCCCAGCCAAGCTGTAACAGTTTTTGCCTGGATATCAAAGAAACATGTAGTCTTGCGTTATCCTGATGGAAAGATTATGAAGTTTCTGTTGACTAATTCTGGATGCTTTTCGTCAAGTGCTGCTTTCAGTTGGTCTGATTGGGAGCAGTACTTGTTGGAATTAATCATTTGGTTTTCCAGAAGGAGCTCATAACAGAGGACTCCCAATCCCACTATATACACAACATCACCTTTGGATGAAGACAGGCCTTTGGCGTGGTTGGTGGTGGTTCATTTCACTTGCCGCATGATCTCTTCTGTTCCACATTATTGTACAGTATCCACTTTTCATTATTGTATGGTATCCACTTTTCATCACAATTTGTTTTAAAAAGGAATGTTTTCTTTACATTTAAGTAGAGAATCGCATGTAGAAATATGTTCGAGAAGGTTTTTTCACTTAACATAGGTGGAACCCAAACTTCTAAGAGATTAACATACATATTAACATAACAAACTTCATAGTGACTTTCAATGCTCAATTTGAATATTTTGAATATGTCAGCTATCTGCCACGTGGTGTAATGTTGCTTGTTCTAATTAATGTCTCGATTTGATCGCTATCAACTTCAACTGGTCTACCCAACCGTGGAGCATCGTCCAGCAAGAAATCTCCAGCACGAAACTTCTCAAACTACCTTTGACACGTTCAGCAGTCACAGCGCCTTCTCCATACACCGCACAAATCTTTTTGTGCGTTTCAGTTGCGTTTTTACCTTTCTTGAAATAGTGAAGCATAATATGCTGAAAATGTTGCGTTTTTTCTTCCATCTTCAATATTAAAATGACTACATAAGAATTCACCAATTTTAATTTTTTTTTTAAATGCACGCTGATATGACAGCTGTCACAATACAGTCTAGCAAGATTGTTTCAAATGAAGTTAAAGACAACTAAGTGCTGCTAGAGCCATCTTACAGAAAAACCAAATGAACTTCTGGGCCAACCCAATATTTTCACTGTTGCCTCTCATCTAAGACCTTCATTGTTTATTTCATCCTTGAATTTTGGGGTATTGTCATAAATAAAAAATCTACCCATAGGTTGCCTTATTCTCTGAGATGGCAAAGATGGTACGAACGTGTGTGAGTAATAAGTATGCTGAGAAGCTCATAGCTTCTTGCTGCAGAGTTCAGTACAAGTGACCCAGTGTGGAATCAGTAGGAGAGACTTGACCTTAGCATTCAACTGTGTCACCTCCTCATACATGATCTATTTTCCTACTTCAGACCATGTGTCTGCTGGGAATACATGAAGGTATCCCTGAGTCAGTGGGTAGAGGGATTGAGGCAAAGAAGGAGTGAGGAGTTTATACTGCTGGTCCTCCTCAGATGCCACTCTCAGTAGGGACAAAATCTGGTCAGGCCTCTGAGGCAAGTACAAGCTGAACTGGTAGAGATTGGCAGTGATGTATAGTTACCTACTCTTAAGAAACTGAGTCTCTTCCTCTTCATGGATCAGTAGGAGGAAAAGTTATGAAAGGAAGAAATGTTAATGAAAGGAAAAGAAGAGCTGGGGATATTTTTAGGGCTACAATGAACGTGGAACTTTCAGGAGAGGAATCAGTGTTTAGAGAGGGTGGAGGAGTCTCTGCATTTCATTCTATCCTGCAAACCATTTGGTGTGCTCATTCTCTTAAAATGCTTTAGTCAGTATATTTCATTACTCAGGCCACTCCCAAGTCTCTTATTGCTGACAGAATGTCCTGTCCATTCATTGGCCTTGCCGTACCTTTTGAACCTTATGTATACAACTTACTATTCAACTCAGGACTTCTGCATTATTTGGACTTAACCATCTTATTTGTAGAACTTACCTCACAACCATTTCTTCCTCTCTCTTGTTGCTAATGCTGTAACAATGTACTCCTTCATACTCTCCTTTCTAAGTCCTAACCGTTCTCCAGGAACTACATGTCACATAGTTTTATCAAGACTTTTTGTTTTATCTGAGGGACAGGGTGTGTGTGTGTGTGTGTGTCTGTTTTCCTTTCTCTTAGCTCCTTAGTACTTTTGAGCCCCACCATCCATTATTATTGTAATACTGGATTGTATCTGATCATATGTTGCTATTTGATGTTATTCTTATTTTGCCTTTTAGATTGTAAGCTCCTGGAGAGCAGGAATAGTGTCTTCATCTTGTATTCTTCATGATGTCATTTTCTTAGATGCTCAGTAAATCCCTGTGGACTGGATGACTTTGAAGCTTATGACATAAACAAAAGTTATGTTTGTAAAGTGGCTGGTCTGAGGAGTGCAGTAAGCAGTAGGCAGTGGTCTTTGCATTTATGGCTTCGCTTGCTAGGTGAGGTGAAAAGAACCAACATGGAGTTAAGCCATTTGGTCAGAGGGCTCTACTTGAGGTATAATTTAGGAACCACTGTCATAGAGCAGATTCTATAAGTTTATCACATAATTAGCAGGTAGTCACTGAAGGCTCTTGTCAGGGCAAGGGACTCAGCCCTGGGTGCCATTTAAGGCCAGAGGCTTTTAGGGAGGAAAAAATAAAGGAAATGAAGGAGAGGGGAGGTGGGGAAAACCACTATTTGTCTCAAGTGATTTACCCTACTACTTTATAGAATAGAAATTCTTAAAACAGCTAATGCATGGGCTAGCTTGCTCTGCTTTTGTTCGTTTTTCTTTCCGCTTTTCTCTTCCAAACTTGCTTTACTATATGGAAACTTCCTAGTGCAGGAGCTACATCTTTTCACCCAACATGGCTGTATAGAAATTTTGAACACACAGTTAATTTTTTTAAAATATTTTTTAAACTTATCATCTTTCTTGTTTGGTCTTTCAGCTTTTCACTAGTTCTGTGCAGATGAATCCCACAGATTACATCAATAATACAAAAGTAAGTTTTAATTTGTGTTGCTCAGGACCCGTAGCTGTAAGAATTTGAAAACAGTCCTAGTAAGTAGAGAGCAGTATCACTCCCAGTTACAAAAAGCATTTTATATTCTTACCTAATAAATGTGATCAAGATAATAAAATTCTAGATGAAAAATTAGCTTTTGGTTATGGGGTGAATCATTGCCCAGTTCTTCTGTGCCTTGTGCTATTAAGTACCAGTGTGAAATCAGCCCTCAATGTGCTGGGAGATAAACTGACTAAATTTGGCATATTCAGGTATATCACTGAAAAAAATTATTAGAATATGATTTCTTCATGTTCTGTGTCTTCATTTTACATTCTTATTCCATCTATAAAAAACTTCTCAGCATTTTTTTATTGAAAATTTAAGGGTACCCATATTTTTAAATAAGTTCCTTCATTTTATTAGTATACAGTAAAAGCACAGGGATTTATATTATTTGTAGGTAAGGTGAGTTGAAACAGTGAAGTATGGATTTTGGACTTTTTTTTTTAAGTAATTGTTTTATTTTCTTAAATGTATAGTACCTGCAGTTGGGATTAGCAGATGTTAACAAATTCTTTAGAACTGGTTTTTAATGAGTAATAAGAACAGTGTGAAGTTGTTAGAGCAGACCTTTAGAAATCATTCTGTTTCGTTGTATAGCTTATTGTCTTGAGTAGGTATATACTTCATTTATCTTGTATTTATACCAACTTGTTCTGTAATCCCTGTTTTTCGTTGAATAAAAAGGTAAATCAGGTCCCCTGAAATGTGTACAAATTCTAGATTAGTGGAATCAAAATTTTTATTCGTGTTCTTTATAGTAAAAAATGAACACATATTAAATAAATATGAGGTATTAGAGTGAGGAGGTGGAATTTTTCTGACCATTGTCATGTGTGAGGATGGCCTGACCACATTTTCTACATTTTCAAAGTTATAGCCTGGGTAACTTAAAGTTGAAGGAATTTGTGAATTTTTGAACTAGAAGGTTGATTATACATTCAGTATTTGGATGATTTATATCAGGGGTTGTCATACTTTTTCTGTGAAGACTAAATATTTTTGGTTTTGCATGAAGCCAGGTGTTCTCTGTCACAACTAGTCAACTGCAATTTGTAGTGCAAAAGCAGCCGTAGACAATACATAAAAGAATGAGTATGGCTGTGCTTCTGTAAAACTTTACTTTCAGTAAAGTCAGGATGCTGAATTTGGCATTTGGACTATAGTTTGGCTAGGTTTATATTATAAGAATCTGTGGACCACGTCAGTACTGTGTTTCAGTAAATATATTATTGAATGTGAGACCTTAAGTTGAATTAACCCATATCATGCATTCATTTAGTGAATGTGCTGTACTGTTTGTTTATTGTTAGACATTGAGTCGTTCTCTATTCTTGAATCATCTCCTGTTCCCAGAAGCTTTTAGAAATAGCAGTTAAACAGCAAGTTTACATATTGCTCTATAGTACTATAGAAAAATTAAAATTGAGAGTGATTCTTTTTATCATAGTTTTAGAATCTAGATTGTTTTTAAATAATTGACACATCAGCTGTCATTCCCTTGCTCATGACAGGTATTATGTGACATGTATTACAGCACTCTTTACTAATGAGTCAGGATGCCTTATACTCCTCACTGTAGCAGTCTAAGTGGTCACTACTAATAAGCAACAGTTTGTATGGGAGATGAAACCCATTTGTCATCCTGGTTCTAATATGCATTTAGAATAACAAGAGTGGCATCCTTGGAAAATACCTATTTTAGGAAGTAGAAAAATACAGAAGGTATTATTTCATTAATGTTTATTTATTGTGAATGCTAAATGAGAAATATTTTAATGTAAATTTTGGTGGAAGTTTAAGTAGTTTTTATTATGTCTTGGAGTGATTATTATCTATGAAGCCTGGAAAGTTGTACTGCTTAATTTTGTGATGAATATCAGGGAAATTATAGGAATTAGTATGTTTGTTACATCATATATAGTTTACAAGTGTGCAGATATCCGGGACTTACAGCTATTCAGGAAAAATTGTGAACCTCAGCACCTCAGTTTGAACATCGTTGAAAAGAACACTGAAGAACTTAACATTTAAAGATTAATCCCCTTACAATCAGATGTAAGGAGAGAAGACAGTGGTTGAAAGAAGCAATTTAAATGACAGAAAAGAATTGAAAGAGCCAAAAAGGAAATGAAGAAACACCACCTCAACTTTGAGGCTTCCAAATATAGGGATAAATAGTTTGAAGGATGTTATCCTGAGCTACTGTAAACGTGTTCAGTTATGCTAAATATCCTGTTTGTGAGTGAAAAGAAATGTGTAATACATTTTAAATCAAAGCTGTTTAAAATGAATTTAATTGTTTAAAGAATTATCTCTTCATAAGCAATTAGAAACTAGCCATCTTTGATTCATTACCATCTTCTACTCTTGTCAAATTCTGTCTGTTCTAGTGCTGAAGTGCTCCCTCCTTTTTGTACTTAGTGTCATCCTAGTTCAGGTTCTTTGTTTCATCCACCTGATGACAGCAGTAGTTTTCTTAGGCAGTTTCATTACCTCTGCTCAAATCTCTTTCTCTCCCTAGTTCATCTTTCCTGATGCTCCCCTTTCCCATATATTTCAGAGAACATACCAATATTCTTATATTTTACCAGTTTTTAATTTTTTGCTATTTTTCAGGAACATATAAAATATGAGACAAGTATTTTTATATTATTTTTTCTCTTTTAGTCCGAGAATAAAGGATTAGAAACCAAGAGCAATGTAGTTCAGCCAGTTTCAGAAGAGGGAAGAAAATCTAAACCCAAAACAGGTAGGTATAAATGTAGTATTAGTTTTTTTAAATAAAGATTTCTATGTAGAAACTGTGGGCCAAGGAAGGTTTTGCCATGCTTAACAATTGAACACAGATTTGTATTAGTCTCAGTTCTATGCATAACGTATCAAGGTTCCAGCATATAAAGGACATTGAATTGGTGTAGTAATAGTTCTTAAAGATTGTCATTTTTCCCCCCGTATTTAACTTCAGGAGAACTGAAAGAACCCTCAGTTCTTAATTGTTGAATAAAAGTATACATTTTCTGACTTGTACATTTTTAAATTTACTGACACAAAGTGTGATATTTCTTGTTTGGCTATATAAGGGTAATGATTGCACATATGCACATCTGCTTCTGTTTTTTCCACCATATAGCTTGAACTCTATATAAGCTGGTGATAAAAGATCAGTCTTCTTATCTTTGTTATAGATAAGCAGCTTATACAGTACACTGCCTTTCCACTTCTTGCATTCCTCGATGGGAACCCTGCTTCTACTGTTGAACAGGGGAGTACAGCATCATCAGAAGTTATGTCCTCTGTAGATAAACCCATAGAAGTTGATGAGCTTCTGGACAGCAGCTTGGACCCAGAACCAACCCAAAGTAAGCTTGTTCGCCTGGAGCCATTGACTGAAGCTGAAGCTAGTGAAGCCACACTGTTTTATTTATGTGAACTTGCTCCTGCACCTCTGGATAGTGATATGCCACTTTTAGATAGCTAAATCCCCAAGAAGTGGACTCTACGTGTATATATTCATCAAAATGATGAACTATTTATTTTAAAGTATCATTTGGTACTTTTTTTTGTAAATTGCTTTGTTTCGTTTAATCAGATACTGTGGAATCAAAAGCACCTTTTGCTTTTCTCACTAACCACACACTCTTGCAAAGCTTTCAGATGTTACTCAGCTACGTAGGTACATAAGATTTGATGCGTTAAATCACAGTATTGGCATATCTTTAAGTTGGATTAAAATGGCCATTTTTCTCCAATTACAGCAAATTGGATTTGTTTTTTACATGTATGTTCATTAACCCCAGTTAAACTTTTTGTTTCTTTGTTTTACTTGTTGATGCTGTCTTGTTTGCATTGAGTGTAAGTCACTATAACTAATGGTAGAACTCCTAAAGCTTTCTCTGTTCCAGTTGCTTTTATTAAGTATTTTTCACTTGACTTCTTTATAAAACTGGGAACATAAAGTGCCTGTATCTTGTAAAACTTCATTTGTCTCTCTTGGTTCAGAGAAGCTCATTCATGTCCAACAGGAAAGGCAACGTGTACTTGAGTGCTTGCTGTCTGAGGCAGTTGCAGCTCCGTGTACATAGAAGGGGGGTGGGTGCCGTCAGCCCATCCACCTCGCTGGACTAGTTTTAAGTAAAAGTTTTCTGGTTTGTTTGTGTTTTTTTGAAGCATAATATTTAGTAAAATAAATATAATGAATGTTGCGTACTAGTGTCTGTTATGTGTCTTCTTTGGAGGTGACATCCATGTGACAGTTTTTCCTTTTCATAGGAAGTAGACTTAAACTGTAAACTTTGTCTGTTGTCCATTATTCTTAATATGAGTCATACTAAGATCTTTGTGCCTCATCGCAGAAGATAGACTGTGTATTGCAACAAGGAAGAAATTTAATGCCTCCAAATTTAAAAATTATGCTGGCTTGCTTTCTATGTTGCTAATAAAGAACTGAGAAAAGTATGCTTCCAGTTGTCCCAAATTAGGTAAGAACATTATCACTGGATGCCAAGGGCCTATAATTTTTTTTGCCCTGAGAGAAGATAAGAGAAACAGTTAAATCACTTCTTTCCTTTGGAACACTTGCTCAGAAGAATTAGACTTAATGCAAGGCCAGAGTACTATCACTTGAAGAATTGTACCTTCAAGCAGAGGACTGAAAGCAGTGAGCTAGTATCTGAATATCTTCTAGGGCAGTTGGATGAGCAATTGCCAAGATGGCTTTCCTGTTGGTTATAGTCTCAGTATCTTGGAACTCTCTTACTGTGACGTAAAATTTCAAATAAAGCGTAGCACAGAGGGATAAGAAACCCTTCCTTAGCAGATCCTAAAATACTTGGCTCTGACAGTGGGATCTTGGTGAACTAATTTAAGAACCCAGAACAGTTTTCTGCGTAAGGTTTAGAGATCACTTTCTTAGAGATTGTTAAGATGTGAAGAGTTTAGAGGCTGAGGAGAAGAGAGCTTCAGAGCCTTTTTCTTTTTCGCTTCCCTTCCTCACTGTGGGATATGATTAAGTTTCTTCTCCTTTGGGGATAACTCTAGAAGTATTTAAAAAATAATTTTGAAAACCTTATACCTCCTAGTACTTTTTAAGGTGACATTAAAATTTTTTAATCTTAAGTATTCGGGAAGAGTTTAGGATAGTGTTAATAAATACTGCCATTTTAAAAAATAGTTGTTAACGTGCTTTTAAATGTATTGGAAAGAATCTAAATACCATAGTGATTTGATGTTCTTCATCATCCATTCCACTTCCTCCAAAGAATTTTATCCTACTTTTATTATGCGTGACAGTCATACATTGAAGATAATTGTTGCGCTTCTCTGCAACAAAATTTGAAATTTTATTCTGTAACCTTAAGATTCTAAGCATTAAAGTTTGTCTCCAATTATAAATACACAGTTAATTAAAACAGTATAAACGTATGTGGCAGGGACTGTTAACTGATTGCTGAACCATTTCCTATCATGCAGTTAGATTATTTCCACCTTTGTAAACAGGGTAGCCATGTAATTGAATTCTAATAAATCAGGAAAAGTGATGTTCAGAACTTGCAGGTCTGGTCTGTGAACATCTCCCCCATGCAACCCTCCTCACCTTTTACCCATCTACTAGCTTGATGCAGAGGAGTATGTGGCTTCCGAGTATACACAGGAGAAGGGAGAAACCTGGCTTCCTGAATCGCCGCTTAGAGGAGAGCCACCCATCAATCCTGGATATTCATTTAGACTTCAGGTGGGAAGGGGTGGGGGGGGGGGAAAAAACCTTTTTTATTTTCTGTCTCTGAATTTGGGGGGACTGATCTGTTAGAGATTTTAGTGTTCGCTAATAGAATATAGTCCAAATTTTGATGAACTGTTAAACATACAAAGTAAAATTTTACCAGAAATACATCTTTTTGTGGGGTGAACAGATCTCAGGGATTTTTTTTTCCCCAGATGTTTTATTATCTGGGGGTAAGTTTATATCAATATATAAGAGCATCAATTTTTTTTGTTTTTATAGAGTCCTAAGAAACTTTTATAATATAAAGAGATTTTGTTACAGCAGTGTCACTCAATTATTTGAAGTCCTTCAGAATTCACTAAGTATTTTAAAATTTATTAGCTGGTAATTTCATTAGATCATCCTGATTCAATTTCATCGAAAGAAAAATCACCTAAGGATTTTTTAAACCAGAGTCGTTCTCTTACCAATATTTAAAATTGTCTCTACTTCTGTGTTTAGCGGTTTTATCCAAAGTGCCTTGGTATTAAGACTCAGAATGAATTAAGAGGTATTATATACCCTTTGTTTTGTCAAATGTGAAAAGAGTAATTGTTAAGAGGGATGATGCCTTGTCCTGAGGCATCTTTTCAAGCACATCAACTTTAGGAAATTTCCATGTACGTGTGGAAATTGAACATCTGGAAACTGATTCCTTTAAAAGTAACCTAACTTGTGTTTACTGCAGAAAGTCTGTGTGCTGTTTGGAAAACAAATAGCATAGTATGAATACTTTAGAGGGTACCCCTCATCTTCATCCCACCTCCAAGCTTCTTTTGCCTCAGTGGGATACAAGTAGGCCCACAGGAGAGCCTGTGACTTACAGCTAAGTGTTCTTTTGGGGTGTGTCACTGTGTGTTTCATAGGGATGGTATATACTCAGGAATTTAGAGGCTGAGTGTGAGAACAAAAGGTCCACAGACTGGGAAAATGACACATGATGAACATACATAAAATGCTACATTTGAGAATTAGAGCCTAATTGAAATATCAAGCATACATGAAATATTTTGAGAATCAGTTGCATATTAGGCCATAAAGCAAGTCAAATTTCAGGGAATTGGTTTCAAACAGAGTAACTACAATACAAATAAGCTAGACCTTGACAATTTTGAGGCGTTTTGATGCAAAGGTAAATGGGATTGTTTCTTTAATTTCTCTTCCTGATATTTCATTGTTATGGAATAGAGCATTTTATTATTATTATTTTTAATACTATCTATCTTAATTGTCAGAGGAAGCAGCATCAGTTTGCCACTCGGAAAAAATGCCTGGAGGACACAGCAAGTGTAGAATATCTATCAATCAAATGAATTAAAAATATTCTCCAAACTTAACTGGTCTCCCTCCTGAAGGTTCTTTAGGAGAACACCACTTGAATTACCTTTGAGATCCACTCAGGAGTTTCTTACAGAGGACCAAAAGGGTAAATATCACCTTAAAAACAACTCCGTTTTTCAGTACAGAAAATGGTCAGTTAACCCTCAGTGTCACGTACACAGGAAGAAAGTAGATCTGGATATTATACCACCTAAATTCAAACTGCTAAAGAATTAATACACCACACACTTTCTCTGAATTCATTTATTTAAAGATAGAACACAGCCATTTGAAATCATGAACACAATATCAACACAGGTGGGAAATTAAATTGTTATACTTCATTCACATTAATAAATATCTTAAAAGAAGCAAATGTAGATTTTAAGATTCATTAAGACACTAATCACACAAGTAACTAAGAGTTTCTACCTAAGTTAACACTGATACTGCTTGATTTTCAGGTTGAAAGATTATAATCTATATATTTCAATTGGATGGCAGCAAATACAAAAGCATCTTTTGAACTGTATAGTATACTGTAAGCAGGAGTTTACCGCAGTCCATCATTCTCCTGGCCTGTCTGTGTGTAGAAGGCATGCTGGACACCAGCAACTTACATAAATTATCCACCACTCACAAGGTGTAAAATCTATTATGCATATATTTGAATAGTAATTATTTTTGAATGCCAGAAAGAATGCCAGTTGTTTTGACAGACTTGGGATTTCCCAGCTTTGCCACTGATAAGCTGTGTTTAAGCCTATGCTTCAGTTTCTTTTTTTTTTTTGCGGTACGCGGGCCTCTCACTGATGTGGCCTCTCCTGTTGCGGAGCACAGGCTCTGGACATGCAGGCTCAGCGGCCATGGCTCACGGGCCCAGCCGCTCTGTGGCATGTGGGATCCTCCCGGACCGGGACATGAACCCGTGTCCCCTGCATCGGCAGGGGGACTCTCAACCACTGCGCCACCAGGGAAACCCAGCTTCTTCATTTTTTAAATGAGAAAACTAAATGAGACTTTGTCTACTGAAGCCTATTTTGCAGTTTCTTCCTGTTCTGTCAAAAGTTTATCAACTCTGATTTTCAAAACGAAATTTCCAAGTGATTTTCAACCTCCTTCTAACCCATGATTATCCTTTTCAAGGCCTTTGTCTAAATCCTTCAGAGTTCCTAATCACTCCACTGAACCCACTGAACACATTTTAACACATCTGCATGTGTTTATAATGACCAAAACAAAGTTCACTATGTAAGTATGGAAGGCCATCCCTACCCAGGAATCATTACAAACCACCTTGGGTATTCAATTTAGTACCCACCACCAGCAATCTTTCTTTGAAAGCTCTGTATCTCAGTCTCCACCATAAGCTACACTGTTGTCAATCAAACACTCCACACTTGTGTAAGTTCCTGCTCTTCCTATCAAGGGAAAAATCTGAAAATATTTTTTAGAAAACTGGCATTTAACTGACTTGTTTATACAATTTTAGGATAGCCATGTTCTTTGCAGTATCCTGTAGGGCAAGGCATCAAATATTTCAGAAGGCAGCCATAAATTTCTTTTCGTATTTTTCTAAAACAGCTTAAGTTATAACACAATTTAAAAATCAAACTGTCAAGCAGTTTTGTTTTTATTCTTTTCACAGGTACTGAGCAAAGGATAAACCTAACAATGTCCACTTCTCCTAACTTACCACCACCAACATACTCAGAACTCTGCTTCAATCTAAAACACCTATCAATGTGCTTGGCAAGACTATAATGAATAAAATGGCAAGCGGTAAAATCTAATTCATGCCAGAACACTGGAGAAGTTACATGGGAAGCACACATATACGCAACTTTAAAAAGTTGGGAATACTGTTAATTTCAAATAAGTGATGATCAAAGTGAGACTTTCATGCCAGAAGTCCCATTCAGTCAAAATCACGATTTGTAAGAACAAGTGGTGCCACCAGTGTCCAAACATACAGCACAATGCCAATCCAACTAGAAGAGATTTTCACCCAGACAGCTGTCCACTGACTTTTCATCTCACGAGAAGGCTCATACCTAAAATTTAAGGAAAAAAAAAAAGGGGGGAGAGGTTGGATTATCGGTCATCAAGCCATCAGGCTTCATTACTTCAGAAATATTCTTTGTATATAATTTGTGATAACAGATATATAGTTGCTGGACTAATTATCTGTTGCCTTGCTTTTCCACACCACTTTGATAGCTAATGTGAAGGTAAAATCAATTTTCTTTAAAGGAGTAGAGGACATAGGCCTCTGAAACAGCTCTTTTAGCTAATACTCAGAAAATCTTTATGTTTTTCTGGCTCACTAATTACGAGAGAAATGGAATGTGACCTCTAGATAAATAAATAAGACATACAATTTAGAATTGGTAAGTCTTTATGTTATAAGGAATATAATCTGTTCAGAGTGTATATGGGAACCCCCTCCACCTTCTCAGATTTAAGAAACTGGGAAGGAAATACATCCCAAAGTTAGCTGACTTTTATGTTGATGAAACATACCAAAAATATTTTTCATCTAATCTTAACATTTACTATTAACCTGACAGCCAAAGCTGTGAATTACTGAGAACTATTTGGGTTCGTATACCTTAAGAAACTGCAGTGTAGGAATTTTAAAATATATGTATTTTTCAATAATAAATGCTGGTAGAGGCTGCTCTCAAAGAAATAAAGCAAAGAATAATCTTTTCTCTACATCTTTTGATGGTATTCAGAGCCCTCTTACAAACTGTTAAGGATATTATGCATTAAAAATTATTAAAACTAGAACTGCCCTAACCACACAGTTCAACTTGAATCTTAAATCTTTCAGTAGTCCTTTGGACAAAATTAGAATTTTTAAAAACAAAATATAAACCGCTATCTTCCAACTAACTAATCTTCAAAAAGATTAGTTTTGAAGTGATAAAAAAACAAAAATTAGTTTTGAAGAATTCTAAGAATCCATCTATGTTAATGTATTCACATCTCAATTTTGAAATTTTCAAAAATTTTAATGACAAAGTTTGAACAAAACAGAAGAAAGGTATCTTTTTATTGCACTATGTTGGGAACTGGTTAGTCAGTATTAAAAAGAAAAGCAAGCATTGTGTTTGATCAACTGTCAACATGTATTTCCCTAAGCAATGTGTTAGTTTCATGAAACTTTATTTCAGTCTCTTCAAGATGTGGAAATATTTCAATGATTGTTATTGCTGGAGCAAGGAAATAAAGCCTGCATTTCTGAAACTGATCTCACTATTCATTTAGCTGTAAATTTTGAAATATATTGGAGGATTAAAAAGTACTCCATACCACATTTAACAATGAAATCACAAAAAAGCCATCAGTTTCCACATGCAAAGTTTTCATAAAATATAAGTACCTGTACCAGTTGGTAAGGGTCATCATGATATAAAGCGAAGCCAGGAAAAGCATAAAGTGAAAGAAGGAGTAACTGTAAGTGACACCATCCTTTTCATTATCTACAGCTCGGTGAACATCATCTCTATCCTCCAGTGATCCGTCACTTCTGGCTCCACCATCTTCTATTAATGTTGATTCATCACTTGTTAGAGTCAGTTTATTAACCTGACTATTGTTTGAAGTACGGATGCTGCATGGAAGATGGTTTAGAAAGAGAGAAGGAAAAAAAGGGGAATTTAAAGATTCATATATGAAAAATAGCTGGACTTTTAAAAAAAATGAAAATCCATAATTTTTCTTACCTTGAATAAAACACACACAGTAAAAAGAGGATTAGTCCAATAATTCCTTGAGCATGCCACCACTGTACAGACTGCCCCTCCTTTGGGACAGTGCTTGTTGTATTATATCCAATTATGCTCAGTAGACTTGGGTTGCACTCTGTTTCTATAATGTAAATTAAGGTCAAATTAAAATCTTGGAATAGTATAAAATTTTTTTCAGAGCACAATGTAGTTCTTTTTAACTCATACTCTTGCAAATTCAAAACATTTTGTTAGAAAAAGGCAAAAACAACAAAAAAATACTTTAGGACAACTTTATAGAGACCTTTTTATACAAATTTTATAGTGCTAATTTTATAGACGTGCTTGGAAAACAATTTCATTTTCAACCTCATGCAGGAGCTGAGACATTAAGCTTTTCGTTGATCAGGAAACTGGTGAAATTTAGATGACCTCTAAAGCAAAGCTCAAGTAAAGAATAAAATTCAGATATTCTAAACTAAAATGCACTGGCTTTCCTACTACAAAGTGTGAGATAAACTTAATAAAAGACTATTGTTATTATCAATTTGCCAAACTACATTGTTATATAGTTTATACATAAAATCAGTTACTAGAATTTTAGCAAATGGTTTGTGGAAATGAGCAAACAAGGCATAATGACCTAATGCTTATTCAGCTTCTTGACTCCCGTAAATAAAGAATTTAAATAGGGTTGGTATCCACTTAAGTGTCCCACATGTTTTCCTCCCACAAAGCCAGATATGTCAATTGCCACCTTATCAATGAAAAATGTTTTTTATCTTTAAGCCATTCATATAAGGATAATCCCTAAAGCAAATTACTATTAGTTTTTTTCTAGACACTTACCTGGACAAATATAAGGAATCTTTCTCTAGTAAACTAAAAAAAAAAAAAAACAAAAACATTTTCTCCAACTAGTGATAAAACATCTATAAAATTTATAAACTCAATGAAATGTAAGATTCAGAAAACATTTTATAATTTTTCTTTATTCTGAGGAAGAAAGACCATTTTTTTCCTTTTCAAAAAATAGTACAGTTGACTCTTGAACAACAAGTGGATTAGGGGCATCAACCCCCTCACACAGTCGAAAATCTGCATATAATTTTATGGCTGGCCTCCATATCCAGCCATTCATATCTGCAGATCGTGTAGTAATGCAGTACATATATTTGAAAAAAATCTATGGATGAGTGGACCTGTGCAGTTCAAAACTCTGTTGTTCAAGGGTTGACTGTAATTATTAACTTCTAATTTGTTTCACCGCAAATGACATATACAGGCTTCTACTCCCACAGAATGCAATAAAACTGGCCTATAAAAAGATTACAAAGACCAATTAATTATATGCACTTTTTAGGTAATCACAGACAAAAAATAATAGGTGGAAAAAAACTATACTATTTACAGTAGAATCAACAAACATTTTAACAGCTCTTATTTCCTTCTACATATACTATCATATGCACTGTACAAATTAGGTATATTTCTTATAATTTCCGTATAATTTCTTATAGTTTTGCTAGTGAAAGAAGAAACTAAGTGAAAAAATATAGCAATACATCAAAGATGAAAATAGTATTATTCCCATTCTCTTCATTTCTCTGTGAGCTTAATTTTACAAAATGACCATCTTTGAAAAAAGAAAAGCTGTAGGATTCATTAAAAAGAAACAAATCCAAGCAAACGAACATACCTGGTTCATTAGTCATAGCAGACCATGTCAAATACATTGTATAGACTGTAATTACCGAAGACTGTAACAAGCCAGATCTTGGTTGTGATTCCTACAAAAAAATAAGCAAACAGAAAAATATTGTTATCATTCAAGATTTAGGAAAACTTAAAAAATAGAAGCTTCATAAACATTAATGAACTAATCCAAGCTTACTTGGATTTTTGGAAGTATAGACATTATAGAAGCACCAAGGCAGAGGAGCATGTTGACACTGATGAACGCTTTATTTTCTGCACAACCAGCTGGATGAGTATAGTAAACAAAAAACAGGACGATCGCAACTAAAGACAGCAGATAATTCAGAGCTGTAGCTGATAACAAAGCTGTGAAAGAAATACATTGGACAATTAGATTTTATCACTAATATTAGGAATTAGGCATATGGCTCATTTTACAAGCAATCTTATTTCATTCAAAAATATTACTTTAAGCAACTAACATTGTGTCAGCATTACACAGGCTATATAAGCAGGTAAAGATATTCTGAGCGTTATCACATTAAGAATTTTATAGTCTTTATATATAGCTCATTATGATGATGTGTTTTCAAGGACAATAACATACTATGATCTTCATAGAGTTTCCAAAACACATTCAGATGTATTAGCCATTATTTTCAAAATACAGAAAAATAACTAGGAGGGAAATATTAAGGTTTTTAAAGAATGATAATCATTCAGTTGTAAACAAGGGCACTAAGAAAATTATTTTGTTAATGCTAAGCCTGCAAAAAATGCTTTTCCTCATCAACTAAAATCTTAAAAAAAATTATTCAAGAGTAAGTCATTATTATTTAATAAGACAACCTAAGTTTCTTCTATCACACACACACGTTTTAGTTTCTGTGCTAATGTATGCTTAATATACATGTATTTATGTCGATGTGCCTCACTGACAGGGGATCCATCAAACAAATATTTACTGAATACTTACAAAGGCCCTAGGGATATAGTAGGGAACAAAGCAGAAACTCTTACACTAGATTTAACATTAAAAAATGAGATATTCTATATAAGTAAATTTTCCAAATGACCAAAGTTCATTTCTTTGAATACCAAACCCTTTATTTTAACCACTGAGATCGAATACCACAAACTAGTTGTATGAGAGAAAATATGAAGCTAGCAGACATGCTGAATTTAGCTTTCACTCTGATTTTTTTAAAAAAATTATTCTTTTTTTTTAGCTGAAACTCAGATCATTTCACATAAAAATTCAGATTTATGGCTTCTTTTGGAAAAATCAGAAAAGTTAAGCAACACTGGGTTCACATTTCCACAAGGCAACTACTAGATGGAACTGAGCAGTAGCTATATGCATTTTAGATAAAGGCCTTTACACTCTCCAATTCATCACAGTCCCTTCTATTTGCAAAAGGATTGAAAATGCACTTAAACCTGGTTCTCCTTCCGCATTTTTGTTACCTGTTGTAAGCATCTGAATTTTGATCCCTGTTTTAGAGCATAAGCACAGGACTCGAGCTCATCATCATAAATAAACATTAAAACACTACTGTAAAAATTCCCTTAGGTGTTAGTTACACATAATGGCATTCTTTGCACTTACACAAAATGTTTCAGAGTTGCTTTTTTATTTTTCCTGCTTGCTGCTGTTTAAGAATTGTACCACTGTTTGTTCATCTATTTCTAGCAGTCCTCGTCCCTTTAATATTTTACTTTTAACCTTCTGTAGGCTTCCCAGGAAATTAGGCTGTAAAATATACATGCATTCAGCAATAGGCTTTGGAACTTCTATTTTAGCCATTCATGGTCTTCTGGATTATTTCCTGGTTTTTGGGTATGTTCCTAGTTGACATGCCAAAAACTCTCTCTACAAGTAAAGTTGCTGATATAATGTGATAAGATGCCACTCACAAACTTAAGCTAAAAACCTCCTCACAGAAAATTATACCATAAAAATCGTGATTTTCCCACAGTCTACATATCTGTTCTCACTTTCAAACTTCAGCTATCTTGAAGATGTTCTGTAAGACAAAAAGCTTACCTGCGTACCAACATCTTGAGTTCCCTTCTTCCATTTTTTCAACCCATGATTCATTCCACGAATGGGCAAAATCAATGAGTAAGACTAGCTGTATGAGAATGAAGCAAAAGGCACCTGCCATGCCTACGTAAAACCACACTGAAAGAAAAAAAAAAAGCAAAAAACCACAAATGAGTGACTGGTTCACTTTTCATTATTTCATTTTCACAATCAATATACAAAGGGAAAAATAAAAGTTTACATAAATGCCTTGATTTTGCCAATCGGGGGGTGGGGGTGGGGGAAACAAATAGTTACAGTTCCAGGCAACAATTATTTCAATTTCCTTATAAAATATCAACATCACACAATTAAAGAAAAAAAAATATTTCTTACCAGTTGTAAAAGTTCCTTCTGGAATGAAGAAGGCCCCAATAATAATTGCAACTGCTGCAGCAAATTTAAAGAACCAGAATCTAAAACAAAAAATAATAATTTTTTATTAATAAATATTCATTCAACAAGTAGTTTCATGTATGAAATCTTTGAAGAGCTATTCTTAAAGAACAGCTACACTTTATGTGACTATTCTATTCTTTCTGAGGATATCCTGAAAACGAGAAGTGAAGAATATCATGTAAACTATTTTAGGACAGTTTTAATTCATTATGATAAAATGAGAATATTAGTTTCATTTCACAGGTTTATTTTACATATACACCAATAGCTATTATAACTGGTGTATATGAAAGTGTAAATAAGGTACACTGTACAAATGAATAGTTTTGAAAACACACAATAAATGCCTGGAAGACAGATTTCCACTAGCTAGCCAAATGAGTTCAAAGAATCAGAGAAGACATAAAAGTTTAAGAATTCTGCCACAGAAAGGCGCAAGAAGTGAGAAGCAGGTGTTCAGAGTCAGAGAGAACCCTAGATATAACAGGATCAATAACCTTATCTGAAGACAACTAGTAGAGATTTGAGGCATCTGCTACTTCAAATGTGAAAGCAATGCAAAACTACAAGGAACATGAAGAATGAAGAAAATATTTCACCTCCAAAAGATAACAATAATCCTGCAATAACTGAGCACAAAGGCATAAAATCTTGCAGTCTAGCAGATAAAGAATTCAAAACAGCTGTTTTGAGAAAACTCAATGAGCTATAAGAAAACACAAAGATAATTCAACAAAAACCAGGAAAAATATATGAATAAAATGAGAAAGTTAACAAAGAGACAGAAATCATAAAAAAGAACCAAACATACTCTGGAGTTGAAGAATTCAACAAAAGACATGAAAATTACAATGGAGATCTGCAGAAGGGCAGATCAAATGGAAGACAGAAAAAACGGACAGGAATTTTGATATAACCCAATCAGGGGTGAACAGAGAAAAAAAATTAAAAAGGGAAGAAAGCCTCAGTAATCTATGGAATTCAAATATTAGAATGATTGGGTTTCAGAAGGAGAAGAGAGGAAGAAGGGGGCAAAAAGTTTAAAGAAATAATAGCCGGGGGGCTTCCCTGGTGGCGCAGTGGTTGAGAGTCCGTCCACCTGCTGATGCAGGGGACACGGGTTCGTGCCCCGGTCCGGGAAGATCCCGCATGCCGTGGAGCGGCTAGGCCCGTAAGCCATGGCCGCTGAGCCTGTGCTCCGCAACAGGAGAGGCCACAACAGTGAGAGGCCTGCGTACCACAAAAAAAAAAAAGAAAAGAAATAATAGCTGAGAACTTCCTAAGTCTGGACATCCAAGTTCACAAAGCTAATAGATCACAATATCAGCTCAATGCAAACAAACCTTTTAAGCCATATTACATAATGAAAACTGTCAAAAATCAAAGAACAAGAGAGAATCCTAAAAGCAGCTAGATGAAAAAGATTGTAATCTACAAAGTCATTTCCATCAGGCTCAGTGGATTTCTCAGTAGAAAACCCTATAGGCCAAGAGAGAGTAGAATGACTTTAAGTGACATACTCAAAGTGCTGAAAGGAAAAAAATGCCAGCCAAGATTACTCTGTCCAGCAAAGTTATCCTTAAGATACAAAGGAGAAATAAAGATTTTCTCAGTCAAAATCCAAGGAATTCACCACCACTAAATCTGTCTTGTAAAAAATGGTGAAAGGAATTCTTCAAGTTGAAACAAAAAGACAGTAAATTAGTGACACGAAAACATACGAAAGTATACAACACACTGGTAAATGGAAATACACAGGTTTAGAAAAATCTAATTCTTTAATAGCATGGTGTGTTAACTACGTAACTGTAGTATAAAGATTAAAAAGAGTATTAAAAAACAATAGCTATTATAATTGGTTAATGGATATACAATATAAAAAGAGATAAATTGTGATATCGAAAAAATAAAAGAGGAGTAAATGGGTAGGGCTTTTGTATACAACTGAAGTTGCTATCAGCTTAAAATGGGCTGTTTTATCTATAAGATGTTTTATGTAAGCCTCATGGTAACCACAAAGCAAAAACCTAAAGTAGATTTACAGAAAATAGGGAAGCAGACCATACCACCAATTTACAAAGAAAATCACCAATATACATAGGCGTTAACAAAGAAAAAGGAAATTATGGAAATATGAAACAGCCAGACAGCAATGAATAAGATGACATTAGTAAGTCCTTCATATCAATAATTACGCTAAATGTAAATGTAATGAATTCACCAACCAAAAGGCACAGTGGCTGAATTAAAAAAAAACAACTGAAAAAGACACAAATGGAAAGATAACTCGTGTTTGTGGATCTGAAGAATAGTTAAAATGTCCATACTACCCAAAGCCACCTATAGATTCAAAGTACTCCCTATAAAAATTTCAATGCCACTTACAAAAAAATAGAAAAAACAATCCTAAAATTTGTATGTAACTACAAAAGACCCCAAATAGACAAATCAGCCATGAGAAGGACAAAGCTGGAAATATCACACTTACTGATTTCAAACTATACTACAAAGCTACAGTAATTGAAACAGTAGTACCATAAAAGTAGACACATAGACCAATGGAATAGAATAGAGAGAGCTTAGTAATAAACCCTTCCATTTCGGATTAACGAATATTTGACAAGGGAGTCAAGAACACTCAATGGGCAAAGGACAGTCTCCTCAACAGTTTTGGGAAAACTGGGTAACCACAGAAAAATGAAAATGGACTCCTTTATTACACGACTCACAAAATTAACTCAAAATGAATTAAAGACTTAAACATTTAAGACCTGATATCATAAAAGATATCAATACTAGAAAGATGCTGATACTGGGAAGAAGAAAGTAAGGAAGAAACTCCACAACATTGGTCTTGGCAATGAGTTTTTGGATGAGACAGCAAAAGTACAAGCAACAGAAGTAAAATCAAACAAGTGGGACTACATCAAACTAACAAGCTTCTGCAAAGCAAAAGGAACAATCAACAAAATGAAAAGACAACCTACAGAATAGGAGAAAATATTTGCAAACCATGTATCAAAAAGTGGTTAATACCAAATATATATAAAGAACTCATACAACTCATTAAAAAAACAAACAATCCAATTAAAAAATGGACAGAGGAACTAAATACTTTTCCAAAGAAGGCATACAAATGGCCAACAGGCATATGAAAAGGTGCTCAACATCACTAATCATCAGAGAAATGTAAATCAAAACCATTATGAGATATCACCACCTCAGACCTATTAGAATGGCTATCATGATGACAAGAAATAACAAGTGTTGGTGAGAATGTGGTGAAATGGGAACCCTTATGCACTGTTACTGGGAATGTACACTAGTTCAGCCACTATGAAAAACAGTATGAAGGTTCCTCAAAAAATATAAAAATGGAACTACCATACAATCCAGCAATCCCACTTCTACGTATATATCCAAAGAAAGTGAAAATAGGGTACTGAAACGATATCTGCACATCCATGTTTATTGAAGAATTATTCATAATTGGCAAGATATAAAAACAACCTTAAGTATCTGTCAACAGATGAATAAAGAAACTATAGTATATATACACAATGGAATATTATTCAGCCACGAGAAAGAAGGAAATCCTGTCATTTGCAAGAACATGGATGGACCTTGAGGGCATTATGCTAAGTGAGATAAGCCAGACAAAGAAAAACAAACATTTATGATATTACCAATATGTGGAATCTGAAAAAGAAAAATGTGCTTTAAAGCTTCTAAGAGACTAGATCTTAACTGTTCTCATCACAACTAAGAAATAATAATTACGTGATATGATAGAGGTGTCAGCTAATACTATGATGGTAATCATATTGTAATATATTAAAGTATGAAATTAACACTTTGTACACTTTAAACCTGACACAATGTTATATGTCAATTATAACTCAATTTAAAAAAAACATTAACAGTGACATGAGTGCTTAGTGCATGTTTTGAGAATGTTATCTCATGAAATGACTGTGATAGCCACCCTGTAATGCATTTTGAGAAGTGTTTAAAAATACATTTAGTAAAGATGTTTTAAGAGTGCAAAAAAAATTAAAATTAAAACAACCAATGACTAAGGGAACAAAAAAAAAACAAAATAAAATCAACCTGGCACAGCACATCTTTTTTCATTAATATTTCACTTGTTCATTCTTCTTGTCTTTGGTAGCATGTGAATAGATAAGCAATAGCAGATATTCCAAAAAAATTTTTTTTAATTTATGAGGGGAAAAAACAGTGATAAAATTCAAAACATTCAAAATTGAGTGTGAGAAGTAGTGCTCTATATTAAGGGAGACTGATAAAAGGGACCCTGAAGTTTCTAGGTTGTTCAGTATAACCATTTAGAAAATCAATCAATCACCTTGTTTCAAAGGAATAAAGTTTTTCATTTTGGCTGCACTGTACATCTTAGGAACTGAGTTCAGTTTTATGTAGTGAGATTGGCCTACAAAAAGCTAAGAGGAGAAGGAGGAATAAGCTCCTCATTATTAGTCACAGATATGATAAATCTTCCTTTTTAGGATGAAAATACAGTTGACCCTTGAACAATGCTGGGGTTAGGGGTGCCAACTCTCTGCATGGTTGAAAATCCACATATAACTTATAGTCGGCCCTCTGTATCCGAGGTTCCTCATCTGTGAATTCATTCAACTAGAGATCAACATGGATTGTGTAGTACACTGTATTTACTGTTGAAAAAAATCTGCATATAAAGTGGAACTGCACAGTTCAAACCTGCGTTGTTCACATGGGTCAACTTTATTAAACATAATGCAGAGACTATACCAATAAATGACCCAAGGCTACTATTTAATATTTATATTTCCAAATTCCAACACATTCTCTAATAGAGACAAGAGGATTTTCTTACCTTGTCATTCATGAATAAAATAATTCTGCAGATTGTTCAAGTTTATTTTACCTTAAACTTTCTTTAGACAGACTCAAAATTACTGAGAAGAGACTATCCAGACTTTATATTGAAGTTTATTAAAAACCTTACCCATTGTGTACTGCAGCTCTAGGATCACTGCTGCTCTTCACTTTGATCATTAATAGAGATAGGAGAAGGTAGAACATAGCCAAGCCAAAGCACAAACGGTATACAGCTTTATAGCCAACCAGAATATTACAAGGGACCACTCCTTTCTCATTCTCACAAAATCCAGGAATCTGAAAACAAAACAGGAATTTGTGATCTAGAATTTTTTCAAGAAAAAATGAAAATTCTGTAATCAAATAGTTTAAGGTTTAGAAAATTGAAGTTCACTTTACAGTTTATGCTGAAATATAATCAAGCTAAGTCTACACATTTTCATAAGACAGAAGTGTAACTCTTTTTTTACTTTATGTGAGCACCAGATAAGCTACAAATGTCAATCCTAAAGTGGATGCTTATTTTAACATGCAGACTTATTCTAAGTTTTTTTTAAAACTTGCATTCCACTGGGATATACTCAATCACATGTATAAGAGAAAAATACAATCAATAAAAGTGTAAATAATCACAGAGTAACTAAACCAGTTTCTAAATACTAAAGAGAACCATGATGGCATTTTGAGTTTGGGTCCCTCATTCTACAAGTGTTATTTCTGATAATGGATGGATTTGGATTAACAGCAAAATGGCTAGCTGTATTTTTATTTTTTAACTTAAAATCTTAAAAAAGACTGATGACCATTTCAGAAAATCACACTGAAATCAGAGTACAAGAAAGTATTTAAAAAATATTTTTAAGTGAAATAAATGGGAGTAGATACACTATTCACATATATCAGAGTGAATTACTACCTCTAGAAACGTTAAAGCAAACCAATATGCCAAAATACAGCTGTTAATATGTGCCTTTAACATCAAGAACCTAAAGTTATATTTAAGTTGATGCAGGTGCTACTTTCTTTTTGCTAGCTCCTGTACAGTCTATAAGCTCTTTCTTGGTCTCACTTGAACCCTACTTTCCCAACTTAGTTTAACAATTATGGCAATATGTACTTACCCATACTCACTTGCAACATGTACTCACTAGCACCCTTAATTATCCCATGCCCTTAAATGAGAGCAGCACACCACCTGGCTAATTCCCATCATTAAGTTTTAATTCAATCACCTATATTAGGTTAAGTTGCTACAGTAACAACCTCCAAATATAGGTGGCTTAAACAGCAAAGATGTATTTCTTGCTCATGTACATGTACATGGTTGGTTCTACATAGTCAACTAAAAGAATCCAGGCTGCCAGAGAAGCCACCATCTCAAATGATATACAGGTTGTGACAGAAAAGAAAGGAGAATCTGCATTAGCAAGTAGAGGGTGATGTTTATCACTTCTACTCATAACTCACTGACCAGTACTAGAGACATGACCCTACATATCACAAGCACTCTAGGAAATGCAATTCTCTGATGACCTTCAGAAAGCAGAGAAGCAGAAACATTGGGGGTTACAAACTAACTAACATCTATCAACTAAACCGTTCATAACAACAGTCAACTGGATCCATGACAAAAAACATGAACGTCTTCTGCTTATACGAAGGACCTGAATAACATTAACTGAGCATCTACATATGCCATGCACAATGCTACTTTGAAACTGTAATAAGCTCATTTCCCAAACTTACGCTATTTTTCCTTACCCCAAAGTCAACCCTAAGCAGACAACTATGGTTTAAAATGGAGGTTATCTGACATAAACACTCTCTCAACCTCAAATTTTCTATTGTCATTCATTTTTCCTTGGAGGAAAAGTAACTTCTATATGCCTTCTCTTGATCACATTCTCTCTCACGGGTTAGATCCCTTATGACTATTCTCAAAATACAAATAATTAAATCTCCCCAGCCTAAAAACTTCTTTAATTCAGCCTCCCTCTAAGACGTACTATCTGCATTACAAAACTCCTTAAATCAGCAGCCTATTCTCATTGGATCCATTTCCTCATAGCCATCTAACTCTCCCTCCCAATCCTTCCAGGCCAGCACTCTATAAATGGTTTTTCAAGACACTAGACATATACTGGCTGTCAAATCCCAAGGCTACTTCTTAATCCTCACACTCCTTTACCTTTTTTAAACAGACATTATGCTGTCATTCTTAAGACTCTGTTCCTAAGGCCTACTAAACAGGTTCTTGGTTCTCTTTTTTCACTGTTCCTTCAAAGGTTCCCTTTTCTCCACCAACTCCCTTACGAGCTTTTGTCAAAGCTCTAGCTCTCCTCACTCCAAATGGTCTTCTTCAGCATATGCTGCCATAGTTTGAATTTCATCTCTATCTCTGATTTCTTTTATGAGTTACACACCCAAATTTTTTACTTCCTGCTGGACACACACACACACACACACACAATGTGGTGCAGTACCCACAAGCTAACATATTATAAACTAAATTATATTTTCCCCATCTCTTTGCACAACCTGACTCCCTGGGGGGGAAAAAAAGTTTAATAAAACACCTATTCTCTCTTTTTTTTCCTGAGTTAACAGCAACAGTTTCCTCTCAGTTATCTAGGATCAGAACCTGGTTATTATTTATTATTCTATCACTACCAATATTTAAATCCAGATTCAGTCAATTCTACATTCAAAGAATTATTTCAGGCCCTCTATGCCCTTCTTGATTACACCATTCCAACAGCCACCATACTTAACTGCTGCCTTCTATCCTAATTATCAGATAAATCTTCCTAAGGCATACATACTTAGCTCAAAAAGCTTTTATCCTCATTCTGCTTCCTATTTTTCAATTTCTGCATACAAAAATTTACTGATTCTTAGAATGTCCCTTTTTCCATGAGATCCAC
Source organism: Neophocaena asiaeorientalis asiaeorientalis (assembly GCF_003031525.2). Classification (NCBI taxonomy): domain Eukaryota; kingdom Metazoa; phylum Chordata; class Mammalia; order Artiodactyla; family Phocoenidae; genus Neophocaena; species Neophocaena asiaeorientalis. The sequence continues at coordinate 13,004,740 of NW_020174698.1, read as the reverse complement.
AGTGATTCTGACATTTCCCTGGTTAGAATTACTGATTTCCTCATATTAACACAACACATTTTCTGCCCTACCATCAGAGAATTTTAATAAGCTGCCTTTCACTGTTTGTCTTTCCTAAATGATCATGAACTACTAAAACTCAGATTAAGTATTCTTCCTTTTTACAGTATTCTGTTTCCAATACACAAGAAGCAGTTTTATGCATATACATACTAAAGGTTCAGTTAATCTTTTAAAAAAAAAAAGAAAACTAACCTTATTTAGTTGTTCTTCCATTCCAGGTATCAACATTACACAAGCTACACACACTCCAACAAGCAAAAAAAGTGCATAGATCAACCTAGTTACAGTGGAGTTGTTTCCACTAGGACAGCATCGGCACAGCAAACATGGGGCACTGCCACACAAACATGGTATCTGGAAAAAGAACTTTAAAAGTCAGTATAGTTTAAAATGATACAGTGAAAACTTACATTCTATCTACTCAAAAAAGAAAGGATTGGAGTTAAAGTAATTACCAAGAGATTTGGTTCACATATATTATCTATAAACTATAAAATTTAGTAACTTCTGGGTAAAACTGAAGCAAAGTAAAACCAAAAAGTACTTGCCCTTTATAGCAAGCAAAATGAGTAAACTCAGTTAAAACAAAAAAAGGGAAAAAAACCAGCAGCAGCAACCAAAGTTTAGCTAAGAAAAGGAATGGAATATTCACACTTACAAGCTGATCTCCAAACTCCTGCCTTTTAACCCCAGAAATCATGCTGGTGAATTCACAAAAGTCTGATATTTCTCAGATACGCCAGAGGAGGAAAAGAAGTGAATTGATATCCTTATCTTTTCCCTCTTCTGACTTGGTAGTAGTGATAACAGTAAAATTTTCTATTAGAATCAGGCAAAACAGGATAAGTGAACAAGTGAGGCTAGCTAGCATTGTCTAACAGAACTCCACACTAAACTAGTAGTATATCCTAGGGGAATAGAATATCTCCCTTAGCAGGAGAGGCAAATACTAGTAACGGAATTTAACAATATCTCAGAAAGGCAAAATGAAAGTATCCTCAAAAGAATTGAATATAATCTAGGCTGAGCTCCACCATACCATCAGATACCAGAGGAAGGGAGAATTGTAGAAGCCAGACACACTATAGTAACCAATATAAGGTAGGATAAGAACCACTTATACTAAACTTCAGTAAGATAAAAACAAAAGTCGTGTAAACAATGCAAACACACTTTAGCAAAACATAAAAATAAGCAAACATGCCCCCTCAGACAAAAAAAAGGCATTTGAAAAATCCAATCTGAAATAAAACATAACTCAGTAAGAAGAGGAAATTCCCTAAAATTGGTACACCTGAAGCAAAAAGGAGAGCTCAAAATGAAAAGAATAGAACAAGCTGAAAAGGAGGATTGCAAGGCTGAGAAGAAATGAGAAGGGGAAAAACATGTTTAAAAAAACAGTAATTAACTATCATGGAACAAAACAAAAACAGCTGAAAATAAAATGTGATCGATGAATAAAGTTTGGGATTAAGTACCATAAACTCAAGCCAAGATAGAGTAACAGTGACCAGACTTACCCTACTGCCTTAATCCAAGGGAAAAAATTAATGAAACAATGGTTTTTCAGACAATTAACAACAGGCAATGTAGGACACTAGTTTCTGAGAGAGATGAAACAGTGTGAACTCTATGACTGGCCCAATCTTTCTGCCTGGGAAAGAGTTTCCAGTGCAGGGAGGAGAAACCAGACAGAGGACAGCAGTCTACTGAACTGAGGAGACAGAGTTGGGACAGCTCAGAGTTCAGGGAGGTGAAGGCAGCTAAAGTTCATAGGGCAGAAACAAGGAGAGTAGAAAGCTACACCAAGAGTGAACTCCAGAGATCTGCAGAAGCTTCAACTTGTGTCTTCAGCAGAGCACTGATCAGTACATGCATTTGATTAAATTACTCTGTGGGGTGGGGGTGGGGGAGTGGGGAGGGTGGTATTACCAGCCAGAGTGGAAGAACTTTATAAGGCCTTGAGCAGAGTTATAAGGCTATTATTATTACACAGTATTGGGCAGGGGTGGGGGGGTAGGGGGGGTGTATGTGGAAATAAGCCATAAGGCTAAAGCTACTCCAGTCTCACTTAACAAAGCCTAAAAGCAAACACTGAAAAGATCAAATTCTCTTCAAATAACTCACCTATGTCTAAGAATAGGGCCCAAGAATGTTTTTTAAAAATACAACACATCCAGCACCCATCAAGGTAAAATTTACAATACCTAACAGCTAATAAAAAAATTGGTAGGCATGCCAGTATGGAAAAAACAACCTACAATGAGGAGAAAAGTCAATAAATCAAAACCAACCTGAAATTACACAGATGACTTAATTCAGTTATAAATAATGGCGCTCTAATGTTATTGTAATTATACTTCATTTGCTCAAGGAGAGAACACAGCATGTCAAGGAAAGATATGGAAGATAATTTAAAAGATCCATATCAAACTTATGGAGATTAAAAATAAGATCTCTGAACCAAAAAGTACTTGATAAGACACTGCAGAAAAGACTAATGAACTTGAAGACATAGCAAAAGAAATGATCCAAAATTAAAGAGATAAAAAAACTAAAAAAAAAAAATAACAGAGGATTAGTGTTGCGACACAATTTCAAACAGCCTAATATATGTGAAATTGGGGCTCCTGAAGGAGAGAGGAGACAGGAAAGTCCTTTTGAGGAGATAATTGCCAAAATGTTCCTAATTTAATGAAAACTATAAACTCACAGATCCAAGAAACTCAAGAAAGCCCTAGTGATACAAATATAATGAAAACTACACCAAGTCACATCATAAACTGCTGAAAAACAATGATAAACAGAAAAATCTTAAAAGCAAGCAAAATAATAAAGGCACATTATATAAAGAGGAACAAAGAAAGGTATCAACTTCTAGTAAGAAATACTGCAAGCCAAATGTCATTACTCAATGAAAAAAAACACTGTAAGCACAGAAGTTTATACTCAGCAAAAATATCTTTCAAAAATTAAGGCCAAGTGAAGACATTTTTAGGCATAGAGAAAAGAATCCAAAACTAACAAATCTAATCTATATTTCAAGAAGGAAAGTTACACCAGCAGAAATGTGGATCTACACAAAAGAAATAAACAAAGGAAGTAGTGTGTATTTTTTTCTTACATCAAAAAGATTACTTTAAAAGATTATTATTTTTTTAAGCAAAAATAATAGCAATGTATTCTGGTGATTATAACAAAGATGGAAGTAAAATGTGTGACAATTACAAATAGGCTGGAAGGACTTCCCTGGTGGCGCAGTGGTTAAGAATCTGCCTGCCAATGCAGGGGACACGGGTTCAATCCCTGGTCCGGGAAGATCCCACATGCCGCGGAGCAACTAAGCCCATGGGCCACAACTACTGAGCCTGCACTCTAGAGCCCATGAACCTAGAGCCCGTGCTCCGCAACAAGAGAAGCCACGGCAGTGAGAAGCCCATATACCACAACAAAGAGTAGCTCCCGCTCGCCGCAACTAGAGAAAGCCCATGCAGCAATGAAGGCCCAATGCAGCCAAAAAATAAATAATAAAAAAAATTAATTAAAAAAAATAACAGGCTGGAAGAGGAGACATTCAACTATACTTCTGTATACACTTAAATTAGAAAAAGTGGATATCACACAAAGGTAGATTGTAGTTAAGTTAAATACTAAAAACCCTAAAGTGACTTATAAAAAAGCAAAACAAAGAAATACAGCTAGTAAGCTAAAAGATATAAAACAGAATACTAAGAAATGGCTAATTAATCCAAAATAAGGCAAAAACTAAGGAAAAGAGACAATGAACAGAGAGGATAAACAGAAAACAAATAGAAAGGTGGTTGATTTAAGCCTAAACATAATCTATAATCACATAAATGGACTAAACACTCCCAATTAAAAGGCAGATTGTCAGATAAAAGAGCAAGATCCAACTTTTCTACAAGAAACCCACTTAAACACAAAGACACAATTGGTTAAAAGTATAAAGAAAAAAGTGTACATACATATATATACAAAAATAATACATACACACACATATGTATATATACATACACACATACCACGCTACAGCAGTATCAGACAAAGTAGACTTCAGAGTAAAGAATTTTACCAGGGATAAAGAGGGCCATTTCATAATAAAAGGGGACATATCGATACATGGAAATATGGGATATTCATGGAGGAAACATACAACATACAATCGTAAATATTTCTGCATCTAAAAGAGAACTTCAAAATGCATCAAGGAAAGAATTAATAAAACTAAAAGGAGTAACAAACAAATCCACATTTATGTTCTTTCATTAATTGAAATAGAAGCAAAAAAACCCAATAAATATATAGAAAACTTGAACATTATTAATCAACTGTGTCTGACATTTAGGAAATACTCCATCTAATGAAAGCACAGTAAAAACTATTTTCAAAAGCAGAGAGAACACTTAACCAAAACAGACTATATTCTGGGCCATAAAACAAATCTCAATAAATATAAAATTATTCAAATCATACATGGATACTTGGTCCACAATGGAAGTAAATACTGATCAATAACAAAGATATCTCTAGAAACTAAATAGCATAGTCTAATTAACCCACAGGCAGAAGACATCAAAGAATAAATTAAAGAGAATGAAAATAATAACATATCACATTATTGGAATGCACCTAAAGCAGTGTTTAAAAGAAACCTATAGCATTAAATGGCTATATTAAATAAGAATAAATGTATCAAATCACTGATCAGAGCTTCCACCTTAAGTTATTAAATGAGCAAATTGTAGCCCAAATAGGCAGAATAAAGATAAATCAATGAGGTAAAAAACAGGAAACAAGGAAGTCCGTGAAGCTAGTTTTAGAAGAACATTACGATTTAGAAACCTATATAGTCAGACTGATCAGGATAAAAAACAGCAAGAGAGCGAACACACAAATCATCAGTGTAGGAAATGCGAGGACATTATTACAGATCTTACAAGCATCAAATGATTATGAGAGAAAACTATGAGCAATTTTATTCAATAATTCAACACCTTAGATAAAATGGACATGCTCCATGAAAAATCCAAACTACCAGAAATCATTCAATGAGAAATATATAGGATGAATAACCCTGTATCTAGTCAAGACACTGAATTTGTAGTTACAAACCTTCGCAAGCATAGAAGGCTTCACTGGTGAATTCCATTAAACATTTAAAGAATAAATCAAACCACTCTACCCAAATTCTTCCAGAAAACTGAAGAGGCAAAAAAGTGATACTAAATCCAAAGATATCATAAGGAACAACAGACCAATATCTTTTATGAACATTAAAAAAAAAGTCCCTAATATCTTGTCAACAATATAAAAAGTATACAAAGATTTCCAGTTTCCATTTCCACAGGTAAGGAGCTTAGAAACCCCACTCCATCCTAACAACAAGTAAAAAGCCAAGCAGACTAAAAAAATCAACAATTCTTCTAGGATGCATAAGCTAGGTGAGGACATAGGGTAAGTCACTGTCCCCAAGACTGAAGAGACAGACAGGTGAATATAGGGAGTCGTGGCTTACTAGAGCCCACAAGTGGAAACTGACTTGGGAACCACTGTGCAGGGAGGATATCCTGGAGAATAACTGAAGAATTGCTGGAGCCTCACTGTGGACAAGTCTGAGAGTTAAAAATTCCAGGAAAACCCAGTTATACAAAGGCCCCACAAATTTGTGAACTTTTCCTCTAGGACTTCAACCAGGTTCTCATAGTAAACATGAGAGAAAAATTCCCCCCTGCTTCTTGCAGCAAAAGGGAAAAGGAACCATTCTGAAACATACTAGAACACTGCTCTTAACACTCGACCTCAAGAGAAACTAGTTAAATAGAGTCTAACTTGCTGGGGTATTATCAGAGGATAAATAATCTAGGGGAAGAGAAATACTCAACTCCAGCCTATTCTAGCCATCCTCCCCCATTTAAGGGGGGAGGAAAAAACTGAAAAACACTTGTAAAGTTCACAGTCCAGAGGCATAGGCTTATTAAAAGACTAAGACCTAATCAGAAAACGATGGAATGTTTCTCCTTCCCCCACACCTCACCATGACATGATCCAAAGTCTATTTATAGCAGTTCCTTTTAGTTGGTACATAGTGTCTGGCTATTAGGAATAAAATTACTGGCATAACAAAAGGCAAAAAACACAATTTGAAGAGACAGAGCAAGCATCAAAACCAGCATGGCAGGTAAGTTAGACTTACCAACCAAAAATTTAAAACAACTATAATACGTTAAGGATTCTAATGGATAAAGTAGACAGCCTACAAGAAGCAGAGATGAAAATCCTAAAAAAGAACCAAAAAGAAATGCTAGAAATAAAAAACACTAACAGAAATGAAGAATGCAGACATGGCTGAGGAAATAATTTCTGAGCTGTAGACTATCTCAATAGAAATTTCCCAAACTAAAAAGCCAAGAGAGTAAAGACTGATATTCTGTTCAACAGAACATCCAAGAATTGTGAGACAACTACAAATGGTATAATATAATGGGAATACCAGAAGGAGATGGAAAAAAAAATTTTTTTTAAATGACAGAATTTTCCCAAATTAACATCAGACATATATAACCCACCCTCCACAAAACAAACAAACCCTACACCTAGATAAAGCGCTTGTAACTACAGAAAATAAAAAGTCTTGAAAGGAGCCAGAGGAAAAAACACCTTACCTATAGATAAACAAGTAACGAATTATATCCGAGTTCTCCTCAGACACCACGAACAAGAGTGAAGTGAAATATTTTAGCACTGAGAGAAAAAAACTCACCCACCTATAGTTCTCTACTCTGCAAATTATCCTTTGAAAGAAGTAGAAATACTTTCTCAAATTAAAGCTAATAGAATTTGTTGCCAAATTGTAGACCTACTTGCAAGAAATGTTCAAAGTTCTTTAGAGATGAGGAAAATAATATAGGTCAGAAACTCTAATCTACATAAAAAAGGAAAGAGCATAAAGAAAGGGTAAATGAAAGTGAAATAAAAACTTACGTTTCTTAGTTGAGCTAACGTTTGCTCAAAATAACAAAAGAAACAATGTATTATGTATGCACGTATGTTATGCCTATACACATACTTCTGTAATACATACATATATGTGGGTATATATATATATATACACATTGTTTATACACACACACACAAAGTGAATGACAGTAATGTAGAAGGGAAAGGAGGAAAGACTGTTCTGCTATTACAAGGTATTCACACTAGCCATCAACTGGTACAGCATTATACTGAAGTGTGTATAGTGGTATACTGTTACTTGAAAGTGGATTAGTTGTAAACATACACTGCAAATTCCATGGTGCTACAGATTGAAATTCATATGTTGAAAATCTAATGCATACGATGATGTTAGGAGATAGGGCCTTTGGGAAGAATTAGATCAAAAGGGCAGAGACCTCATGAATGGGATTAGTGCTCTTATAAAGGAGACCCAAGAGAGATCCTCACCCCTTCGGCCATGTGAAGACATATGAAGAAGTTCGCAGTCTGCAACCCAAAGAGGGCCTTCACCAGACACAGAAGATAACCACGCAGGCACCCTAATCTTGGACTACCAGCCTCTAGAACTGTGAGAAACAAATTTCTGTTCTTTACATGCCACCCAGTCTGTGGTCTTTTGTTAGAGCAGCCCAAATGCACTAATAAATAGGGCAACAACCCAAAAATAAGTAAATAAATAAAATTTTACAGAAGTTAAAAAAAGTTTAACTGATATGCTAAATAAGAGAGAAAATGGAATCATATACAATGCTTAAACACACCCCCCCAACACACAACAGGAAAAACAAGGGCAACAAACAGAAAACATTAACGAGTATGGTAAATATGAATCCAAATCTATCAATAATCACCTTGGAGGTCAGAGATCTAAATTTATCAATTAAAAAACAGAGACTGTCAGAGTGGATCAAAAAATAAAACCCAATTATGTCATCTACAAGAAACCCACTTTAAATATACACACATATACAGAATAAAAGTACATGGATGGAGAAAAATACAACAGGCTAACACTAAATGAAAACAGGAATAGCTATATTAGTTTCAGACAGAGCAGACTTCAAAACAACAAAAGTTATCTGGGATAAAGAAAGGCATTCCATAATGACAGGGGTCAATTGTCCAAGAAGACATAATTCTTAATATGTATGCACCTAACAGCAGAGCATCAAACTATGTAACGCAAAATTGATAAAATGGCAAGGAGAAATAGATGAATCCACTATCACAGTTAAGAGACTTCAACACCTGTCTCTCAGAAATGGACAGATTGAGCAAGCAGAAAATCAATAAGGATACAGTTGAACTCAACACCACCAATCAAATGGATAACTGACATTTATAGACTACTCTATCCAATAACCAGAGAATACACATTCCTCTCCAAGATCACACAGGACATTCACCAAAACCACATTCTTGACAATAAAACACATTATCAAGCTTAAACCAGCAGAAACCATACACTGACTACTCTCAGACTACAATGCAATTAACTAAAAATCAACAGCAAAAAGATAACTGGAAAATCCCCAAATCCTTAGAGATTATAAACAATACACTTTTTAAAATAAACACATAGGTCAAAGAAATCTCAAGAGAAATTTTTTTAAAATTTTGAAATAAATGAAAATAACACAATTTATAGAAACTTGTGGGATTCAGTGAAAGCAGTGCTTTGAGGAAAATTTATAGCACTGAATGCATTTATCAGAAAAGAAAATCTAAAATCACCACCTAAACTTCTATCTTAGGAAACCAGAAAGAGAAATGCAGATTAAATCAAAAATAAACAGAAAAAATAAGAACTAGATCAGATATCAATGCAATTAGGAATAGAAAATAGTGAAAAATCAATGAAACCAAAAGCTGGTTCTTTGGAAGGATCAACAGAATTGATAAGCCCCCAGTAAGGCTAACTGAGAAAAAAAGAGAGAACACAAATTACTAATACCAGAAATCAGAGGGGATGTCATTACAAGCCCTATGGACATTAAAAGGATAATGAAAGAATACTATGAACAATTCTATGCCAACAAAGCTGATAACCTTCATAAATGGACCAACTCCTTGGAAGATACAAGCTGCCAAAACTCACACAAGAAAGAGACAATTTGAACAGGCCTCTAGTAAAGAAAATTAATCAATCATTAATAGCCTTCCAAAACAGAAAGCACTAGGCCCAGACAAGTTCACTGGTGAATTCTACTAAACACTTAAGGAGCAAATTATATCAATTCTCTACAGTCTCAGAGAACAGGAGTAGAGGGAATACCTTCTAACTTATTCTATGACGTCAGCATTACTCTAATAACAAAACCTGACAAACACATTACAAGAAAATAAAAGATTAACCTCTCTCATGAACATAGAGGCATAAGTCTTAACAAAACATTAGCAAATCAAATCCAATAATGTATACAAAGAATTCCACACCATGACCAAGTTATCCCAGAAATGCAAGACTGGTTCAACACTCAAAAATCAATTAATGTAATCCATCACATCAAGAAGATAAAATAAGAAAAATCATATGATCACATTTTAGATACAGAAAATGCAGTTGACAAAACCCAACACTCATTCATGATAAAAACTCTCAATAAACTAGGAATAGAGGAGAACTTTCTGAACTTGGTAAAGAACATCATCAAAATACCTACAGACAACATCATATTTAATGGTGAGAAACTGGAAGTTTTCCCGTTAAAATCAGGCAAAGATGTTCCCTTTCACTACTTCTTTTCAACATTTTACTGGAAGGTCCAGAATGTAATAAGACAAGAAAAGGAAATTAAAGGTATACATATTAGTAGAAAAAAATTAAATTGTCTTCGTTCACAGATGACATTGTCATCTACATAGAAAGTGCAAAATAATCAACAAAAAAACTCCTGGAACTAAGCGATTACAGCAAGGTTGCAGAATACAAGGTTAATGTACAAAAGTCAATTGTTTTCCTATACACCAGCAATGAAAAAGTGGAATTTGAAATAACACAATAACATTTATGTTAGCATCCAAAAACACAAATTACTTAGTATAAGTCTAACTAAGTATGTACAAGATCAATATCAGGAAAACTACAAAACTCTGATTAGCAAAATCAAAGAACTACAAAATGGACAGATATTCCATGTTCATGGATTAGGAAGACTCAATATTGTTAAGATGTCAGTTCCTCAAACTTGATCTACAGACTCAATGCAATCCAAATCAAAATCCCCCCAGTTTGGCAGTTTCTTACAAAACCAAACATTTCTTACCATAAAATCCAGCAATTGCATTCCTTGGTATTTAACTAAAGGAGTTGAAAACTTAAGTTCACACAAAAACCTGCAAATGGATGTTTATAGCAGCTTTATTTGTAAATGCCCAAACTCGGAAGCAAATGAGATGTCCTTCAGTAGGTAAATGGATAAATAAACTCTGGTACATTCAGACAGTGAATATAATTCAATGTTAAGAAGAAATGAGTTATGAAACCGTGAAAAGACATGGAGGAACCTTAAATAGATATTACTAGCTGAAAGAAACCAATCTGAAAAAGCTACATACATACATGTATGGTTCCACCTGTATGACATTCTGGAAAAGGCATAACTATGGAGACAGCAAACAGATCAGGAGTGGGTGGAGGGATGAACAGGCAAAGCACAGAGAGGATTTTTAGAGCAGGAAAACTACTCTGTATGCTACTATAATGGTGGATACATGTCATTATACATTTGTCCAAATCCACAGAATGTCCAGCACCAAGAATGAACTCTAATGTAAACTACAGACTTTGGGTGATTATGATGTGTTGATGTATTGATAGGTTCATTAATTGTAACAAATGCACCACTCTGGTGGGGAATGTTGGCAATGGGGGAGGCTTTCCACGTGTCGGGGCAGGGGATATATGGAAAATCTCTACCTCTCATTTTTCTGTGAAACTAAAACTGCTTTAAAAAAAATAGTCTTAGAAAAAATATACAAAAGGATACATTGTGATCAGGTGGGGTTTAGCTGGGAAAAAGCAAGGCTGATTAAGCTTTTGAATATCAATCAAATCAATTCACCACAGGGCTTCCCTGGTGGCACAGTGGTTGAGAGTCTGCCTGCCAATGCGGGGGACGTGGGCTCGTGCCCCAGTCCGGGAAGATCCCACATGCTGCGGAGCGGCTGGGCCCACGAGCCATGCCGCTGAGCCTGCACGTCCAGAGCCTGTACTCCACAACAGGAGAGGCCACAGCAATGAGAGGACCGCGTACCACAAAAACAAAAACAAAAACAACAACAACAAAAAAAATCAATTCACCACATTAATAGACTAAAGGATAACCATTTTGGCCATTTCAGTGGAAGCAGAAAAATCATTTGAAAAACTCAATACCCATTCATCATAAAACAAACTAAAAAACTTTCAGCAAACAAACAGAATATCCTCGAGTTGATAAAGAACATTTACCAAAAAAACCAAAAAAATAAAAAACTATAGCTGTCAACCATACTTCATGGTGAAAATCTGAATGATTTCCCTTAAGATCCAAAACAAGGCCAAGAATCTCTGCTCTCACCACTTGTATTCGACTGCACACTGGAGGTCCCAGCCAATATAACAAGGCAAGAAAAAGCAAGAAAAGGTATATACTTTGGAAAGGAAGAAATAAAACTGCTTTCTTCCACACATAATTGTCAACATGAAAAACCCCGAAGAACTTACAAGAATGTTACTAGAACTATAAGAAAGTTTAATGAGGTCACAGGACACAAGTTCAGTATGGACATATCAATTATACTTCTGAGTACTAGCAACAAACAACTGGAAACTGAAATTAAACCAACAAAAAGAAATACTTAAGTATAAATCTAATAAAATATACACTAGCTTTCAAATGATGAAAATTAAAAAACACTAATGAAAGAAATCAAAGATCTAAATAAATGGCAAGATAAACTGGGCTCATGGATTGGAAGAATCCATATTAAGATATCAATTCTTTCCAAACCGATCTATGAATTCAATCCAATTCCAATCATAATTCTAGCAGGAGTTTGGTAGAAACAAACCAGCTGCTTCTAAAACTTTTATGGAAAGGCAAAAGAACTAGAGTAGCCCAAAGTATTTTAAAAAGAACAGAGTTGGAAGACTCACACTACCTGATTTCAAGACTAACTTTAAAGCTACAGTAATTAAAATAGGGTAATTTAGGCAAAAGTATGGACACATAAAAGGAACAGAGTTCAAAAACAGACTTAAATATGGTAAAGAAGTTTTTGACAAAAGTGCCAAAGCAAATCAATATAGAAAGCACAATTACTTCTACTTTTTGAAGGACACCATTACGAGAATGAAAAGACAAGCCACAGACTTGAAGAAAATATTTGCTGGTGAGAATAAAAACTAATATGACCATCTTGGAAATCAGTTTGGCAATTTCTTATAAGTGAAATGTATATTTACCATATGATTTAACAATCCTACTGCAAGGTATTTAGGTAAACAAAATAAGAAGTTATAGTCACAGAAAAAAACTTTACAGGAGTGCTTACAGCTACTTAACCACCAAAATCTGGAAATGCCCCATAACTGGTGAATAGACAGACAAGCTGTGGTACTTCCAAGCAATGGAATACTATGCAACAATAAGGAAAAAACTACTAATACACACCACAATATGAATGAATCTCAAATGGATTACACTAAGTAAAAGAAGCCAGACTCCAAAGGCTATATGCTGTATGATTCCATTTACATGACATTCTGGAAAGGGAGGACTCTGAAAAAAAACAGGGATTCTCCAGGATGGGGATGGCATAATTCTTTAAGGTGATAAATGTTCTGTAGTGGTTACACAACTACATGATCTGTCAAAACTCACAGAACCACATACTACAAAGTATGAATTTTATGTAAATTATATCAACTAAAAAAATGACAAAAATAAAAATAGGAAAAATAATATGGAAGGAAAACTAAGACAATATAACATGAAAGTAACTCATGCCCTTAAAATAGAGAATCCTCTAAATAAACAAAAAAGGACATTCAAAGATATAATACAATAACAACTTCCTTAAAGAAATAAATCTGTATTTTCAAAAGAACGATATTTTCCAGAAAAAAAAAGTGATAAAAGATTTAAAGTCAGACATACTTGGTTAATTTCAAAGATAAGTAAAGCTCTTCAGATACCCAAGCAGAAGAAACAGGTCAATTATGTATATGAGATGTGTTGGAAGGGAATGACTACCAGGGTGGGATAAGACAGAACACAATTCATAGAAATAACTACAAAGTCCTGAAGGAAATGGGTATACTATTATACCAGTCTACAATGTCTCTCAAAAACATATGAGGCATTTTTAAATACGAAAAATTCAGGGATTTCATCATCCATAAATCCTTTTTGAAAAAATCTACTGGTCGACCAAATTTGGTCAATTATGAGATGACATTAACATTAAAAAAAAAAAAACTGGGAGAAGCCATGGTAAAAAAGAATGCTTTGAGCTTTGAATCCATTTAAGTGTAGAACTGTGGTTTTCCAACAGAATCACGAGGAGAGCATATTAAAATAGAATGCTGGGACCCAGTCAGTGTTTCCAGTAAGTCTCCTAGTGTGCTGATGCTACTGGGTCCCGGATATTTTAAGGATGACTGGTTTAGTTCTAAGATTAAACAACTGGGAATTATGGTTATAACACAATACAGCCATATATAAAAAATAATACAAAGGAATTCTGGTTAAAGATGGCAAACTGAATATATGAATTACTTTAGAAACACCAATAAAATGAAAAATAAAAGGATTTTTAACAGAAGGAATAAACTTAAAAAGTAAAAAGAAACAAAACCCAGGAGAATAAACTGTAAGGAACAAAATAATAACTGATTTAATGGGTCAAGAAAGTTGAATTATAAACCATCAAAGGAAAAAGTAAGGAAAAAGTTAAGCAATAAAATTTGTATAGAATCCTCGAATACCTCAGGAATTGGTGGCACCAGGTGCCTCCATAGGTGAGGCTGAAGGTAGAGGTGAAAATAGGATGATTAGTTGAATGCTTTTTTAAAGAGCAGCTAAGACTCTTAAATTTCATTCCCTTTCTTACACTGGCCAAGTGAAGAGGATAAAGCAGGATTTCTCAACCATGGCACTACTGACATCCTGGGCCAGATAACTCTTTGTTGTTGAGGACTATCCTGTGTATTGTGAAATATTTAGCAGTATCCTACCCACTTGATGCTATTAGCACCCCTTATCCCAAGTTGTGACAATGAAAAATACCTGCAGACATTGCCAAATATTCCCTGTGGCACAGCTGAGAACCACTGCTCTAGAAACACCTCCTTAGAGAACTCTTTTTCAGAACCTCTCCTGATGAAGAAATGTTTACTTAACATTCAGCAATTCCTTTACTTTTACATTCTTTTGTTAAATTCAGAAAAAAAATTAAATTCTTTAAAAATACATGTCCACCATGCTACCGTTCCTTAACAAGGTATTTTTGTCTGTTCATTCATCCAACTGTATATATGCATTGAGAGAGAAGAAACGTTATTGGTGGTGGGACTTTGTTGGTGACATTTACATTTTGTACTCTGCACTGCTTGACTATTCATAACAACTGTGAATCATTTCTACAAAATCAAGTCATTGTACTAAAAAATAAAAATCTAGCAGAGGCTGCACAAAATAAGCGGTCAGGAATCACAAGCTCCTTCTTCTCAATTACTTAACTACATTAAATATCTTGGGCAAAAAGTGATAGTTACTGTATATAAAGTACAGTGATTCAAAGTATCAATGCTATTCACTAACAGTATTGTAAGATTGGGGTGGGGAAAAGCACTTAAGTAGGCATAAATTGCTGGTAATGTAGCTACAGGATTAGGCAGGAGGTCCACAGAGGTTTATAATAATGCTTAAAGTAATCATCAATCAAATAACCATGCTTGAACCAAGGATTAAGATCAATCTAATTCTAGGCCACTTAACAGCAAAAACACAAAACAAAAAACCACAAAATGAAATTAAAAAATTAACACTCTAATCTCTATACAGTAGTGTTACATGTAATCTTTTTATACTTTTTTTCATAGTTGAGGTATTTTCTACAGTTTTATAAAACAAAAAACCTTTACAAAAATTGATTAAGTCTAAAGAAACTGGAGCAAAGGAAGAATGAGGTTCATTTTAATTCTGGCTTAACTGATCTAAGTTAATGACTTACTATATACAAATAACAGGCCCACTTGATAAATGGACAAAATCTGACTTTACAAATCGAATTAAACATCCCCCAAATTAAGACAATTCTATAATAATCATTTTGTAATACATTTAAATTATTACACTAAATGTGCCTCTTATAAGATACTCAATGGGTTCAAGTGATTCTCTACTTTCTGAGCTTTGAAAGAAAGAAAAATATACCAGCTTTCCACACCGAACTACAAGAAAAAATAACATAATCAAGACAATGACCTGGGTTGGAGTAACCTCTATGTATTATTTAACTAAAATTTAACACTTACAGTGCAAGCCATATCAAAAACTTTTTAAAAAGAGGTAAGGTATGTAAAACACTAAAAATGCTGGCTAATGTATATAATGGGGCCATCTGAGAAGTCAGACCAGCAATTGTTATAAGTGGAATTTATAAATCATGGATTAAAGAAATATGACTTGAACCCAAATATCTCGCCCCATATTACAAATATCTTTATTAACTGTAAAGTCAAATTTTGTCTATTGGGGAGCACGGGAGTGGTTATATCAAACTCAAATTTATTTGTACCACATGAAACAAGAAATCTTGGCACTATAATGAAGAATAGTGTCACTCTAACAACGCTATCTAATCAAAATGCAACGTGCACCTAATTAAAAGTGAGATGTCAAATTACGCAAGCATCTTTCTGTCAAAAAACTGGTATTTAATACCACAGAACTGACCAGCTTTTCTAGATACATAAATTATTACTTGAGAAGTACGTAATTTTCTCATACCATTGAGGTCGAGGACCCAGTCGCAGAGTTAGGACCATTTAAAAAGGATATAACTATATCAGTATTACTGCCAAGCTGCCCTACATATCCGTCACTTATTTGTAGTCTGCGCGACAGAACAAAGAGGCCGACATGCCTCCAGGGATGACAGTGCTGCAGTCTGAGGTCGCTGGGAAGAGATGACGAGAAGAGATGGGGTACTCCACAAAAGGAAGGGGCCTAAAACCTTTGTAGAAATAGCCTAGGCAGACATAAGAAAAATAGGACAAAAGGGGGCCTGGAAGAATCGGGAAAAGCTTTCACGAAAGACGGGTAGGCGAGGGAGACTACCAGCTCTCTGCTACACTTCTCCCATCGGGGTCAACTTCTCATGTCCATTGCTCCTCACGGCCACCCCGGTCAGCTCTTCGAAAGACTCAGGGCCCCGAACCTGAGTCGGAGTGGCCAGGCGAGACAGGGAGAAAATGCGGAAGGAAGGTACTGCCCGTTGGGTGGGGTACCACGGTCTCTCTAGGCCTCACCCAGCCAAGCTCTGGTGCCTTTCTTCTGTCTCTCACGCTAGCACCCCGAAGGCCGCTAAAAACCACCTTACCCAGCTCGCCATGGAGCACAGCCCCAAGACGCTCCCCATCTTCACGGCGTCGCAGCAGTAGCAGATGCCAACAAGATGGAGACAGCTCCTCTCGCCTTTTCGTGCTTATTTACTAACTACAAGCCACTTCCGGCGCAGAGCCCACCCCGCCCCTCAGTTGCGTCACTTCCTTCGTGGCCTGGGGAAGGCGGAGGGTGCAGTGCTTGGGTTGCGCATGCGCGACTCTGGAAACCGAGGCTGTCTCCTTCCGCGATTACTCTTCTAATTCAACTCCCGAACGCGTCTCGTTTTTCAACTTTTGCATCTTTTTTTTCCCACTTATGTTCTCAACTTATTTCTGAAGGCCAGTGCCTAGGCCAAGTTTTACTGGGATATTTCTACTCATTTGGGTGCTTCCAATTCTATCACTATTTGCGATTGAGAACGCATTTTAATTTCTTGTCCTTATTAAGATGTTACAAGAAGTTTGCACATTTAAAAATTTTAAATGAGTTAGATAAGACATAGTAATAATTCAAACATGTTATTGATTCTACTGAATGTCACGAGCTGTTGAGGAAACATTTAGAACCCTGTCCATAGGTGATAATGGACATCTCCAGGGAATGTATTCACTAAAAGTTCCAGTTATTTTTATAGTGATTAGTCCCTGAAGATATTCTGAGAAAAGAGATCCCTTGATACCTTTATGGATAAAACCCATATAGCAGTTAATCTTAATTGATCATCTAGAGAGCTACTCAGTTGCAATTTATGATTGCAGAGCTGTGTCTTTTCCTCAGGTAGGCTTATAGTTATTTATATGAGATCGACCTCTTGTATGCAAACCAAAAATAAAGTGGTATCTCCACTATAAAGATCATAGCTTCTACGTAAGTTTGATTTATCACAATACTTGGGAAGACATTTAGGGACTCTACAATTATGGGAGATCAGAAGACCTACCACATCCAGTTAAGAAGGAGTGGCGTGCAAGTAGTACAGAGTTTCAAGACAGAGGGGCAGATCCACATTTTCTTCTCCGTAAGGGGATTCATCTGGATGCCTAAGGGGCAATTAAATGCAAAGTGTAAGAAAGTGAAGTATCACCCAATAAGCTATTAATACAAACATCTTTAAAATTTGAAATATTTTGACCTACAAAAAGGTAAAGAGAATGTCATAACCATGAACTTTCCCCTGTCTTCAAGAAATAAAACATTACAAATAGAATTGCTCCTCCCCCTCCACCAAGAGATGATCATAATGAATGAATGTTAGGGACCAACTAGCAATCTTGCTACAATGTCTTCAATTTATTGACTGTTGCAAATTGCTCTTCAAAGTGGTTTTACCAATGTACACTTTCTCCAGCAGTGTATGAGAATTGCTCCACATCCTTCTCAGCACTTGGGTTTGTCACACTTTAGCTAACATGAGAGAAGTGAAATGTCTCATTATACTATCAATTTGCATTTCCCTGATAACTAGTAAGATTGAGAACTTTTGTTATTGACCATCGCAACATCATCTTCTGAATAAAGTGCCTTTTCAAGTTTTTTGTCCATTTATCAGTTGGGTTATCCATCTATACTTTATTGATTTGTAGATGGTTTTAATATATTTTTGGATACAAATTCTTTGTTATGTGTGGAGCAATTACATCTCCCAGTCTGGACTTATTCTTTCCCTTTTTTTGGTGTCCTTTGATGACACCTTAGCGTAGTTTTAAATTTACTATAATGTAGTCAAATTTGACAAACTTGATCCTTAAGTTACATGATTTTGTAGTTTAGAACTGCTTACTAGTACCAAGATTTTAGAGAGATTTTCCTTTGTATATTTTCTTCTAGTTTTAATGTTTTGCTCTTAAACAGTTAGGTTTTTAATCCACTTAGAGCTGATTTTTGTGTATGGTATGAGGTAGAAATCCAGTCAATGATGTGATGGTAAACTGCCTCTCCGGGGGGGGAAAATAGCCCCGATATGTAGCATTTGCAGATTTCCAGTATAAATACTCCCACTGTGGCTGATTCCCATCTACCATTGTTTTAACAATACACTTGTGAAATTCTTGACTATTTATCTAGCAACTGGTCAGTTTGATCTAGCACCAACATACCACTAGGTCCACTTGTATTCTAGTTTTTCTTATAGATAACCAATTGTTCTAGTATGAATTTTAGAATAATAATCCTTTCTCTCTCATCTCATATGGCAGCAATACCATTGCTGTCATATGTCACATTTCATACACATGTGTCTGTTTCTGAACTCTATTCTATTTTATGGATTGAGTTGTCCATCTATACATAGTTTACTAATACATAGTTTTATAGTTGCGTCCCTAAATACATGGTTTTAATTATAGTTGCTTTAAAGTAAGTCTTGATATCTGGAAGGGTTTCTATACCTTACTCTTCATACTTGTTTTGGCTGTTCTTGATGCTATATATATATATATATTTTAGAGTCAAGTTGTCAAGTTTGGATAATAAATTATACAGCCTCAGTAATCATAAGAGTTTGATCATATTTTAGAGGTGTGTGATAAATTTGACTATACGCTTCTTAGTGGCTAGAGAGGTTCTCAAAGAGACATTATTTGCATTATAGATTGGACAGTACTTTATTATGTGAGATTATGCTTTATGAGACAGATTTGTTAGTATTATTAACTCCACTCACTAACTGTCAGAATTATCCCCTACTCCTAATTATTGTGATACCCACTAAGGGACAATATAACCGTTAGTTGTAAACCAATAGTAAAGCAAAGAAACAATTATTAGTTATAATTAACAGAGTGTCTCCTTGCCAACAGTGAAAGAGTTAAAATGATGGCTTTTTTAGATTGGTACTCGAAGACAACCCAAAACATGTTTTCAGTACAAATCAGCAATTCAGTAGGAGCAGTTTCTCCAGGCTACTTCTTGTAGTACAAGTCAAAGTCATAATGCCAAAGCACAAATCAGTAAAAGTAAGTAAATTAGGAGTTTTAAAAAATGCTAACTGCTCATTTCTCCTATGGTGTGACCTGATTCAGGGATCAACTTTAGAAGATCTCAAGTGGGCAATTTCCAAAAATATTAGAAATGCTAATAGGTATCCACCCCCGAAAATATTTCAAATATGTTTGGGTGGTACTGCGTATTATATTCTTGTGATTGATGTTGCATGTTAACATTTGAAACATTTGACTTTTAAAAACCCTTTTTTCTTTTCCAAGAAACATGTATTAATATCTATCATAATTAATATTCTGTGGAAGATAGTTTAAGATATGCTGATGGAGGAAAGGATGGACTGCAGAGACTTCTGGCAATCCTCCTAAAATATCATTTTTCATAACTGAGCTTTTGGTCGTTAGATCAAAAGATTAGATCTTTTTGAGCATTAGAGAGCTCAAGGTTATATTCTTTAGCAAGAATGTGAGCATGCTCTATGTTGCCAATTAAAGACAAGATATAAACTTTGGCATTAAAATAAATGGAATTTAAAATTAGTAGTCTCAGGGAAATTCAGGAGTAAGACCAAGACACAGGTCAGAATAGACAGGCACAGGAGTGGGCTGAGGGAATTCTGGAATACTATAAGCAGGCTTAAGATTTTCCTCAGGAAACATTCTGGGTTCATTCTCACTTATGGATGAACAAAGAATCAAAGCTCCCAAGTAGAGCATGATTGTGATAATTTTAGCCTGAGAAAAATGTAAAGCAGGGTTACCAAGGTTATCCTGTTAATAGTAAATGTTTCAATAATACATTAATAAAAATTAGCCTAGACCAGTGTAATCCCCAGGATGAACGGGGCACAAAATTTACCCTAATGTAACTAAATAAGTTACTCTGAAATTTAGGCTTATTGACTATCAGTCATTAGTATTGTGAGAGTATCTACCCAAATAATAATTTTGGTTTCAGAATTTACCTGTATGGCAATAAAACCATATCTTCAGTGTAAAGGAAAACACTTAATATTTTTTCTGGCAATCCATGCCTATTTTCAAGTCATAAAAAGGATCAAAACACGTCTTTGCTCTATAATACTCTGGAAATTACTATCTGATCTGGAAGGAGACCATTCAATTATCCCTATTTCTCAGATTATATTAAAGTACAAGTTTAAGAAAAACAAGTCAGGCTTCATATTAAATTCATATAGCATAGTCCATAACTGACTTTTTCCTCCAGAATAAGCATGAATAATGAAAGATCTTTCTAAACATTAGCTATAGATATCTCATAGTCATGCACTACTCCTTCTTGAGTGTTTATTATTACAGAGTAATATAGAACCGACATTCTGGACTTCATGGCATTGTACCTTTTGGAGCCTACCTCATACTTACTGCTGAGCTGCTGTAGTTTATGCTCCCTGATAATTAACACTGTTGAAATTCTTTTTTTTTTTTTAAAGAAAGTTTTTTTCTTTTAAATTTTATTTATTTATTTTTGGCTGTGTTGGGTCTTCGTTTCTCTGCAAGGGTTTTCTCCAGTTGCGGCCAGCAAGGGCCACTCTTCATCGCGGTGCGCGGGCCTCTCACTGTCGCGGCCTCTCTTGTTGCAGAGCACAGGCTCCAGACGCGCAGGCTCAGTAGTTGTGGCTCACGGGCCCAGTTGCTCCGTGGCATGTGGGATCTTCCCAGACCAGGGCTCAAACCCACGTCCCCTGCATTGGCAGGCAGATTCTCAACCACTGCGCCACCAGGGAAGCCCAAAACTCTTCTTTTAAGAGGTGGAGATTTTCCCTTTCTTACTATGTATAGACTGGGAAGAAATTAGTTCAGTATCTCATTCAGGTGCTGGCAATTTAAGGAAGCATGCAGAGTATATAGAGCTCCTGTTGTAGATTACCAATGATGACCTATGGGACAATTTGCACTGCTGCCTTGGCTGGTTGCTGCTGCCATGCTCCTCTCTATATTGTCTAGCGGTCATCCGCAGAAAATTCCTTCCTCACTAAATGTTACTGGAGATGCCTGTGCCCAGAAGCCAGCGGTCTGTAAACTTTCACCCTCTCCTGTCATTCCTCACCCATATCCATAAGGAAATGGTTTAGTATCTTGCACAACACTTTAAAAGTTCCCACTTTAACCTAGAATTAGTGTCCTTCCATCAAGGTTAACCGAAATCAGACTTACCTTTGGTCCCAAGGTTTTTCTGCCTTTATACAAATTTCTGTATCAACTTTAAAGCTAATTTCTTAATGGACTATAGCTATGAAACATTGTGAAAATAGAACAGATTTTTAATGGAAAATAATCAGGTCATATTTCGCTGTAAATTAGGGATTTTGTTATTTAGTTTCCCTGTCCTCAGTAGACCAACACTGAAACTATTGAGGGATAAAACACCTTGGGCCCTCAAAATAAATTGTCTTAAAGGATGAGTAAAATTTTGCATTTATAAGGAGAAAAAAGGCCTATAAAAAGTATTTTATGACTAATCCTAATGTAAACATGTTTAAATATTTCACCATAAGTTCTTTAAGAATAAGCCAGAAACAGATTAGGACATAACAGCCTATAGAGGTCAGTATAAACTTAGAATTGGAAGAGACCATATCCTGATTTAAGATAGGCTTTTTTCAGTGATCTTGATATTTAAAATAACGATAGTAATAATGTTAAAGGCACACTCTCCTAAACTATTAACTTAATATTAAAAATATAAATGGGGCTTCCCTGGTGGCACAGTGGTTGGGAGTCCACCTGCCGGTGCAGGGGACACGGGTTCGGGCCCCGGTCCGGGAGGGTCCCACATGCCGCGGAGTGGCTGGGCCCGTGAGCCATGGCCGCTGAGCCTGCGCGTCCGGATCCTGTGCTCTGCAGCGGGAGAGGCCACAGCAGTGAGAGGCCCGTGTACTGCAAAAAACAAAAAAAACATAAAAATATAAATGAATCTTTTTCTTTCCACACAGATTTTCTTTTTTTTTGCCCAAATCTAAGCCAGTAATTCTCATGGACAATCAGGTGTTTATGCCAGTGAAGTAGATGACTACAAAAATAGAATATTTATTTCAGGCAGAACATATGTAAATTTAGGGACAAAAAGCAAATATTCACAATGTAAATAATGAAATGGATAGAGAATTCAAATGTTTCGAATGTTTAATGTTTTATAATCATTGATAGAGTGACTACTTGAAGAAACATTAATGGCATTCTAAAACATTTTGCCTCTCAAGGGCAGTTAGCTGAAATATGTTTAGTATTTACTGATCGCACCTAGAAACTGATCAAGTATAATGTTACTATATTGAAGATATATTAAAATCAAGCATTCATTTACCTAAAAATGTTATTTATTATGCTACAGAAAAGAGCCAACTATTTCTGTTGGGACATTCATCAGATTTTTGAATTCTTATTAAATATGTTATGAAGGTAATGTCTAAATCAGTACTGTGCGATAGAAATATGCAGTGCATCCGTAATTTAAAATTTTCTTGTAGCCACATTAAAAAGAAAAAGAAAGATGAAATTAATTTTAACAATACATTTAACCCAATACATCCAAAATATTATCATTTCAACATGACATTAATATAAAAATTATTAATAACATGTTTTACATTATTTTTCGTAAGTCTTCTAAGTCTGGTTTGTATTATAACTTATAGCGCATCTCAATTCAGATCAGCCACATTATAAGAGTTCAATAGCTCACATATTGGACAACACGTATCCAAATGCTGAGAGAAAAAATTGAGGCAGTTATCCAGGTGATCCAGTTCAAGCTAAACAAACAAGCAAAACATACTTTTCTTTGGATAAATTATTAAGCTATTTCAGGATAAAGTGGTTTTAAGCCTGTACATTTACTTCAGGTATCGAATCTGTTTCATCTAATTAATATTTTGTATAAAAATCAAATCCAATAGACTTGAATGAAGGGTAAATGTTAAGTTCTTATAATTATTTAGGCTATCATACTGCTATTTTTATATGTATGAAATTCACCAGATTTGATTTTCAAGCATTCCAAATAATCCATAATTCTGTTTTAACCAACTTATCATCTGATAAGTTTCTATGGCCTTAGCTTTCTCCCCTCCAGAGTTAATTGTAACAATAGGGTGCTCCCAGGAAGTCCTTGACACTTTAGGCAGCCTGATTTCAAATAATTCCAGACAGTGCTTGTTGATTCTCACTCAGCTCTCCACACCTCATTCCACTACCTGTATTCTCTGTTACCCCATATAACACTTCTGCAAATTCTTACATAAAGCTGATCTCTTCTTGTTCTCTTTTTGCTGAATGATCAAGAACTTTGGGTACTCTTTTTTTCACAGTCTTTCCTTTCTTGAAGATTTGCTTTAACTTCAAAAATAGTTAGAAAAAAAGTGTGGACACCCTTCGACACTTTCCCTACCAGGTTTTACTCAACCCAATAATTAACTGGTAAGGTCCTAATTTCTTCATAAAGCATCACAGTATTTCCTAGTACCCCAGTCTTCATATATGGAACCCATTCTGCATCACCTGCAAAAATCCTATGTGTAGCTGTTGGTAGCATCCAGTTGTGTCATTTCTTCTATTGTTTTCCCCAAACTTGTTTCTGGTATAGCTTGGCCTGGCTTCCACGAACTCTGCCATATTGCTCATAGATCTGTCTTCCTCCAGAAACAGTCCTATCTTCTTTAAAGATCTGGTGTTAAAGGAAGCTCATGTGTGAGCCAACCAGAAACCATCTTCCATTGACATCTCTCAAAGGGAATTTCCTGCCTCAATTGGCCCGTCTTATTTATATTGTACAGTAGAGTTCAGTCTTTCGGGGATCAACCAGTTTTTGAAATCCTGTCAGGGGCTACTGGGCTGAGAGCAGAGCTCTCTCCATCTAGTTTCTCTGCCATGGAGAGAACATTTCTAGTACGATTAATATAAATGCACATTTCTCCTTCCCAGAAATACTCATCCAGCTACATATAAAAGTGTACTCCTTTTTCTATGGTATGCTTTCATCCAGGCATGGTTGGACAGCAATTTCAAACAGTAGTCTTTAGTAAGAGAGAAAACACAGGAACAGAATTGGTTAACATAATAATACATGGAAATTACGCTTTAAGAAGTAGCTTTTACAAATGGAATCCAAAAGATGGATTTTTCCCATTGTGTCTCCATACAGAAAAGCCTTGGATTGAATGGCAGTTGAGAGAAATGTTTTAGAGAAATGCTTAAACCTGAAGTAAGGCTGCCAGTGCTTAAATGCTAGTTCCACCTCAAATTAGCTGTCAATTTTCTTAATTTCAAGTCCAGTAACTTTACTAGGATATATCTTAGTATTAAACACTCTGAGTCAAGTTTCCGTGAAGTATGAGGAACCCTTTCATGAGCAAATTTAAGGTGTTTTTTTTCCAGGAAAGTTGCCTTGAATTGTATCTTTAATTATTTGCTTATTTCTGTTATTTTTATAGAAACACCAATTATTTATATATTGACTCTCTTTTGCCTATCTTTCATACATATTATCTTCTTTCGTGGCCTTTTAAATTCTTTACATTTGATCCTTGAACAACGCAGGGGTTAGTCTGTGTAAAATTTATAGTTGGCCTTCCATATGTGCCGTTCCTCCACATTCATGATACAACCATCGATGGAACATGTAGTACTCTACTATTTACTATTGAAAAATATCTGCATATAAGTCAACCTGCACAGTTCAAACCTGTGTTGTCCAAGGGTCAACTTTATTTCTATTTTATTTTGTTTAGTTTCTTCCACTTAGTGTCTGACCTCTGCCAATTCACAATTTCTCTCTTCCTACACTTTCCCCATCTCTTCACTAAGTTCTTATGTCTATTTTCACTTACTCAATACTTCATAGAAGTCGATTTGCTTGTTTAAGATCATGGTTATCTATTTTATTTGCTCTACCACATTGCTTTTCTCGTCCATGATCACCATCTGCCATTTGTTTTTCTTATTTCTTTTCTCCTTATTCCTTATAATATCCTTATATAGATCTGTGCTCATACTATTTTAATATTTCATCTTTAAATGGTGAGTTTTGTCCTAGACATGGTAATTAAAGGAGATTCATATGGAGAAATATCTAGCACCATGTTCTATCTATCTGAAAATTTCCTTTTGACCTTGGATATTTTGGGGGGCGGGGGTGTGGCTGTGTCATTTTTATTTCATTTCTCCTTAGCCAGTGAAATTTTTCCCACTCCTTACTGCCCCACCAAAGTTTTTTTTTATTTCTCCTGTTTTCTCTTTTATTCTACTACCATAGACTCCTTCCTTCCTAAATGAACTTATTTTCATGATGCTTCAGTTAACCCTACCTCTGCTTTTCAAACCCAAATTAGGTCCAGAGAAACACTGCAACGTTGTCTATCAATGATTTTAATGATTGCAAATAAGGAATTTAGGTTTTCACCTCCAAGTGTACTCTTTCCCATTGAGAAGTGGCTTTTGCTGGTTCTATTGGGGATCTACAACCAAGGCAAACCCTCTTTGCTTCCTCCTAAATGTACTATTATTTTATCTCCAGTAATTTATGTCAGCCTTTCCTCCAATTTCATCTAGGATTTAGCTATTCCCTAATTTTGCTAAAAATGAGATTGTGTAGTTTTGTTTTCTTTCTCCTCATTCCTTTTGGATGATTTCAAGGAATAGAATAGGGAAAATGCCAACTTCTACTTCCATATTGCGACTGGAAGCCCAGTATTATAACTTGCATTTCATCGATCACTCCATGTTACTAGGACTTTACCCAATATGCCATGAACTTTCTTATCTTTCTGTCTTTGCTCATGTATATAATTCTGCATGAAATATTCTCAGCACCATTCCCCATAAATGCTTGTATCTAGCTGGTACCGATTCATCCACTAAAACTCAGCTTAGGTGCATCTCCTTTATGGCATTTCCCTGACAGCCTCCCCTTCTTTCCTTGACTAATTCCTAACATTAAGTGTGATAACTTAACTACTCTCTATGTAACCTATGCATTTTTGCAAGAGTGCATTTACCTCATTGTATTGTCTGTTGTATTTTATTAACCTCCCAAACCATCCTAAGCTTCTTGAGGACAGTGAGTGTGTCTTAGGCATTTTTGTATCCTCAGGCTAGAAAAACATTAGGCCTTTGATAGGCAATCAATAAAGTTAGTTGAATGAATAAATGTATTATTTACCAAAAAAACCCTGAAAATATTGGTAACTGATATGTGATCAGGAACATCACACTCCTGAACATAAATTCAACTAGAATTTAAAGTTTTTAGAAAGTTTGACAAATAATTGTTCATAACTATAAAAAGTAGCAATTCAGTTCAGGGAATATAGATTTGTGTGAATAAGATTACAAGTGGATCTATTTATTTCTTAGAGATCTCCATAGCAAGTCCATTTGCTGTTCAATGGAAATGTAATTTTTGTTGCTTCCAGTAACCCATGCTCCACCTGTGATCTGTCAGCAAGTAGTGCTATTTCTGTCTTTTGTATCCTCATCAGCAATAATTATTGCAATTGTATCTTAGCTGACAATTCTCATTCTGTAGTGTAAGAAAGAAATTCTATTATTCTTTCTGCAATAAATTAATAAATGGAAAATTCAGCTTTTTAGTAAAATTTTAAAGGTAAGTATACTTTCATACAGTCTAGAATCATATATCTTAATGTTAAGTTTAAGGGTACAGTGTTTTGCTTTTAGCCCCTTGGGAAATGTATCTCTGACATTTAGCAATATAAATCTGACATATATTTTCCTCAGTTGTGCATGAGTAAAACTGCACTGAATTTGGTTGTTTACTCTATAAAGCTTTTGGAAGTAAAAACAAGCACATAAAAAAGAGTATCATATGATTTTTTTTTTTAATTGTTTTTGCTTTGTTTTGAGGAAAAGGTAGTACTACATAGACTGCATACTATTCTTCATTTACTATAAAGAATAAATATAAAAGAACACATTTTATTGTTCAACCAAATAAAAGATATAATAAAACTAGTTAAATAGATGCATATTGATAGGAATAATAAAAATTATGTTGCATGATAACTAGTTATAAATAATAGGTTCTAATATGCTTACAGTTGCCATCTTTATTTATTTAATTTTTGGCTGCGTTGGGTCTTCATTGCTGTGCGTGGGCTTTCTCTAGTTGCGGCGAGCAGGGGCTACTCTTCGTTGACGTGCGTGGGCTTCTCATTGCCATGTCTTCTCTTGTTGCAGTTGCAGAACATGGGCTATAGGCACACAGACTTCAGTAGTTGTGGGCCACAGGCTCAGCAGTTGTAGCTTGTGGGCTCTAGAGTAGTTGTGGTGCACGGGCTTAGTTGCTCCGCAGCATGTGGCA
Organism: Neophocaena asiaeorientalis asiaeorientalis; assembly: GCF_003031525.2. Lineage (NCBI taxonomy): Eukaryota > Metazoa > Chordata > Mammalia > Artiodactyla > Phocoenidae > Neophocaena > Neophocaena asiaeorientalis. The sequence continues at coordinate 12,976,781 of NW_020174698.1, read as the reverse complement.
TCTTCCCGGACCAGGGCTTGAACTGTGTCCCCTGAATTGGCAGGTGAATTCTTAACCTCTCTGCCACCAGAGAAGCCCCAGTTGCCATCTTTATCTATCTGTGTGTGAAAAATAGAAGGTAAACATGTGTTTTATGTAATGTTTTACTAAGTGCATGGTGCTTAAACAGTTTACCAATATATAGAGAGAGAATATTTTTTGATATTTTACTTGTAGAAGAGTGAGTTTTAAACAAAGAAAGCAGTTAAGACTTCTGTGACAAAAAATCGATACCTTTATCACACTGCTCCAATACTTCTATGTTATTTTTAAACAATTACCTGCTCTACCATCCTTAATCTAGCCTTGATTAGATAAACCACTCTACCTTAAGCTGTTCAAATATCATTTCTGTATGGTGGTGTTTAGGGGGTCTTGGTCCATTTCTGAGAGAGATAGAGAGACAGTGGCAGATATCTCATCAAATTCCTAGGAGTGAAACAAATGGAAAACATTAGAAATGGAGTACTGCCATCAAGAATAAACAAAGCCAACATGTTTATCATGAAACTCAAGCAATCACTCAAATCTTTAGTAGTGTATGCTTACAGAATTTTCATCAAGTTACAAAATAAAATCTAAGGAAACTATGAGCACTTTGGTAAAATACTTCAATAATAAAATTGCTACTAGGTTGATATCCTGCTTCATATATATGTATTTCCTTGCTTGATCATGAGGAAATTTAATGATTAAGGGTTCAGTCTCTTTTTTTTTTTTTTTTAGCGGTACGCGGGCCTCTCTCTGTTGTGGCCTCTCTCATTGCGGAGCACAGGCTCCTGAGGCTCAGGCGCAGCTGCCATGGCTCACGGGCCCAGCCGCTCCGCGGCATGTGGGATCTTCCCAGACCGGGGCACGAACCCGTGTCCCCTGCATCGGCAAGCGTACTCTCAACCACTGCGCCACCAGGGAATCCAAGGGTTCAGTCTCTTGAGCAAACTGCTTAAACAGTTTTACCTTGGTTCCCTCATTTGTGAAACACAGAAAAATTGAGTATTTACTTTATAGGGCTCTTATGAAGATTAAAAGATATAATATGTCTAATATGTGTAGTGGCACAAAGTAAATGCTCAAGAAGGTGCTGTATTATTTTCCTATGGCTGCTGTAACAAATTACCACAAACTTAGTGGTGTAAAGGAACACAAATTTATTATCTTATAGTTTTGAAGGTCAGAAGTCCAAAATAGGTCTCACTGGGCTAAAATCAAGGTGTTGGTAGGACTGTGTTCTTTCTGGAAGCTTTAGGGAGAATCCATTGCCTTGCCTTTTCTAACTTCTGGAGGTTGTCCACTTTCCTTGGCTTACAATCCCTCATCACTTCAACTTCTACCATGTTGTCATATTTCTCTCTCTGACTCTCCTGCCTCTCCCTTTATTTTATAATGATTCTTGTGATTACATTGGGCCCAACTGGATAATCTAGGCTAATTTTCTATTTCCAGATTATAAACTTAATCATACCTGAAAAATCCCCTTTGCCTTGTAAGGTAACATACTCACAAGTTCTGGAAATTAGGATGTGGCCTTTTTTGTAGGGGCCATTATTCAACCTACTACAGGTACTGTGATTTTGGCAATAACTGCAGAATTTGTCATTGTCTGGTTAATGAGTTTTTTATTCTCCTTAATCTTTACATAATTTTTGTCTGTGGAAAATAACTTTTAAGAAAAGATTTCAATATTATTCAGAAATAAATAACACATTTGCAAAATATATACTTGAAAATTTTAATGAAGCTTCTGGCTTGTTTTTGTAAGGTCTTCTCTGGAGAAGCATACTGTTATACATTTAAGTAATGTGTAGTCTTCACCATGTCCCAAACACTATACCCAGCAGTTAATCACACAATACCTATGCAATTTACTGTATTTGCAAAATGAAAACATGCCCTTTACATAGTACATATGTTTAAGTAAATGTTTGTTGAATTAATTAATGAATTACAGAGCTGGTGTGATATGAACTTGACTATTCCTTTTAGTTCTGTTTCCCTGCTTGAATACCCCACTATAGTATAAATTACATAAGGTCATAGATTATTTTATATGCTCTGATAGTTTTATTTTATATGTCTGATAGTACTCATCATGCATCTACATATAATATACATTCGATAAACACTTATAAATGAATGAATTTAAGAGTGAACTTGATGGCAGGGGGAGATAAGAGAAGGTGGATTTGGATGACACTAAGTACTTACTTAGGGTCCCTTTTTGCCTTCTCTTATTCTTGCAGTGAAAATATCTCTTTAGGAGATGAAAAATTTCTGATGTCTTTCAAAATTATTTTCTTGGAAAATAATCTAAGTTACTAAAATCTGGAAATCATGTTTATTTTTTCCCAGACTGATTATTATTTTCTATGAAAAAAATCGAGCAAGTACATTGATAGTCTTAAATAAATAGCTATTATTAAATCTCACAATATTAACAAATTTAGAGATAAGCAATCTGTGACATTAACCGTTGAGAAAATCTCCTAGAGTTTTCTTCCTACTTCCTATCCCATCCCCCCAAATTCCAGTAAAATAGAAGGGCTTTAATGCTGTTGGGGAGGAAGAAAGGTTTCTCTACCCTTCTAGGTTCTTGGGGCTGGTCAAAGAACTAAATTAACATGAGATAGATTAACCAGAGAAAAATCAAACAAAATTTTAATAACATACACCCTTGGGTGAGCCCCAGAAAAACTGAGTGACTTGTCAAAACGACTAAAACCCTCACCTTAAATACTATCTTCAGCTAAAGACAAAAGAAGATGTTGGGGGTGGTGGCTTGGGACTTCAAAGGGGAGGAAGGCAATTCACATGGAGATGGTAAATCAAAAGTTTGGTAAACAAATGTTTGCTGGGCCTCACAGAGACAATGGGACACAGAGTCTCTGATCTCTAAGTTTTCCCCCACAATACCTAGCCTATGTTCATTGCAGACATCTCTGGTAATAGCTCTATTCTTGTAATTAACCCTCTAAATTCTTTACGCAGTTAGGGGAAAGGTCAAAGTTTCTTCCTGAGTTTTTTGGGCCTTGATTATTTTTAGCTAGAAAAAATCTGAATGCTAAAGAGATATTTGGGGGTGGCAAGTTCTGCTCCCCTACAATACAAAGCAGTATTAAATTAAACTCTAGCTCACAAAGCAAATTTTCATTTTCTATTTTGTTCATCCTCAGTGATAGAAAGGGAAATGAGTGTGGTATATTATGATAAAATATCTCAACAAAACTTCACTTGTCTAGTGAATGGGACATGAATGGGACCTGAAAACATTTGACCTCTTCTGTACCTAAGTGAGTAGAACAAGTGACTACCTTGGAAACAAAATTTGAATCTATGATTTGTCTTAGAATTTAATTGAGAAAGCCAGAAATTTGAATTGCCACAAATTGTAACATTTAGAAAGCCAGGAATGTGAGATGCCACGAATTTTAACTAAGAAAATCCTTGCAGCCTTGAAGAATTTAAAAACTTTTCCTCTTAGCTTTTAGAAATATTAAGTCAATTTAAAGGTTCACTGTTCAAATCATCCGCTATTTCAGAAGGTATCAGCCTTGACTTTGAAAATTGGGATTAAAGAGATGTGGAGAAGGAAGCAAATCTTTCAGAAAGTATGGTCGCTTAATTCATGAGATGCTTTCAAGTCATTGAAGAGAGAAGCAAAAAAACAAACTGAACTGAAAAAATAAAGCATGATTGTGAATGCTATGTAAGTGAATGAAAAGTAAAACACTTTACCCATAGTGTGATTACAAATAATTCCATATTATAGGTACATCTTGTTTGTCATTTGCTGTTCCCAAAACTCACAGACAACTTTTAAATTGGTATTTACTTACAAGTAAACATAAAAATTTTCTATTGCATTTACTGCCTCTTCCAAACATGCCTGCAGCCAATGTTAATTGCAAACGGATTGATTTTTGATTCTTTAAGAGCTCTTCATTGCTTCCTCAATAATACCCTCTTCTGCAGGCACTGGTAAGGGAATGTCATAAATTCTTTTGACTTCTACAGCTTGACCTTTGTTTTTTATTTAAAGACAGAATGTAGGCTTCATAAAAAGCAGACATTATATTCCTTGAAAGATTTGTGTGGGCATTATTTATGCCAACCAAAAAATATGGTAACTTTTATATAAATAAAACCAATGTCTTGTCTGAGAAAGTAGAACAGTAAGAACAGTGAGAAATAGTAGAATTATTTCTTCTAAAAATAAAATGTTGCTTCTATATATATTTATCTTTGAATTAGAATTTCAGTTTCAAATAAGAGTTTTATTCTATATAGATATTCAAATTTTATCTTGAAATTATACATTAAAACACTTGAAAGTTGGGTTAGTATATTTAAGATTAAAGAACCCTGACTTATTTTATAAGGTTATTGGTATGTCCTGGGGTAGGGGAGAAATATATAGAGTACAAAATAGGCTGCAATTTAAAAGAAATTGTGTATATTATCTGTTTGCAGTAGTAAGGTTTAGTCCTGTCCAATGCAAGGTAATGGAATATTCTACAATAGATGCACTTTAAAATCTTACCATTCTGACATTGGTTTTAAATTATAATCAGATTTGTTTTTCTTAATACTCTATCTAGGCAGTGCTTGAATTATTAGAGGTAATTTTTTGTCCATTAATGACTTTTTTTTTGGTAACAACATATTTACTTTTAAAACATGAGAACCAAACTAAAAGAGCTGACACTAATGGATGATATTCCATTTCAAAAGTAAAAGCCTGGGCTTCCCTGGTGGCACAGTGGTTAGGAATCTGCCTGCCAATGCAGGGAACGCAGGTTCGAACCCTGGGCCTGGAAGATCCCACGTGCCACGGAGCAACTAAGCCCGTGCACCACAACTACTCTAGAGCCCGTGAGCTACAACTAGTGAGCCCGTGGGCCACAAGTACTGAAGCCCGCACACCTAGAGCCTGTGCTCTGCAACAAGAGAAGCCACTGCAATGAGAAGTCCGTGCACCACAACGAAGAGTAGCCCCCGCTCGCCGCAACTAGAGAAAGCCCGCGTGCAGCAACAAGACCCAACTCAGCCAAAAATTAATTAATTAATTTTTAAAAAAGTAAAAGCCAACAAGAATATTTTAGTTGATTATTTATACATTTTACAAGTTAGTTCCTCTGTTTTGTATTTGATTTAGAAACACAGACATTTATTCCAGGGTAGTAAAAGTAATCATAGAGCTGCTTTCCCTCTATATGACTTTTAACATTGTCATCAATCGTAATAATAACAATAATAATCATATATTAATCTAAAACCTGTATTGTATCTAAACCAGTATTATAAATATTTATATGTGTTAACTCATTTAATCCTCATCGCAACTCCATCAGGAAAAATATTATTAATATTTCTATTTTACACATGAGGAATCTGAAGGCTGGAGAAATCAAATGACTTGTCCAAGGCTACTCAGTCAGTAAGTGGGAGAACTTCAGGTAGCCAATTACAGGAAGAGGGATTTTATTTGTTTCTGTTGAAAGAAGGAGTCCTGAAATAAAAAAGGAGCCAAAATAAAGAGATCTTTTTCAAACAGGTTTGGTACTTTCCCTATTAGAGATTCACATCACACATTACATTTTAAAGGCTTTGAGAAATGATGTGATAAAGCTTGCTATTAAGCCAGTGTTTCTCATATTTATATGACCTCAGGACTTTCTATCTTCTGAAACAAAAAAAACAACCTACATCACATCCCATGGATCATGTTTGGGGAAACACTGAAAATATACTCTTTTAGAATGTGGTAACTAGGTGGTCTATATTTCCACTGAGAATAAAATTAGACAAAATGGGAAAACTGGATTAACCTATTACACAAAATATAAATAAGAGATCTAAGTAAGAATTTACACACTAAAATTATTTCCCAAAGGAAAATTAGAATCTTGTTTTAAAAGTAGACCAGAGAGTCATCAATAAAGTATTTATTTGAAGGGTTTGGGTTAAAATATCAGAACAAACTAACATGTCAAAGCATTATTCTCTAGGTAAAAGGCAGATGTATCAGCAATAAAAACAACATGAAATGCTCTGGAATAATTTGGAGTCTGGATAAAACCTGTAGTATGTGACTGGAATAAAAAAATTAGGATCCAAGGGAAGCACACATAGCAAACAAGAAACAAGCGACAAAGGAGTGGCTAATGCGTTTCCATGTCAAAGCTAGAAAAGAGCAGAGATGGTTAAAGACGGCTAGTTTAATGGCAGAAACGTCAAAAGCAGTGTTACTTCGATGACTGAAGTCATCTTCAGCAGAAGATGAAGTTCAGGTTTATGACCTGAAGGGTGGTGATAGAAATCCTTAGCAGACTGAAGAGTGCCTGAGGATTGAAACACTCAACTGCATCTGCTGATGTCTTCTTTGTCATGAATTAACAATGAGTGTGATTGAATCAATTGAGAATAAGGGAGACATGATGCCCCCTTTCTGCTTCGTGGTCTTCTAGTTAGAGGGATTAGTGTTAATAAGTTTTTAATTTTTTGGAAGAATGTTTGATCACAGATAAAATCTACACTATGACTATTTTTCTTGTATATTTTACTTTTTAAAAGTGCAACATTTTAAAACTTTCTTAGTTGAAATAATTTCAAATTTACAGGAAAGATATAAAAATAATATAAAGAAAATTAATTGCTCCAATACTATCTATAGGGCACATTCAAATTTTGCCCATTATCCTAATGTTATCTTTTATAATAGATAGATAGATAGATAGATAGATAGATAGATAGATAGATAGATAGATAGATAAGAGAATCTGGTCCAGGATCCAATGAAGGATTACATGTTGCTTTTAGCTGTCATGTCTCTTTATTACCCTCCATTCTGGAACTCATCCTCATTCTTTCTTTTTCTTTCATGACCCTTTCATTTTTTGAAGAATGCAGTCTAGTTAATCTGTAGAATGCCTTTCATGTCTGGATTTTGATTCAATTTTTCCTACTACTAGTGATAATAACTTTTATCACTTGTTTAAAGTTGTATCTGTGAAGTTTCTCCTTTGTAAACTTTCTGTTTTTCTCTTTGTAATTAATAAGTATTTTGAAAGGAGTTATTTTGAGATTATGTAAATATATTGTTCTCAATAATTATTTACCCATTCATTTCAGCATTTATTGGAAGTTCTTACCTCAATATATATTTACTATCATGGTTGCCAAATTGTGATTTTCTAATTTCATCATTCTTTCTACATTCTAGTTGCATCCTTCTGGAAGTCATAGCTTTCTTGCCCCTCTCTTATTTATGTATTCATATGATATATGTATATGTGTATACACATACATGCTTATAGAGTTCTATTGATTTAAGGGGTTGATAGTCATTGATATAATTATTTATTTTGATGCTCAATTTGCTACTTATTTGGCAAATGGGATGTTCCTCCCTCGAGGCTGGACCTTATTTTTGACATCTCCCCATCACTTTCGTTTTAGCCCTTCTGTACTTTCTGGCACAAGATCTTCCAGGTTCATATCGTTCTTTCATTTCACCAAGGAGCTCTCATTCTATATAGTGGAGAATTCTATTTAGAAGCTAAGATCTGAGCAGTAGGTCTGCTCACTGCCCCTGGGATGCAATTGCTTCTAGGCTTTCCCACCAGGCAGAGAAAATATGTCTATCTATCTATCTATCTTTCCATCCATCTATATTCACACATAAACATTTATATCTATTTCTACATCTACCTCTATATATTATGTAACATGCATTCATAGTGACAACTCCAACTACAGTTCAATACCACAGGGCTGATTTTGACCTTTGGCTTTTCCATATTTGTAACTCCTTTTTCTAATAGTGAGAAATCTGGTTCCCATTATTCTCAATTTACTTACTTGTTCATTCTTCCTGTATGTAATCAAACTACTGACCCAGCTATGCCCTGCCCACTTCAACAGCCCCAATAATCTCCTTGGCTCTACCAGTGTCACTGGCCTTGGCTGCTTCAAGGGAAAAGAAGTGAAAGGAATCAACGAATATTTTGTAACTAATGGAAGGGGGAAGAGGAAAAACCTTTTTTTAAAAAAGGGAATTTTAAAAAATCAACTCTGTCCTCTTAAAATATTACTCATCATTGAATGAGTTAGGTTCTCTTAGACTGGTCATTTGTCAGAGGTTCCTTTTGGGGGAAGAAGACAAGGTAGAGTTTTAGGCTAGCAGGTTTTCACAGTGCAAGGGCTTTCTCTTCTTCTGTCACAGAGTCATGCTGCTTCCTGCAAATATAACTTTTCTTTATGATTCTTTTTATAGCCCCACCTCTTCTTAGGAGGAAAGATATGCCAACTCAATCTAGCTAGTCCTTGCACCAAGGATCATAAACTAGGAATATTACTTATTGATTTCAGGATGACCCCCATTTTCAGGAAGTATATTTTTGCTGGTGCTTTTTGAGATCTATTTTCTCTGGGCCCCTGCTCTTGAGATTTCTCTCCAGGGATCCTTGTTTCCCCTGTCTCCTTCATGATCTCAATAAATGTCATCTGCTTTTGGTAGTTTACATATAAAATGGAGTATGGAAGTTAAATATGTTTCCAAGTTCTCCAAAAAAGGTTTGGGAACTTATAAAAGCTTCTTCCTGTAGCCTGTGAATAATTCCCACAAGGAGGGGGAAACACTTTACGCAGTGATATTCATAGTTGTCACATGTTGGGTTCCCCAAGAAGACTCTGACATGAGGTTTAACATAAGGATATTTATTAGGTTGTGCCTTGGGATCAATACCCGCAGCAAGAAGGAGAAGGAAACAAGAATGGGCAGAGACTCAACTGCAGCCTCAGCTGACTCCATGGGGTAGCTCTGGACTTGCTCGAGTGGGGCTAAGGTGACCAGACATTTATATTCCGACATAATCAGTTGTCAGTACAGGGCTCTAGAAGGGGCATGGTGACAGGCAAGCCAAGGCTTCCTGCAGGGCCTGACAGCTGAAGGCTAACAGAAGACAGCACTTCCCACAGCTGAGGCAAGTCTTTCCTTGAAAATGGATCTCCTCACAGTGTCCTGGTGGATGTATTCTGAATAGGCACTCTTCTGGACACTAGTCTTCATCTGATTTCAAAGCTGTTCATGACTCAGAAATGTAAAGAATCACTGTCTTACTGGGAATATTTACTATGTCTATACCTTGACTGTTTTTATCTAGAAAACTTTGAGCTGAAGTTAATTTCTGAAACTACTTGCTAAAGATAAGTACTCTGTTTTTACAGGTGGCAAATTTCCTTTAGTTGTATGTGAGGATTATGAGTACTGAAAACCACCTATAACTTTATTACATTACTAAAAGTGAATATCCACCAAGTGTGCTTTGGTTACACAGGTATTTCTGAAACATTTGGAGGTTTTATTCAGAGGCTTTAAGCCAATTGTCCCAGTTCCTGAGAAAGTATCGCTTAGAACCAAGAGGGGGCAGCAGAGGGCTACCAGAGCAGTGCCCTAGAGGTAGAGGACACAGTGAGGATTCTGGCTTGGTCTTGGAGATACAGATAAATAGGTTCATCTACTTACGCTAAATACAGAAGGTGATGTTTGTATACTGGGTGAATCACCAGTTTTTCACTGGTAGTACTTATGGGATTAAAAACTCTGAAAAGAGGAAAAGAAAGTAGAATCCAAGTTTTAGGGAAGCCATGAGCTTCTTTTGGATCTATGACCTAGGGTGATTTCTGGACTCTAAATCTGCATTACCATTGAGTACCTAGGAAACAATATGGGACCAAAGACAGGCTCAGTAATTTTTCCAGAATTATATTTTGTTTCCACTAATTCCTGGACCAGAATAAGGAATATCAGAGATATTATTCCAAACAAAAATTTCCCCCAAAGACCAGCTTTTTCTTTCATAAATCAAACTACCTTTTTATTCAGTTTCCACTTTATTATTTTCATTGCTCTAACATTTTATGCTTTATTTTCCTTAAAGTGCTTGTTCTTTTAAATTATTTTTCCCTATTAAATAATTAAGTATAAGAGGTTATGCATTTGCCTCCATATAACTTTGCCATGTCTTCTACATTTTAATAGAACGAGTTCTTATTTTTAAAAATGTTCTCAATATTCTTTACCGGTAGCTTTGGTTTTCTTTTAACCGAACAATTATTTAGGACATGTTTTTTCCATTCTCCACAATGATGAGCCTTTTTGTTTAAACTGTTGTCATTAAATTACAGCTCTGTTATTGATACATTGTAGTCAGAGAATATGGCTTTTACCATTTCTACCCAGGTTTAGTTGAGGTTTTGTGTCCTAGTAGTTGATTAGTTTTTGTTTCATGCATTCTTGAAAAGGATAATTTCCTATGATATCTGTCTATCTAAACTCAACGTCATTTATGAGGTTATCCAAACTTTCTGCATTAAAAAAAATCCTTTTGAGCTGTCAAAGTATGAGAAGTATTAAAATCCTCTATGGAAAGTTATGGGGGTGGTTCTCAATTCTTTCTGTTTCTAATAGATTTTATTATATATACACATGTATCTAATAAATGATGCTCTGCGTTTCAACACATAAATGTTCCTTGTTCTATAACTTTGATATTGCTAGTTCCTCATAAATAGAACCTTCTGCCTGAGGTTCTACTTTGTCTTTTTCCATGAGATTGAGAGCTCCAAGGAGTTTTCTAAAATGTTTTACTGCTTGATTAGTATACAAAATTCATAGGCTTGTCCTTTTTTCTGAGCTTCAGGTTTATATTTTCTTTCCCTTGTCCTTCAGAATCTTTTCCTAGGTCTTAAATTTCCTTAATCATCTTTACATAAGGGGTGGTCTAGCTAGTCCAATATTTGCACATGTGACTTTGACCTTCCTCTCTGTAGATTTAGGTATATATAATTCTCTTCTTGGGTCCATGGCCAAATTGAAGGTTGTTCCCACTAATCCTGTTGCAGTCATTTGTGTACTGTGGCACTGCTGGGAAGAAATGAGATCTTTCTCATCTTCACCACTTACCTTATTGCTTGCTTTAAGTTTTTAACTATTTTCTTAAATTGTCCTTAAGAGTCATGAGGTATTTCTATTTTTAGTTTTTTGTAAGAAACCCCCATACTGTTCTCCATAGTGGCTGTATCAATTTACATTCCCACCAACAGTGCAAGAGGGTTCTCTTTTCTCCGCATCCTCTCCAGCATTTGTTGTTTGTAGATTTTCTGATGATGCTCATTCCAACCGGTGTGAGGTGATACCTCATTGTAGTTTTGATTTGCATTTCTCTAATGATTAGTGATGTTGAGCAGCTTTTCATGTGCTTCTTGGCCTCTTTGGAGAAATGTCTATTTAGGTCTTCTGCCCATTTTTTGATTAGGTTGTTTGTTTTTTTTTAAATAGAATTACCATATGACCCAGCAATCCCACTACTGAGCATATACCCAGAGGAAACGATAATTCAAAAAGACACATGCACCCCAATGTTCACTGCAGCACTATTTACAATAGCTAGGTCATGGAAGCAACCTAAATGTCCATCAACAGACGAATGGATAAAGAAGCTGTATGTACATACATACAAAGGAATATTACTCAGCCATAAAAAGGAACAAAATTGGGTAATTTGCAGAGACGTGGATGGATCTAGAGACTGTCATACAGACTGAAGTAAGTCAGAAAGAGAAAAACAAATATCATATATTGAAGCATATATGTGGAACCTAGAAAAATGGTACAGATGAACTGGTTTGCAGGGCAGAAATAGAGACACAGATGTAGAGAACAAATGTATGGACACCAAGGGAGGAAAGTGGTGAGGGAGGAGGAGGTGGTGGGATGAATTGGGAGATTGGGATTGACATGTATACACTAATATGCATGAAATAGGTAACTAATAAGAAACTGCTGTATAAAAAAATAAATAAAATTCAAAAAAAAAGTCATGAGGTATATGCTTATGTTAATAGAGATGAAATTTTTAAAAATCTATTAGTAATTCAAAATCAATTACTAAATCCAATTTCATAGAGGCCTTGAGTTTTCTTTTCTTTCTTTCTTTTTTTTTTTCTTTTGGCTGCACAACACAGCTTGTAGGATCTTAGTTCTCCGACCAGGGATTGAACCCAGGCCACGGCAGTGAGAGTTCCGAGTCCTAACCACTGGACCGCCAGGAAATTCCCCCCTTGAGTTTCCTTGTTTGAGAATTTGGTTTAATAACTCACACTAAATCCAAGCACCAAAAATTCAGAAACCTTAAATGTAATGCTATAGGATTAAGAAAACATTCATGTATCTTAGGAATATTGATTAAGAAAAGCCTGCTTGCTATTTAGAACTTTGCTACCTTTGTGACCTTAATCAAGCCATAGAACTTCTCTGGACTTCTATTTACCCCTTTCCAAAAATAGGGAACAGGCTAGTGGTACCATATGGTACCTCCTTCCAGTAGGTATTTGGAAATATCTAGGTTTGTTTAGTTGTCACAGTAACTGAAGAGTGCTACAGGGCCGGGGCCAGAATGTTAGTTATCCTTTAATTCATGGGACACTGTTGTACTATACAGAATTGTCTTGACTGAAATGTCAATGACACATCCCTTGGGAAACATCAGCAGATGATCACTAAGCTTCTTTGATGTCTTTCGGTTCCTGTGGTCCCTGAACATGTGTTGAAAAGTAATGATCAAAATAAAAATTGCCTCTAGAAAAAATCTCATTTCTTTTTTCATATCAGGAAAATACTTAATATAGAAGATAATAATGTTAATATTTTAAGTTGTTTTTCAATGTCCTAAGCTTCTTGTATGATTGACTGATAATTGCTGGCAACATTTATGGAAAATACCTACATGAAAAGCTCATTATCCACACATTAAGTTTAAAAAAAAACTTAAGAAAATTTTAGGACAGATTTACCATAAAGATAGTACAGGAAGTTCACATATAACCTGCACCCAGTTTCCAAAGTTTTTTGAATACTTTCAGTGAGAGTACTGGTGGTGATAGTGGGTAAATGGGATGGAAGAATACAACTAAGAGAATAGGACTTAGCCTTGCACCACAGAAATAAGAGTACACATAACCAATCCTTTCAACTATGCTTCTACAGATAAATCAGTTTTATGATGTGTTTATTGAGACAGAGGCCAGATTGGCCCATGGTAGGGAAAGCTCTTTCCTTAATAACCTTTTCAGTATTGAAGTCATTGGCTCCTCAACGAGATTAGGAAAAATGGGAGAAAATTCTCAACAGACTTTGAGTTCCTAGGTAGCAGAGGCTATGTCATGTTCATTTTTTATATTCAGTATCTAGCACATACTAGGTGCTCAATAAATATTAATAAAACTAAATTGTAATGCTGAGGAAGAGAACAGAAGATTGTCCCACTATTTCAACCTTTTTCTATAGATAAATTTTCATTTGCAGTACATTTATACAGTTAGTACAGGAAATAATTTTCTTTGAGTCTTTTCACACATTGCTAGTTATAAACCTTTACACTGTGTAGCTGAGAGCTCACACAAAACATGCTGCCTGAGATTGTCTCTAGAATTGTTCCAATTGCTACAGAGAATAGAGAACTTACCTCTTGTTGCATGCATGGAATCCTAGATATAGTTTATTTCTATAAAATAAGTAGATATTGCATTTTCTTAGATGCAGGGAAATTCATTTTGCTATATGTGCCAAATGCATTTTCTTGGTATGCTAAATATGGTAATTTCCAGGTTTTTGGAGGTGAACTCTGCAGCTCATGAATTATGTAGATCCTGGTTTCTTTTCTCTCAAAGGTCACTCTTCAGTAATTTTTCATAACTAACTACATATCTACCTTGAAAGAGTCAGACAAGGGTAGTGAGTCTCTGAAATTTTCATGTAGCAATCCTTATAAAGATTTAAAAGTCACAGAGGAAGTAAAAATTGTGCCTCACGAGAGGCTTATATATTACTTTTAAATTTATTCAAATGTTATCACTATTATGGATAGTTGGTATTTGATGTTAATAATTTATACAAATATTTCTATTTCTTTTTTGGGCCTCTCACTATTGTGGCCTCTCCCGTTGTGGAGCACAGGCTCCGGATGCACAGGCTCAGCGGCCATGGCTCATGGGCCCAGCCGCTCCGTGGCATGTGGGATCTTCCCAGACCAGGGCACGAACCCATGTCCCCTGCATCGGCAGGCGGACTCTCAACCACTGCGCAACCAGGGAAGCCCCAAATGTTTCTATTTCTTAAAACCCAATTCCAAGTGTCTTGAGGAAATAAAGAGATTTACTTTGTATTTCAGGGTGACTGAATCCAGGGATTTAAATAAGCTCTTCAGGATTTTCTTTTTCCTTCACTTATCTCTTTTCTTTTATTCTTGTAGATTAATTCTATTCTACTACCACAAGCTTCCTTCATGAAGGATACATATCATTCCATTTAGTACCCCAAAAGAGAGGACTTGTTTATTTAGGGGTATTACAGGGCAGACTGAATACCTAGCTTTAGTTCTGCCCATTCCTCTGCTACTTCCTGTGGCCAGTGCAGTGGACAATCATGGTTGTCAGGCCTTGGTCACGTAACCATCTCTTGGTTCATGAAGCTGTTCCAGGCTAGGGTCAAGGAAGGACAATCACCCAAAGAAAGTGAGGACTCCGATACCAAACAAATTTAGGAGAGACAAAAAGATTATGGGAAGATCAAAAAACAAAACGAAACAAAACTCAAAGAGATTTCTATTATATTTAGCCAAACATATGCAACTACATTTTACCAATAGTTTCTGGTAATGATAATGAGTTGATTCCAATGTCTTTAATGGCAGTGCCCAAAATATTTTCTAGAAGTTAAAACAGACAACTATCCACATTCTTTGGAAAGATGCTAACAAAGGATATATTCATAAACGGTTTTTTCAATTCCCGATTCAGTGGGCTGGGCATACCTTTATTACATTTGGTGGTAGACTGCAGTAATGAGTAATGAGTCTTCTTTCTGAGGTCAATGGTTGTCAAGTCTTTTGATCTTCATGATTACGGTTTTAATAACCTTTAATAATCTGGGTTCTTCCTTATTTTAGAATCTTTACCATCAATTAAATGCATTTTCCTTTTGATAAAATAATTCATTTTACTATAAAGTTCACGTTGTTTTAGGGAGTATGGGCCTTGACAACCTGGAATAAATATGAACTTAATGAAGCACTGCTTTTTTTACTATATAGTTCAAGTAGCATCCATGCCATTAAGGTATCAGTGTCCAGCCGCTGAGTGCAGGTGCTCAAATAGCATTACCCTTCATTTAAGATTCCTTGAAAGCTGATGCCAGTCTCTCTTAATGCACTTTTTTGTAATTTTAGCATGTTTGTTAGAGACACCTGGGTGCTCAGAGATAGTTACTTCCCATAGCTTGAAAAATGATTTAGCACATTTTCACAGGCTGTGCTATATTTTCTGGCTTAAAGTTATCATTAAAATTTTTTTGACCAGTTATATAACATCTTTCATATTTCTCTCATATTTCGGTAGAGCCATAATTGTATATTTTATTCACTGAAGGACAAACATTTTACAGCACATTAGTGAATAAAATGTCTTGGTTTAAAAATACATACAGATTTGCATTGCAGACACTTTTCAGGACATATCCTAACCTCTTTAAAATTGTGGTGGTATCTTAACACACCAGCATCTCAAGATTATATTTTTAGTTCAAGTAATATAAAACACATTTTTTGTGTGCATTTTTGAGATATAAGGAAGCATTAATGCCTTAAAATAACCAGATTAGGGGCTTCTAGAAATATTCCTTTTTTGGGGATCTGTGACTTCCCTGTCCTCTTATGTTTCTCCTACCACTTTTCTTAGTGGAGTTCTCTTTTTCTGCTCATTCTTTAACTGTTCTCAGGTTTCTTTCTTTGTCCTCTTCTCACTCTGTATCATAGATCATATATCAAACTGGTGACTCCATAGGCCAAATCTGCCTACAGATAGTGAATAACAATAACAATGTTGATAGTGATAATGAAAATAATAATAATTTGGACCTTGCAATATTTTGAAATAATTATATTCAATATTTTTAAATTGGGGACTACCCATTAAATATGTTTTCAGCTTTTCCTGAAAACACTGGACCATTTGGACAACCTAAGCTAGTATTTCTACCTGGCAATAGTTAGCTAGAGCTGCCCATTTGGATAGGATATGTACTGTAATCTCTTCCACTTACTACTCTCTTTGCTATCCTTCACACATTGACCTTAAGCCTCAGTTATTGCTTACCTCAGTTATTGATTTTCTTATAATAGAGAAGTATTTCTTGATATCCACTGTTTCTATAAAAAATTGAAAAGTGAAAGACCAAGAGAGCTTTGTGTTTTAAGGAAAATTGGAAGAATGCAAAAATTAATGTGCAAATGGCAAGTTTATCCTCTTGTCCCTGAAAGATTTCATTTACTTCCATAAGATTTCAGCTACCATTTTCAATTAATGTTTCTAAATATATCTCTCCCATTCAGTTATTTTCCCTCACCTTCTGACCCATATACCCAACTGTTTGCTCAGCATCTGTGCTTGGGTGTCTCATAGACATTTCAAGCATCACATGTCTGATGTGAACACATCAACTTATTCATCAGACTTGTTCTTCCACCTGTGATCTCCCTTGTGGCAGCTTGTATTGTTTCTAATTATTCATTCTCTTCCTCCCTGTAACAGGATTGTATATCTCCAGCCACTGCCACGTGCTGACAGCGTTTTCCTTGGGAGGAGCATATTTTCCCACACCACAGACACCGGGCTCTGCCATGGGCATATCTTGGCCAAGGAAATGTGAGCAGAAGTCACAGTACACTCACCAGAGCAGAAACTTTTATATAAACCAGAGCTGGTTTCACCAGCTCTCTTGCTCTTCTTACTCTCTACATTGAGAAGATCAAACCACACGAGTGTTCTCCTTCTACCTGGGTCCTGGAGTGCAAGTACGGAACAACTGAATAAAATATTTTTAAAAATGTATAACTGTAGGGAAGGCCTTAAAGTCCAGAAACAATAAGAAATTATGAGTCTCTCTCCCGGTCAGTGCTGAAGTCAGCATTTGCACTGAGGGCATCTGTTGATCCCTGGCAATTTAAAGTTTTATTTTAATGGGTAAATTGTCAGGGTCAGGAACACTTGGGCTCATATGCAACGTGAGAGATTGGAGCAAGACACAGAGGCAAATCCAGGAATTCCAAAGGGAACACGTTAAGGGGGAGAACTGTCTTAGCCAGGAGATGGTGGTTATTAAGATGCTTACCTTTCTTGGCCTTTGTCCTGGATAAAAGGGAAAAAAGAAAATTCTTTCCTTGAGTATTCTCCACAAGCCTTCTCTCCGGATTGGGGCCAGAATTCATATGTCCCATATGCCTGGGAAAAACAGAAGCCACAAATTTATGTGAAAATGGTCCTGGGCTGGTAGTATACAAAAGTTCTTGGCATTTCAGCAGACTCAAATGTCCTATAGTAGAAAGTGTAAATCTCAAAGAGCACAAACATAACTGCTTGGGCCTGAGGAGCACACCTGTGCCTGTCTTTCTGGAGGATATAGTATAAATACAGAGCTGTCTTTTTTTTTTTCCAGTAATTTGTTCTTCACATCATCCAGGCAATTCTATTCATCCTCACCTTCAGGCTTCAGACTGGCCTCTCTGGGGACTGCTTTTGATTTAACATGACCCCACAGGAGATCTCAGGATGAATCAGAGTTGGCTTTCAGTTCCCTCTCCCTCTTGCACATCCATCTTTCATAATTCTGATCACTGATGCTCAATCACTCGGCCAAGTTCTTGCCTTCAACTTCCAACTCTCTTTGTGGCTTCTGCTAAGATCAACTCTTGGATGATGAATAAGTTCTCTTTTTCCTTTTTAATATTTAATAGGTAACTGTTCCTGTAAGCTTTGCCTGAATTCCCAATTCTGATTACTTTGCTGCAGACCTCAGGCTTGGCCTCCTTCATATTTGTACGCTGCATCCAGTTTTCCTGTGTCCTGGACCCCTCTATTAGTGGGGAGGCCAGAGGCTAGTCCAGCTGCTGCGTGTCCTATTTTGCAGCTATACCACTGTTCATTCAGACTTAGCTTGTAGCAAGAGCCAGGCTGATGGAAACTGAGGGGATATGGAAAATTTAGAATCAAATAGGACAGGACAAGATCAGAAAGCAGAAGAGGTTCCACCAAATGAGGCAATACTGAAACAAGTATTGAGAATGGGAGTAGCCAAGGAATGAAGTTAGGGAGAACAGACAGGGAACAGTGGAAAGGTGAGCGATCCCTGTTGAATATTGGAGCAGGGGAGGTTCTTTCCTGGTCTGTCCTTTAAGTTCCTTCAGGGACATTTGGAAGATATGCCGTTTAGAGCTGGGGTGAGCAGACAGCTGATTCTAATTTCCATTCTAGCTTACTCTGTGCTGATAACCTTACTCCCACCCATGGGCCAGAAAGATAGAGGTACCCTGGTCATGTACGGATCATCTGAATGTTTATTTAGTGGATTCTTAGAATCTCAGAAGTTTTAGAGATAAAAAGGTTTTTAGGAATATTCTAATAACTCAAGGATTTTGCTTTTTGTTTTTAGGGGTGACTTTTTATGGATACATACAATAATGGTTATCCTTTTAAAAAATAATTATTTATTTACTTTTGGCTGCGTTGGGTCTTAGTTGCTGCGTGTGGACTTTCTCTAGTTGTGGTGAGCGGGGGCTACTCTTTGCTGCGGTGCACGGGCTTGTCATTGCAGTGGCTTCTCTTGTTGCAGAGCACGAACCCTAGAGCTCACGGGCTTCATTAGTTGTGGCGCACAGGCTTAGTTGCCCTGCGGCATGTGGGATCTTCCCGGACCAGAGATCGAATCCATGTCCCTTGCATTGGCAGGCAGATTCTTAACCACTGCGTCCCCAGGGAATAACCAGTCGTTACTGATACAAGTGTACAACTCTTGGATTTTTATCAAGTGTACCCATCCTAACAACCACCTAAATCAAGTTATAGAAGACTTCCAGTACCCATGAAACTTCCCTCATGCTCAGTACCAGACATTATTCAACCCCCGAAGTAACCACTATTTTGACTTCCATTAAAGAATTTTTAAAATGTTTTTCTTTCTAGCACCTCTAGGAAATGTCTAAATAGTAGACAAATATTCACTAAGCACCTATTATGCACTAAAAAATGTGAAAATTGTCTCCCAGATAATCAGTGTCTGATCTTTTCTTTTGCACTAAAAGATGGTCTAGGGCTCTAGCCTGGAAGGGAGTTTTGAGATCTGGGCCTGGATGTTGGAATGGAGCATGCCAGGAAAGGCAGTGTCCATGACAGAACTTGGGTGGGGATTTCCATCCCTCTCCCAATAAAAAATTTAAAAATTATCTGAATAGATCAGTAGCTTCAAAAGGATCAAGCAGAGAGCTGAATATATAACACTGAGAGCTGAATATATAATATATCACAGAGCAGAGGCTGGCATCCAGGACAGCAGGGGGTTATTGGGGTTAAGATGTGTGGCTAAGAGGTAGAGCCTGGAGAGACTGCCCTGGGAGCCCATGTATAGAGTCAAGGGGTTTCATCTATGGGTGATGAAGGCCCAAGAACAGGGTTCTTCTCTTAAAGGTTAATTTCTCTTTAATGGAAGCCTCCCAATTAACAGTATAAATATGGGGTGACTTGGTGAGCTGAGGCAGTACAGGTCTTTAGCTGCCAAAAACTGTGAACAGCTTCCTCTTCTGGAGGTCAGTTTTTTGGGTAGTAAAGGTAGAAAAGCAGGGGAACAAAACTGCCAGTAATACCTGATGTACCCCAGTACCTCACACTTCAGAGCTGTGGGTAACACAAAGTTCCCTTGGATACAATACATCCTAAAACCTATACCCTGAGATGTGTCTTATCACTGGATCGCTGGCCACACTTCTATCCTCAGAAGGATGCACAACTTTTCAAAAACACTGAGGGTGTTTACAATAACCTTTCTGCCTCATAGCAAAAGAATTATGAATAACTTTGTTTTAAAAGGCTCTAAATGAAATATGTAGCTATTTCACTGTTTACTACAGTTTGAAAATAGCATGGAAACTGTTCGTGTTATCATGTCTAACTTTACAAACAGATTATGCAGACATCAGGCTTATAACTATATTAAAATGGCTACAAATAGGAAAAAAGTAAAGGGGGGGTAGTATTTTAAAAGATCATTTCTGGTGTTTTTAGATGAACAAGCAGTGATTCATTTGTTGTTGTTTTTTTTTACCTTTACTGTGTTCTCCAAGTGTTCTTTAATGGACAGATATATTTTTTTAAAGTGCCAGTAGAATAATGTATTAAGTGCTAAATATATCAAAATCAGAACTTAGGTACAGTAGGAATAAAAAGATGAATAAGAGAAGGGGCCTTTCTTAAGAGTTGTATTGTAGCAGGGGAGATAAGACTTACACACAAACACAATACACAGTAGGATGTAGCAAATGTATTAGGAGGGCTCAGAATAAGTGCTGTACAAATGCAGGGAAAGACAGGATTATGACTACTGTCTTGAGTCATTTTTTGTTTACTTTTGATGCATGCAGGTTGGCTTTAGACCAGTGAATAACAAAGCTAAATCCATAAAATAGATCTCTGTGTACCATTAGAACATTTTATTTACCATTCATACTCTAGAACCTTGTTGCTGGTAGTTTATTGAATCTTTTTCTCCCAGATTTGGAAATGTGTTCTAAAGGAAGAATAAAGGTAATTTAATTTCAGCAGACCTGTTTTGACATACTCTAATTAATTGGAAACACATCTGGGAATTACAGTAGCTTAAAGACAACACTCAACTCATTTTCTGGTCTAAAAATAAATTCACAGTGAGTTTTAAATATGAAAATAACCTTTTATGAGGCTTTTATGGTGAGGACTTTAAAAGCTTCTATAATTTACACAATGGCTTATAGATGTTCAAAGGCTGAACTCTTGACTTCCTGAGTAGCTCTGAAGCATTAAAAAAAGAAATCTCTTAGCAAATATAAAATCTCATCCTACTCTTTTCGGAATGGTCATCTAACATCAAGATGGAAAACCATACATAGAGAATAATAGGATGAAAGGACATCAAATATTGGTAGTATCTGTCATTTCAATTTAGAATACAGTATTGTGATAGTTACACAGGTCACATGGAGATGCTATTCAAAGTATTTCAATAATAGAATGGCAGAATGAATACAAAATACAGTTAAGCATTTTATTTTATTATTCACTTTTTATGCTTTATTTTAGGTTATAAAGAGAGATAAATGGCAGGTGCATATGGAGGAAAATGGAGTTAAGTAACTAGAGTTTAAATTAAATTATTCAGAATAAATATATTAGAAGTATAATGAACAATATTAGCATTTTGGGAATTACAAAAGAAGAGGACAATTAAGCATATTTTGATGGTGCTTTGAATTCATTCATATGGAAATTTTAAGAAGTTTACTTAAAGAGAAAGAAGAAATACTTTCTTTGGTAGCTACATATATCTGTATAGATAAATAGTTAATATCAAACTTTTAAAGGAATGTTTTGCAGGACAAAGACTTCTTCTTTTGCAAAGACCTCTCCATGTTCTAGCATACAGGTCCATTTCAATAGTATTGTGAGGTTCTGGTAACAGTGACTTTTCAACTCTACTGACTACAACCTATAGAAAGAAATACACTGTAAAATCACAGTATTTGAAGTAAGCCAAGAAAATAATCTAGTTCATTCCCTCCCTTTGAGTCTGACTCATGTCAGCTATTGGCACAGATGTGAAGCTTTTCTATTCTTAACGCTACTATGATTCAGCTCATCTGTAAAACGAGGCTAATAAGATCTGCCTCATTAGAGCTAGGATTAAACCAAAGGATGAAGGTAAAAGACTGAGTATGAGCATCTAATACGTAGGAGGTGGTAAAAAAAAAGTAGCACCTATTACTTCTATTATTATTAATGAACTAATATGGTAACCTCTTTTAAACTGTGAAAACATTTATTTTTCAAGAAACATTTTCTCTTATACGTCGTTTAGACAATTGAATTCCCCATGCTACAATTCATACTCTACATCTAGCACTTAATGGCAATGTCCTCCCCTTTGTTTGTTTCATGTTTCTCTCGTCACCCTTCTGTCATCTTCCAATCGTATGAGCTCCTTCCGGGTAGGAACCCTGTCTTATTCCAGTTTTATCCCCAGTGCAGAGCACTGAGCCAGGCACAGAGTGAATTCTTAACACATATTTGTTCAATGAGTGTGAACACGCAAATATTTTAAACTAATATCCTTTTATTCCGTTTTACATTTTTTTGAAAAAGTAATATATACACATAATTTATAAATGGAACATATATAACAAAATACATTTCTGTCAATCTCTCCTGCAATTTTTTAATTCCTTCAGAGATTCCTTCTTCATACATGTTCATATTTCTCAATAATATGCCTATACTCCTATATTTTGATTATTCAATTTTAAATATTATCAATTGACTTTCTAATATGGTGGTTGAGCCTTTAGCTCCCTGAAACTTTCATCTCCTCTGGTTCCCTCCCCATTTCCCACAATACAGTTACATTAAAAGTTTTGTCTAGATTTAATTAATTGCTTACATTATCATGACTATGTAAATAATATTTATAGCTGAGCATTTTAGGAATTCACTAAAATTACACTTCCTTTTAAAGTTTCATTTTTCTTGACATTGGTAATAGCCTAGCTTTATTCATTAGATTGGTTTTATTTAAATCTTTTGCTAATTTTTCACAATAGCCTTTCAGTACCATTATCCCCAAGATCATTCTTCTCAGGTAATCTATCAGTTCCAATTATTTTGTTATGGAGTCATCCATCTGGAGAAGTCCATTCATTCTCTACTTGAACTGACTGCTCTTTAGGGATACTTCAAAGCACTTGTCTAGGAACTTTCCCTGTCATGCTGAGAATTCCCTTGTTTTTCTTCTAATTTGGGTATCCTGCTTTCTTGATTCCCTCTTTTCGTCTTTCTTGCTTACTCTCTTGTTTTATTGGAGTACATCCTCTAATTATTTCCTGAGAAAAGGTGCATGGGAAATACAATATTTGAGAATTTGTGCGTCTGAAAATATCTTTATTTTACCATAACACTGGTAAGTGGTCATTGATTCCTACATTGAAAGATTCTTTTCTTTATATAATAATATTGAAAATGCTGTTCCACTCTCCTCTAGAGAAAAGTGTTGCTGTTGAGATATCTCATTTGGTTCCTTATTTTTGCATGGCATACTTATTGTCTTTTTTTTTTTCTAACTTGAAGCTTATCTCTATTTACCTGAAATTTCACTTAGTTGGGCCTATTTTTCATCTTTTTTTTTTGCTGTCACTTAGTGAGTCCTTTTAATCTGGAAACTCATGTCTGTGAAATTTTCTTAAATTATTTTAATGATGGTTCCCTGGCTTTTATGATGATTGCCTGTTTCATCTGATTTCTCTTTTGGAAACGTCTGTGATTCAAATATTGTACCTCCTGAGCCATCTTCTTCTTCTTTTTTTTTCTACACATATTCTTTTTTTTAACATCTTTATTGGAGTATAATTGCTTTACAGTAGTGTGTTAGTTTCTGCTTTATAACAAAAGTGAATCAGTTATACATATACATATGTCCCCATATCTCTTCCCTCTTGCATCTCCCTCCCTCCCACCCTGCCTATCCCACCCCTCTAGGTGGTGACAAACCACCGAGCTGATCTCCCTGTGCTATGCGGCTGTTTCCCACTAGCTATCTATTTTACGTTTGGTAGTGTGTATATGTCCATGCCACTCTCTCACTTTGTCCCAGCTTACCCTTTTCTTATCTTTTCTCTTATTTCCCATCTCTTTGTCTTTGTACTCTAGTATCTGGATGGTTTCCTTGACATTATCTTTCATCACTACTATTGAATTTTTCATCTCTGCCATCATGTTTTTTTATCATGTTCTTTTTTTTCCACCAAATGTTCCTTTATACTGCAAGAAAGTCTTGCAATTTTTTTCCCTGTTTCTTTGAGAATAATTGAACTTTCTTCTCCTTTCTAAGGTCTTTATTTCAATTATTATTTTGGTCTCTATCTTTCATGTTAGAGGCTTCTTCAGACATCTCATTAACCTTGCCTTCTCATTTTAAGGGTGGGAACTAAAAGGTTGTCAATATTGAGCCAGGAAACGAGGAAGGAAGAGCACAGGGGGCTCAACATTCAGTAGGTCTGTATTCACCACATTCGCCTGATTTTCACACTGTTCCTGGCACATCCCAGTCCAAAGACCTTCTATTTTGTCTTCAAAGAATAAAACTCCAGTCTTTCTGCTGGGTGGAAGGAGGGCAGTCACCCCGCCGCAGAGTGATGGAAGGAATCTATGGATCAAAGTACTTAAACAACATTCCACCATTTGTTTATTTTTGGCATCTGCTTTCTCTGCCAGTTCTAAGCCTTTTGTGAATTCTTGATGTAAATCATGTTGGCTCTATGCTGTCTCTACTGCTGCCTCTCAGCTCTGAATTCACCCTTTTTACCTGCTCTGTGAACACGGAGCAGGCTGATGGAATATTTTGATTAGCAGGTAACAGAATAAGCTTTGTCACTAGAGGTTGCTGGAGAGACACTGCAGGAGGAGAGGCTTTTCTTCCCGGTTCCAGTGTGTTCCTCTTGTCTGGCTCCTGCAGCCTGGAAATGCATCGCTCTGGAGCATTAGGCTCCTCTAGTACAGGCAGCTTCTCCAGTGCCCAGCTAGGCAGTTCACGCTGGGCAGCAGAATGCAGCAGCCAGCAGATTCCTCAGTACCTCTACCCTTAGGCAGTTTTATAAGGAGTGCCTCCAGCTGAGTCATCTGCCCTTGAATAGTTTTTGCTGGCACCCTGGAGGGTGAATTTCCAGTAAGTTCCACCAGGGCAGCATCACAGCATCCTCTCTGCATCCAGTGAGCCAATTCTGTGCCCTCTCCAACAAGGTCGGGATCTCAGCCTTGGGGGTGGAAGTAGGTTGGTCTTCAGGCTCTATCTACTTGAGAGGGAGTGGCTGCTCCTTATATCTGGGATTCCTATATTCTTTAGAGTTGTTTTTACTTCTTACTAGCTAATCCCTGGGCACTCCAATCCCATGTTATAGTTAGTGATTCTTTATGTTAAACCATCCTTGTTCAAATTACTGTGATTCGGGGCTGACTGCTATAGTCACTTTGAGCCTGTCCTTCAAGCCCATGAGAGGTTGAGTGTCCCCAACAGGATAATAGGATGTCATAGGATGGTGTGCAGTGTTCGTCGCCATCAGCCCCTGACCACCTAATCATTTATCCCCTGGCTATCCTGACTGCCCTGTTCTCTGCTCCGCATCTCTAAACACTTTCATAAAAAGTGCTGAGTTATTATTATTTTTCAGGATTCACAAGAAAAATTGACACTCCTGGGCAATAAATGGTTACAGTTCCCTCCCTCTAGAAATACCTTAACTCAGAGTGTCATCATCTCTCAAAATTGTTCAATGCAACTATTTCTTTTTTCTTTCTTTTTCTTTCTTTCTTTCTTTCTTTCTTTCTTTCTTTCTTTCTTTTTCTTTCTTTCTTTCTTCCTTCCTTCCTCCCTTCCTTCCTTCTTTCTTTCCTTCTTCTTTCCTTCCTTCTTTCCTTCTTCTTTCTTTTATTGGGGTATAGTTGTTTTACAACGTTGTGTCAGTTTCTACCGCACAGCGAAGTGGAGTTCCCTGTGCTATACAGCAGGTTCTCATTAGTTATTTATTTTAGACATATGTGTATGTATGTCAATCCCAGTCCCCCAATTCATCCCACCCCTCTTTCGCCCCTTGGTGTCCATATGTTTGTTCTCTACATCTGTGTCTCTATTTCTGCCTTAATGCAACTATTTCTAAAAAGGCTTCCTTGACTCTTTCTCTCTCTTGAAATTAGTTGCTTTTTTACCTCTTGCTCCCTTAGGGCACAAGCTGTTCACAAGTCTCTCTCCCTGAGTTTACAGTGAAAGCTTTCTCTTTCTTTCTGTCACCAGTGTAGCATGTTGCCCTTCTGCACATATTAAGAACTCAATAGCCTTTGTGAAATAAATGAATGTGTTTAATTTTTAAGGAATCTAATTTACAATTTCTTCCATAGAGAACTGAACTATGAATATAAAGCAAAATTAAGGTGAGATTTCAGGAGGGGGAAAAAATATTAAATGGTAGGATGATTCCCCCTTGACGTGTAGCCCTAGTTCCTCTGCTGTCTCCACAATTACAGCTGCACCACCCTGCCATTTCGAAGCAGCTGTCAGACCAGCTTGAACCTGGAGCTCTTCACAACTCATGAGTTTGGATCAAAGTGACACAGGTGCTTCTAATTTAGTTGGAGCAAAGTGACACTTCTAATTTAGGTGAAACAAATTGTCAGTGTATTCTCATATTCTGGTCGACATTTGCATTTATAGGACAACAGGTATAACTAAGAATCTGTAGTTCTCAAAAAAAATTTAGAAATTAGCTTTTCATAGCTCCCTTAAATTTACCAATTTAAAATTATGTACTACTGAATTGGGATTTACTTGGGCTGGAATTTGACCTAGACATGAGGACTCCTAAACTAGATGACTATGACTGTAAACTACTAGTGTTTTTTTTGTTTTGATGAAATAAGACATTAGCCTACAATAATGACAGAAAAAGTTAACTCCAACTATGAAGCAAAAATTTCTGAATTTTCCAGGTACTATCTCAATGATCTTCTTTGAATTAACGTATTTAAATATATGTTAATTCGGTTCCTAGTTTGTCAGACACTGTGCAGGTTGAAAGGTATAATGTTAAATAAATCTTAAGAGTACACAGGTTGTCCCTAGAATGCCTCACTAAATGTACTGACATATTTATTAGGCACAAAATGTCTGCATAACGTTTGTATTTGACTAGTGTTTGTACTCACTTAAAAAACTGACATTTTCAAGAAATCTGTAACATGGGCAAGAATTATTATCTTCATTTTACAGTGGAAAGATAACTGAGCAGTGGAGGGCTTATCTATCAAAGGTCACACAGTCAGGATGTTGGAAAACAAGGACTTTAATCGTGGGCTCTGTCCACTATTCTGGCTGGGATAACTGCATAACTTTGACAGAGTAAACTGTAAAAAGACGAACAGCATTTTAATTAACTGCTCAGTTCTTTCTCTTTCTTATACAGAGATTCATGCACAAATGTGCCACCAAAAAAGAAAAAAATCAGCTAATTAAACACCATATATCGTAAACCACCAAATACCATACTTTTCTAAGTGACCTCTAAACAAACCAATTCAAGGGAATATTCTGTTAGTGACGTTAGGTAATTGCTTACACAGCTGTTTTGGAAAAATAAATTCCTCCTTAAAGATTTTAAATAGCATCATCAGCAAACTGCAGGTGAATAGATGGGGTGGTACAGTGGAAGGTCCAGGCAAATCAAAAGGTAATAAATTCATCCATTCATCTACTGAACAAATGTTTATTATGCTTCTCTGTTCTATTCACCAAGATAGGCACACATAGATAGAAAAACAACAATCTCTTGTGGTCAGCACTCTAACAGTTATAAGCCAAATGCTGTGGGGAACCCAGAGGTGAGACTGATCAACTTGTTTGGGTAAATCAGGGAAATCGGAGAAGAAATAATATTTGAGTTGAGTCTTGAGGATGAACTGAGCAATCCAGGAGATGAAGAGGAGGGAGGTCTTTCCCAGGAGAGGGATCATTTATGCAAAGACTGGAAGCTGTAAAAACATACAATGTATTCTAGGAAAGGTGGGGAATCCAGTATAGCTTGAGAATAGGTTGCATGGGTGGCTGGAAGGATAGTTGAGGGTTGTATCTGAAGCAGCCTTTTGGCTATGAATTGTTTGCTTTTTATCCTGTAGGCAGGAGGGAGGCATTGAAAACATAGATTTTGGCAGGTATGATTGATAAAACCCAGTATTTAGATTGAAAGTATCAATAGAAGAGATACCAAGTGCTAAAAGCAAGGAAGAAATATAAAGAAGAAAAAGGACCTGCAGAACTAGTTCTGAATGTGGCATTCTCTCTTTGATGGGAGAGGAGGTGTAATTTCATTTCCTAATTTTGTGCTTTTCTATCCTGAAGGCCCTCTTTTCCTTTCAAATTGCCATTAGGACTTTAGCCTCTGATTCCATTTCTTATCTAAGTGTTCTGCTTTCTTTCAGAACATTACTTATGGCTGGCTTGAAGATTCTGTTCACTATCATTTAACTCTTCCTTATTAGTGATGATATTAGGAGGATAGTCTCATCATAACATGCAAGAAAAAAATCACCAGCTCAGAAATATACAGACGTGCATAATACAGAAATACCACACAAAGCTTCAGAGGCTTGCCCCCTTGGTGCAACTTCTAGATGTCTTGTAGTCTGGAGCATATTGACACATCCCTGTGAAGATGAAGGACAAGTTTCTGCAACTGCCTCATCTAACACTAAGAAAGAGCCAAACACCTTGTGGGCCTCTTTGGATTTTGGGAGACCATATCTATCCATTTGAACTACTTATTCCAACCTATTTACCAAAGGCTGCCTTGAGTAGGACCAGAGGAAGAGAAGGCTCTTTATCAGGTCCAGGCTGCTCCACAACTTGGGCCGTATGAATGAGCAGATGTGATGGTTCTTGAAGTGTCAGAGGTAGATAGGGATGCTGTATGAAAGCTTCGGTGGGTCCCTACAAGTGAGTCATAGCACAGAGCTTTAACAATTTTGGGATAAAGCTTTGCCTTCTCTGTAGAAAACTCTCCTCCTTTTGAAAAGCAGCTTCTTACTTGTTACTGGCAAGCCATAGAAAGCGTGATCATGGACCAGTAAGTTACTAAATCACTTGCGCTACCTATCATGAACCAAGTGTTGACAAGAAGCCAAGACATTGGGCCAGTACAGCAGTGCTTCATTATCACATGAATGGAGTCATATAAGATCAGGATCAAGCAGGTCTTGAAGGCACAAGTTAGCACAGAGTCAGGGTCGCAGATGCTCATGGCCCATATTTCTTCCTAAGTTCCTTCCTCCATCTCAGTTTGTACTATGGTCTCATGGGGAGCTTCCCATGACCAACTGACTACAGAAGAACAAAATTTGTGGTCTGGTTTACATGTGATTTTGCATAGTATGCGGGCATCACTCTAAAGTGGAAAACTGCAGGACTACAGCTTCACTCAGGGGTAGCCTTAAAGGACAGTGGTGGTGAAGGAAATCCTTCCAATGGGTGGAAGTCGGAGCAGTACACATGGTTGCTCATTTCTGCCTGAAAGTAGAGATGGTCAGAGGCATGGGTCTACCCTGATCCATATGCAATGCTTAGTGTTTGGATGAATAGTCAGAAACTTGGAAGGAACACAATCAGAAAATTGGTCACAAGACAGAATTGGGAAGAGATATGTGGATAGACCTCTCTGATGGTATAGAGTATGAAAATATTTGTGACTTATATTAATGCTCACCAAAAAGTGACATCAGCAAAGGAGGATTGTAATAATCATGTGAAAAGTTGCTATTTCTATGTATCCCCAGCTACTGCTGTCCTTGCCAAATGAACACAGAAAGCGGCCATGGAAGCAAGGATGGAGGCTTTGCGTTGGCTCAGTAACTCAGGCTGATCTAGCCATAGCCACTGCTGAATGTCCAACCTGCCAACAGACAAAATCGTAGACACTCTTATGGCACCATTCCCCTGATAATTTCGCCAGCCACCTGCTAGCAGGATGATTACATCAAACCACTTCCATCGTGGTGCTTTATTTTCACTGGAATAGATACTTCTCTGGATATGGATTTTCTGTCCCTATCTGCAATGCTTCTGCCAAAACCACCATCCATGGACATACAGAATGCCTTATTCAACATCACGGAATTCCACACAGCATTACCTCCAACCGATGAACTTATTTTTGCAACAAATGAAATGTGGCAATGGGCTTAGAATTCACTGATCTTAGCATGCTACCTTATCACCTGAAGCAGCTGGCCTGATAGAACGGTGGGATGGTCATGTGAAAACTCAGTTGTGGTGCCAGCTGGATAGGAACACCTTTGAGGGCCGAAGTATGTTCTCCGGGATTAGGTATACTATCTGAATCTGAGACCAAAATAGGGTACTGTTTCTCCCACAGCCAGGATTCAAAGGGTAGAAATAGAGGTATCTATCTATCAGCATTTTTGCTTCTTATTCCCTATGAACTTACTGAAGCAGAAAAGGCAATTTAATGCCTTCAAATAACTGAGAAGCACATGTTGTATACATAGGCTGTGGGCATGGCTGATTCAGATGCTAACATGTTATCAAGTCTCTCTCTCTCTCCGCACCTCTCAGCTCTGCGTTCTTGGTTGGTTTTGTTCTCAGAAGCTTTCTAAGTGCAGCAAAGATGAGCATTGGCAGTTCCAGGCTTATAGTCTTCCAACAACAATGCCAATGGAATAAGAATGCTCTTTTCCCAATGCTTTTTAGCAAAAATCTTCAGGCTAATTTGGTTGACCTACTTTGGGTCACGTGCCCATTTCTTAAACAGTAATTGCGGATTCTGATTTTGAATTATCAAGTCAGAGCATACTCCTAGACCTGGAGCAGCCCATCTAAACCTTGTGCATTGAAAATGAAGGGGTCCATAAGAAAAAGGGGGGGGGTCTGCTGCCAGGGATGCTTGATACCTAAAACCAATACATCTCTATTTTATCACACTTGGTTGCCCAGTAAACACATACATTTTCTTTTAATTCATACATTCAACATTTCTTTTTATATACACATTGTTCCTATGTAACACATAAGGCAACTATTCAATATTTTATTTGCAACAAATACCGCATTCAACTTCTGTCTAAAAACTACAAATGTTTGTTGTACAGTTACCATATTACCTCTAGATCTGGATCTTTGCTTTGTGCCTATCTTTCTGTCAGGCTCAGATGTAGCTTCTCATGATTCAACAGTCTATGACTAATGGTATATTTGTTTAACCATCTACAGCAAACATAATAGACAATGGTGGAGTAAATAAAGGATAAACTCAATAAAATTCTCATTTGGAATGAAAAGAGGGGAAAAATAAATAAACAATGGTTCTACTCATCAGGGACTGCTAGTACTTACTGCCCTGGAAGGTCAGTGAGTCCCTAGGTCAGGAATCTGCAGAGAATTTCACTTGACAATTATTTTCTTGTGACTACCTTTGATCTCTTTTTTTGTTGCTGCCACATGTTAGCAATGCACTCCCTATTGGTAAAGTTTTAGTGGTGGAGGGAATGTTTAGGGATTAAGTACTACCATGCATACGCTTGCCAGGTTTGAGATTCCTCTGGAAGGAAAACTTCCTTAACGCCTTGGTAGGCATCCAGTTAATTTGCATTTGGTCAATGCTCTAGACTAATAACTAGAACCTAAGATCATGTTGAGTCAAAGTCTCAAGAGAAATCTGAGTCTGTAGTTTCTGTTTCTTACCATTAGGCCTCAATGCTCTATTCATTTTCTAAATCTCAGCTTAAAGGTTTATCATGGTGTAGAACAATTAGTTGGGATTGGAAGTCATATCTAATCTTTCCTGTATCTCTAGGTGGCATGACAGGGAAAGTGCTTTCCACTGTCTTTTAATTAAGATAATTAGATTGGAGTTTCTGTTACTTTCATCTAAAAATATCCTGCCTAACACCTTTTGTAGACAGGGAGTAGCTATTGAGGCTCTTAGGAAGGACCTGGAGAATCCTTTTGCAGCTTCTTCTAGATCCTACTATGATTTGCAACATTGTTGTCAGCCTCCCTGGATTTCCTTGCACTAACTTTTTGTTGGGGTGGAGAATTCGCCTTTTATAATTTTCAAAGCACATGGTTATTGAATATCAGCTGTCTTGGATTGTCAGATGCAGTCATAAAGCAAAGTGGTGTTTTCTTCTTTTTTTTTTTTGCTTTTAAACAGTCAAGCTTGACATATTGAGAACTTGTTACTATATTCCAGCATCCTGACATTTTTTCTACCAAGTTCCCTGAGGTTCTAGCCTCAGTAGACACATAAGCTGAGTCCAAAGGTATGACAGGTAACAGTTTAACCATCTGCTTTGCTACTGCATAGCACAGATGGACCACATTGTAGCTAGTACAAGGGGAATATTTGCCACCCTGCAGCCCATCTTGACTTGTCCAACCAAAAAATTTAAAAATTTGCTATTAACAACAACTGACTTCCATATTAACCAGGATATTTTTAGGTGAAATGACAGCAACTTTTATAGTTATCTTAATTAAAAGAAAAAGGTATTAATTGGTTCACAAACATAAAAAGGCCAAGGACAGACCTTGGCTTGAAGCAGCCAGATCTGAATATCCAAGTGCATTAACAATGTCATGAGAAATTTCTCTCTCTCCATTTCTAGCTCTGTTTTTTTCTGTCTTCCCTTCACTCTCAAATATGGCCACTCTCTATGGCCATATTTGACAGACAAATATGGCCATAGGCAACTAATCTTCTAGCAGTTGAGTACCCTCCAATGGAAGAAGCCATCTATTTTTCAAAATTTCCAGCAAAAGTCCTGAACTGACTTTGATAGGCCTAACTTTGGTTAGGCCTAACTTTGGTGCCCAGCCCTGTGCCAGTCATTGTAAACTCTGACTAGTCAGGCTGGGATCTACCACCCACCCTTGAATATGAGGAGATGAAGGGGGTCTTGAAAACAAAAGAAGGTATTTAGTTATTATAAAAGGGGTGCTGGGCAAGCAAGCACAACAGACATGCACTACTATCATAAAGAGCACTGTGCCAGGAGTCAGCATAAACATAGTCTAACCACAAGCTCCGTCGCTTTCTAACCATTTGACTCTTTCTGAGATTTAGGTTCCTCATCTGCAAAATAAGGACATTAATATTAATCTCAATTACTTCATAAGATTTTTGTGATGACAAGGTGAGATTTTATATAGAACCTCAGAAGTTATACATAGAAAGCAGATATAAATATTAAAATATTTTAGAAGATCTTTAGAGTAAGGCTTATATTGCTTTAAAAACATGTTATTTTCCATATAAAACCAATATAACTGCATAAGCCCACTCCCCCAGCACAATCACATATTATCATTTTGAAATATTTCATCTCACCGTCCTTTTTTTTCTAGTTTGCTTCTTCCCTCAAAAACATTTTCTCATACAGCTATGTAATCTTTGTAATTCTCAGCTGTCATGGCAAAGTTTCATTCATCAGACATACAGAATTTTCCTAACCATTTTTATATTGTTGAATG
This sequence comes from Neophocaena asiaeorientalis asiaeorientalis, assembly GCF_003031525.2. Classification (NCBI taxonomy): domain Eukaryota; kingdom Metazoa; phylum Chordata; class Mammalia; order Artiodactyla; family Phocoenidae; genus Neophocaena; species Neophocaena asiaeorientalis. The sequence continues at coordinate 12,943,531 of NW_020174698.1, read as the reverse complement.
TTAAGACTATTTCTTATTTTTTACATTATAAATGACACTATGATGAATATACATGTAATTATTTTTATGGAGTTGCCCTTAGTACCAACATTTCTAAGGCTCTTGGCATATAGATAGTCAAATATCTTTCTAAAATAATTGTGGCAAATTACATTATTCCTGGAAATGTGTAGAAGTACAGATTTCATTATGCCCTCACTGGCTGTAGTAAAATTGTCTTCCCCAACTTCCTTGAAGAGGATCATTTTGGTGTACTCCATGACACCAGTTGCTGGCATCTGTATCTATGTGCTTACACTCTTTCTGGGATACAAAAAGCCTTTCTGTCCAATTGTGTGTTGCATGTCTGAAATGCTGGGGAATTAACATACCTCAGGAGCATCCATCAAATAATGACTGATGGGAGCTGATGAATAAATACCTTTGAAGCTGTCTTTTACATCATTATCTGCAAGATTAAGCTTCAGTCACATACCCACCAATAGTAGCTGACTTCATAACACAGTCCTTTTCTCCCCCCATTTAAATTGAGATATAATTGACATATTACGTAAGTGAGCCATGGCTGCTGAGCCTGCGCGTCCAGAGCCTGTGCTCCGCAACGCGAGAGGCCACAACAGTGAGAGGCCCGCGTAACCGCGAAGAAAGAATTAAGATGAGGTGGTGCCTCTTCAGAGATCTCGCAATTTGATGGGAAGACGATGACTACACTATAACATCATCTATGGGGTTATGTAATACGTGTTGTGAGGGCACGGAGGCAGGAGCCACTACTGCCTTGATTAAAGCATTCAGCCGAACGGTATCAGGAGTATACTGCACATTAGGACTCCTAGAAAAATGGATTAACACCTGACTTACGTTATTTTTAGTATAGAAGTATACGGTGGAATAACTTTTTCCTGGAACGACGGAAGCAGGGTTGGAGAAAGGTCAAAGAAAAAGCAATAAGTTGACAGATCCTAACTATGGACCTCGAATTTGGACTTATTTTGTGTACATTTTGTTCTAGGAGTTTATAGTTCTATTGTTTTTCAAATAGATTTGCAGAACAAAGGTGATCAAGAGTTTCAGTTTGTGAGTTTGAAGGATACGTTGGAAAATTGGGATTGGCATATACACACTGCTATATATAAAATGAATAACTAATAAGGACCTACTGTACAGCACAGGGAACTCTACTCAGTACTCTGTAATGGCCTCTATGGGAAAAGAGTCTAAAAAAGAGTGGATGTATGTATATGTATAAATGATTCGCTTTACTGTACACCTGAAACTAACACAACATTGTAAATCAACTATACTCCAATAAAAATTAAAAAAAAATCTTTCCAGAAAAACAGCTTCCATTTGCTGTCAGATATAAGTGAAAAAAAAAAATTACAGAAACCAGTACTGAGGAAAAATGGAATGGTTTCTTCTCATTTTAATGGGTAAGACAAACACTCAAAATGCATTAACTGGAAAGAAACAGAAAAGAGCGTAGTTAGGGGAAAAATAATTTCTCTGTAAAATTTAGGATAAGGGGGTAAAACTTAGTGGGCAGGTACACCATTTTAGGATGGTGTTAAAAGAGAGGAGAAATGTGATTGATGACAAACTGAGTTAGAAGGAAACATGGAGAGAAACAGTAAGAGCCAGGAAGGTTGATTTCTACTTCAAATGTGAGTGAAATGAGACTGGGGAGCTATGGAAAAAAAATAAAATCAAGGTTTAACCAAGACATTTTCAAAGGGTTTGGCAAAAGAGTTAGCATCACGTACGATGCTTCAAGCTGTTAGGTTGCTACTTACACCAAAGGGAGGAAAGAAAAGTGATACAGTTTTTGACTTCACCCCCTTGATATCTTTCTAGAATCTTCAACTCTACTTGTTCAAAACGGAACTCATCAATTTCCCACCAAAAAACCCATTTTCCTCTGGACTTAACTATTACTATTAATTATAACACTATTTTTCTAGTTACCTAGGTGCCAAACTGTTACTTTGTCTTTTCCATTTCCTACATTCAATTATTTGCCTAGTTTCCCAGCTTCCCTTTGTCTAATCTATTTTTACTTCTTTCCCATTTCCAAGGTCACTACCCTAATCTTGGTCTCTGTTACTTCTTGTCTGGGCTCTCAGAGCCTGCCAGCTTTTCCCACAATGTACATGGTTGATGATGTAATCTTCTGACGGCCAGATCTGATCACATCACTCTACCTGCTCAAATCCTTTCCGTGTCTCCTCATTACTTCAGAATAAAGTCAGGAGTTCAAGGCTGCCATAATTCACCTACAGCCTACTTTCTCAGGTTTATTTCCAATTCCTTCCTTACGGTCTTCTTATATTCTAATCAAATAGGGTTTTCCACTGATGTACTGATACAACCCATGTTTTTCCATTCCCACATCTTTGCATTTGTGCTCTCTCTGCATAGAATATCCTTCCTTTCCTTCTCTAGGCTACATGCCCTAACCTATTCTTCAAGACCCATCTTCAAATCCCTCTCTGAAGATCTTCCTGGCACATCAAATTCCTTGGAGTTGTTTTCTTATTTGAATTCTCTTTATTATTTTTATGGCACTTTCTTTACTATCTTTTCTTAGAATAATATATGAATTATTTTTATTTCCCATACTAGATTATAGCCTTTTCCAGAGTAGGGATTTGTGTATAACTCATCTTTTTGACTCTTCACATCAGATTAGATGCTCAATAAATATTTATTCAATTGAATGAGCATTAATCAATAATTAGTAACAAAGCAAAGTACTATTTACAAAAATAAATGCATTTGATCATTTATTCATTCAAATTTTAAAATTTAAGATGTTCTATTTCCTAATGAAAAGTACTATACAACAAAATAAAGGTAATCTTCTGGTATTTTCTCTGGGCCCCATGTATCAAGATCAGATTGGAAATGATAAATATTATTCCTGAAAATAAAGTGGCAGTCTCTCCATAGTTCAGCTTGAGGAAATATGAATTGTTCTCACAGAAGCAGCCACATCCAATAAATGATATGAATTAAACACTACCAGATGTTTCTCATTTAGAGTTCAGGTGCAAAGAAAAGACATTGTATGAAGACAGATGATGCAGTTAGCCTTGTTCTGAAATTATTAAAAATTGGTGTTAAAGTGTTTCTATTCAGTGAAATCTACACATTTCTTAAATATTTCCAGTGAATTTATACTGCAGTTATTTAACAACTATTTTATATTTGACCAGTTTTACTAGTCCAATATATTAAAGGTTTTAAATTTGTTCTTCCCTCTTTGAAAATAGAGGGTTCTATGTGAATGCAGTTAAATTCAACCACTAAAATAATTTGCTTGAAGATTCTTCTATAGGTGCTGAAATGGTTCAAGTGGAGTCTAAACATGGAAATGCATGCTCCTTCTATATTAAACTGTGAATTACAGAAAACAAATCTTTACAAGCTGGACCTTGGTTGATTTTGATGGGAAATTGGGAGTTCTGGAAAATGATTTTGGCATGAAATTATGTTATTTGTTTTCATTTCTTCTATTAAATGGAGGTAATTAGTATGTTACTCAGTAAGTGAATTAGAAATATATTTCTCCCACACAACACTTTTCCTCATTCTCTTCTTCTTGAAAAATTAATTATCTTATTATTAATTAGCCTGTCAATGAAGTGAATTGTTTGCCTGTGCAGGGTTTGCCCAGCTTCACACTGTTAGTTAAGCATCCCTGAGCACTCGGCTTTTCACGTTGCTGCAACATTTGGGACTGGAATTTTCCTGTATCATGTCTGCGTGCATCATACACTGTAAGCAGCAGAGACTACTATTTGGTCTGGTATCTTCTCGGTTCTTGGCACACCAACATTTTCTCTCTTTTTTTAGATTGAATCTGTTTTAGTGAGCCCCCAGAATGAAAAATTAATGGATAAGTAGAATAGTAAGGTTTATTTAGTTTTACTGAATTGTGCTCAATATCTTGTCTGACACCACCTGTGGTAAGTCTGCTTTTTTACTCCCTCTAGAAAACATGTGAATAAAAGCTGATGGAGAAATAAACATTACCATAAAGTCTTGTTGTCTCAGCTACCATAGGTGGATGGCACTGATTCTATATTACAGCCTGCCATATGCCCAGGATCCTCCATCAATCAGAGGCTTAAGGTGTACCGTGGGTCACACTAATGCCCAAGACATTTGGAGATCACCAGGATATCAAGTCAATCCTCAAATAGTCTTAGCAATTCTGTGGAAATAAAAATTTAACTTCTATATCACCCTGTGATTTGGAAGAATTGAACCATTATAATCTTATCACAATTTTTCTATATAAAGAATAGAATAGAGTTTTCAGGACTGAAGCAGTTTCTTGGTATTGAAATTTAATATCTCCTGGGAAATGCAGATCTCTGTTTAGAGAATTTCCTCTCCCTCTGTCATCTCAGAGTTGTTTTTATAATAACATTTCTTTTACAGTGTAAGATTTTCCTTTCCCCTTATGATTGCTAGTTATTATCAAAACTAGGCAAAGTTGGATGGATCTAGAGACTGTCATACAGAGTGAAGTAAGTCAGAAGAGAAAAACAAATACCGTTTATTAACACATATATGTGGAACCTAGAAAAATGGTACAGATGAACCGGTTTGCAGGGCAGAAATAGAGACACAGATGTAGAGAACAAACGTATGGACACCAAGGGGGGAAAGTGGTGGGGGGTGGGGGGGGTGGGATGAATTGGGAGATTGGGATTGACATGTATACACTAATATGCATAAAATAGATAACTAATAAGAACCTTCTGTATAAAAAAATAAATAAAACAAAATTCAAAACAAAAAAACTAAGCAATGTTGAGCATGAAAAACTGAACAGAAAAGAAGTAATGCCAATTATTTGGTCAGAGAGCCTCTCAAAGGACTTAAATAGATTTGGAATGGAGGATGCAACACTAGGTTAAATTTCAATAACCTGCCATATAAATGTTGAAAAACAATGACCAAATCTTTAAAATTTCAAGAACCAAGATTAAAGATTTAAAAGAAATTCATTTTCTCTCTTACACAAACTTAATCCTCCTTTTAATATGTTTGTTCTTATAATTCTGTGATTTTATCATTTGCATTTGCATTTATGGTATTTTTTCTGTTTTTCTTCCTTATTATATCTTAATCTCTTTTGTAGGCAGGGACCACTGCAAATCTTTCATTGTGCCAGATGTCTCTGACTACTGAGTAAATATTAGTTGATTGATCCATGAGGCTATGTTTTAATGATTGCCATCTTTCTATACATAGCAATTATTAAGTTTTTATTCTAGATTTCTATCTCGATAGATAAGAGTGGTCTGAATGTGGAGTGGGGAGTGGGTATAGGTGTGGAATATGACATCATTCTGTATTTTTAAAATGTTAATGCCCTTCTTTTACATCTATATGAACCATACATATACATAAACACATGTGTATATATATACATGCATACATATATGTCTGAATATATATGTATTGAACCATGAACCATACATTGTTCATATTGTATGTATATATATCTCCTGCCCCCTTGAGTGGAGAGACTGTCTTTTACCATTATGAATCATACAATGTATGGTTCACAGTATATAGTAGCTGCTCAAAAACTGTTTGTGCCTCTTGATGACAGATGAGAGGACTCTGTGGTTGTTTATTTTTGTTATCTCCATGGAACTGATACAATGACAGTTAACACCCTAATAAAAATGATGAAGTCCTAGATTCATCCAGGGCATCCTTGAGCCTTAACGTGTCTCCCCAGAATCCAGTAAGTGTTCTTCACCAAGCAGGACTTATCAGTCACACCACTGGGCTTCTCTTTACTTTCTCCTATTTGCCATGAAAAAATAGAGGAATGTGAAAAGTGAGAAAGTAAGAGAGAAATAAGGAGATGTGGTTACTGTTTAACAACCCACACAGTTGTTGGCTTGTGGCTTTCATCCAGATGAGAATGACTGGGAATGATTTCAAAGACCAAAAGACAGTTTTACATGATAATATGTTATTTCAAGCAAATTATGAATAAAAACTTTGGTTCTTTTTCTCAAAAGCTCATAAATATGTCTTTCAAAGAGGCTGAAGCTAGGAATGATGTTACCTGCTGGAGAAGCGACACAGATAGAAACAGACCAGCTGGCTTTTCTAACCTATGCTCCTGGGATGATAGCTGCTTTCTTTGTGGCAATGGATGGTGTTTGCAGAAGGCACAATTCTTTTGTACTGCCTGTGATAAAGGACCTGATGACCATATTTATATATTATTATATACAAACATTTTTAAGTAGAGACTGGCATATAGGCTCCACAAGATCAATGATTGTTTGGTCTGTTTTGTTCTCTTACGTGTCCTAAGACTCAAAACAGTAATTAACACACAGTAGTAATGAAGGAAATTGTTATTAAATGAAAGATTAGAAATTATTGCATTTTCTGTCTTTGGCTATGCAAGTTGTGTTTTGTTTTCCTGATCTCATAATCATCTCCTGAGTATTGATTAATACTATGTAATATGAAGAGATATAAGATATGGAATAGTCTTAGCAATCAAAATAGAAAAGCACTTCCATCATGACTGTTTTATTTCTTTTCTTTTTTGCTATTTCTCTCAAATAAGTTGGTTACGTGGGTTGCTGTCTGATTTCATTGCAAAATACACTGTAGTAATCAAACAAACTAAGCTTTGGTGAAGATTACTTTGAACAAATTAGTATAGTAATAATTTTATTTAAAAATATATTTCAGAAACATATTTATTAGTGGCCTTAAAACGGAAATATTAATCATATCTTCTACATTATTCAGACAGCAAATGGTGAAACAGGCATGCCAAAGCACTTCTGTGGAAAGACTTACTCTCTCTCAATAGAAGTATTCAATTATTCCTAGAATTGAGAATTTTTATTCTAATAATGACATGGGTAATAAGCCAATATGACACATATTCAAGATGAGACACATAATTCATCTTGCAGAATACAATTTTTCTCAAGTGATTCTCTGAAATGCTTTTTCAACATTTTTCTTTGCTTACCAGGTTATTCCATTTAATTTTTGCTGCTTTTCCTTTGGGTGCTACCTTAGCACCACTCCCTTTCCTGCCATTTACTTAAAGAAAATATACACACACTCACACACGTACATGTATTATGCAGTTATAATCCTAGGGTGTTTTTTCAGTTTTCTTCTAGGAACAAATACCAACTCTAATGGGCACCATTAATCATAATGATGATAATATTAAATAACAATTATAATAACCCATCTGAATTAGTTTATTTTCATAGACTTAAATTTATTTTTTATTATTTTCGGGGGAGGGATGAGAGAAATATGTGAGGGACATTAAGAGGTAAAGACTTCCAGTTATAAAATAAATAAGTCATAGGTATGAGGTGTACAGTGTGGGGAATACAGTCAATAATAATGCACTATCTTTGTATGGTGACAGATGGTAACTAGACTTACCGTGATGATCACTTTGAAATGTATAGCAATATCGAATCACTATGTTGTACACCAGGAACTAACACAGTGTTGTAGGTCATTTATCCTTCAAAAACAAGCAAACCAACCAACAAACAAACTCATAGAAAAGGAGATCAGATTTGTGGTTACCAGAGGAGGTGGGTGGGGAGAGGGGGAAATGAATGAAGCTAACCAAAAGACACAAACATCCAGTTATAAGATAAATAAGCACTAGGGATGTAAAGTACAACATGATAAATATAATTAACGCTGCTGTATGTTACACATGAAAGTTGTTCAGAGGACTTCCCGGGTGACACAGTGGTTAAGAATCTGCCTGTCAATGCAGGGAAAATGGGTTTGAGCCCTGGTCCGGGAAGATCCCACATGCCGCGGAGCAACTAAGCCCATGCGCCACAACTACTGAAGCCTGCATGCCACAACTACAGAAGCCCGCGTGCCTAGAGCTGGTGCTCCACAAGAGAAGCCACAGCAATGAGAAGCGGGCGCACCGCAATGAAGAGTAATCCCCGCTCGCTGCAACTAGAGAAAGCCCGCGTGCGGCAACAAAGACCCAATGCAGCCAAAAATAAATAAATTATTTTAAAAAAGAAAAATTAATAAAAAAGAAAGTTGGTAAGAGAGTAATTCCTGAGAGTTCTCATCAGAAGAGAAAATACTTTTTTCTTTTTCTTTTATTTGTATCTGCATGTGATGATAGAGCTTCACTAAACCTATTGTGGTCATCATTTCATGATGTATTTAAGTCAAATCATCATGCTGTACATCTTAAAATTACAGTGCTGTATGTCAATATATCATGATAAAACTGGAAGGAAAATATCATAACTTTAAATTTAAATTATTTTTCTCGACTTCAGAGGTAAACAGTTCCTTATGCTCCTCTGAGACCAAAGAGAACAGAGCAGAAAGGCCAACGGAAGGCTTATCAGACTTTCACTTGGACAAGAGACTTTAATGTTTCACTTGGATGAAGAGCTGGAGGGTTAGTATTTAGTATCTTTATAGTATGGGAGAGTCTAACTTGGGAAGTCATAAAGGAATGAGGGAAGCTCTTATCTATTATTTTTCTGGTGGTTTATTACCCTGCCTGCCTCTTTTGAAATGTACGAGTGTATTGGGTCTGACACTAGGGGGATTGCCCGATAAGTTAAAACCTTTCTTAGCTTTTCCATATCCAATGAAATGTCTTTTGTTAGAAGATCCTTCCAAAGATTGAGAAATGATAGACCAGATGGCAGTCCTGCTGGAAGCGATCTAGGAAGCTCTGCTATCACTACTTCTGCCCCTGTGAGACGTTAGATTAAATTTATGCTTTGAACTATCTGTGCTACTTGTACATGTCTACCAGAGATGAGCTTTTAGATGATGAGTGTACAATGCCAGGCCCAGCATTAGACTTGGAAGAGATGGAGATAAATGATGTGAGTGAAATCCTCTGTAAGTCTGGTGTATGAGGAACCACTTAACATACAAAGTGTGTACAGAACTAAGGCTGAATGGACCTAATCTTACCTCTAAGAGATTATACATCATTAATGATTGTGAGTGAGGCAAATGGCTATTTAAAGTATAGGTTGACAATAAATATAAAAGAAGTTCTAATTAAAATGTTTAGAAGCCAATCAGAAAGAAAATATATTAAGAATGGAAAGAATGTAAGAATGGTTACACGTACAAGATTTTAAGGTAGTATCTCCACCTTATTGCTACATATTTCTTTAAATAAGTATCATTTTTTCTCATCTCATGGGAGATCAAATGCATAAGTTAAATTAAAATTTACATCTACATACCAGAGGTTAAATATGTCAGTACAAAATTTATATCATTTGGAAATTATAACTAATCTTAGATTAACTGAACCATGAATAGAATTCTAACCAGGTGTTTTATTTTTGCATAAATGAATTCAATAAATAAATAGCCCAGTAGCAAGCTATAGGTCTGTGATACACTGATTAAAGATCTAGTGGATTTTTTTTTTTGCTACATTCCACATTTAGAAGAAAGATGCAAAAATACTAAGTAAAATTATCTCCTGTCTTAGATATTATTAACTTTCACACCACTGAGATTTATGTAAAATTTAAAAAATAAACAGAACCAAAAAAATATTAAATTACATTTACCATATTATTTATTCATGGTCAGAAAAGTGGCCTCAGTTTATTAAGGAAGGATTTAAAAATGGAAGGTTGAGATTAAGTATGAGTTATCTGATGAATCTGCCATTGTTCTAAAATATTAAATCCATTAAATACCTTACTTGAAAAGTATTATGATCAGTGGGAGAGTATTTATCCAACACAGTGAGGTAAGATATACAAACAGCAGCATATGGTCTACTGAATAATTGAACACCTTTTAACTTGACATGGTTTTCACTGAACTGACCTATCTGGGCTGCCTTTATCTGCTACTTTTCTACACAAACAACTGGAAGCCTAATAGCTGACTCAGTTGTTGGGTTAAAGCTGAAAGGGGCCATAGATTATTTAATTCTCTTCCTCTCTCACAGCTAAAGAATATTAAGTCTATAGAAGTAAAATTAAATTATGGAAGTACAGTTGCCTTCCTTATCCGCAGGTTCCGCATCTGCAGATTAACTCAACGTGGTTGGTTGGAACTGTGGAAGCCGAAACTTGGGTACAGCAGAAATGCTGTTTTATAAAAGGGACTAGAGCATCCCCGGATTTTGGTATCTGCTCAGGTTGTTGTTGGTGGTGTGTTCTGTAACCAATCATGCTAAGTCCTTGCAAAATACATATGTAAACGGTTTCTGTCTCCCTCTTTGTTTTTCTTTTCTTTGATTAAAGATGACACACTCAAATTAATTTGGTTTTGAGATTTGAGAACTTTGAAATATTTCCAATGGAAGGTAAACTCTTTTTGGTAGGGGTCATGTTTTGTCATGTTTATGTCCCTAGCAATTACTAGAATGCTTAGGGCATGATAAATGTCCTCTGAAATGAATTAAACTTAACCAAATCGATGTAATTGACAAAGGCTTAATGAAATCATGCTTTGAAATCGCCTATTCAGAGAGGGTTTCAATTTTCCACTTTTTGGGTGGGTAAGTTTCAGCTGTCTAAATTGAAAGTAAATTGATCTACTGAGCTAAGGATGGCATTGACAGACAGGAACTTAATTTATGATTCTGTCTTGGTTAGGTTTCTCATTTGTTTGGTAATTATTAAATGCTGTTTTGATACCATCATATGTTTTCCTCATTTTAATATAACTATATTTTATACAATTTATTTCTGGCTGTCCTCTCAGTGGACTGATAATTCAATGTCATAAATTATGTTGTCTGTGTTTTGATTCATCTCTTTTGTGTCCTCACATAGTCCTTTTGCCTTTGAAGCTACTACAACTTCAAAGAAAGCTTAAATAAATGAAGAGATGTACAGGTTCAGTGCTGAATGAGAGGAATCTTTAAGAACTGGATAAAAATGGTTATAGTTTTCTTTTTTGTCTTTAACAAGTATTAAATTCATAAGTCTCTTCTTCAGGAAGGCCTTCCCCCATACTTTCTCCTTCGTGACCCCTTCTTTATTCAGTGTGTGTACGGACTACATACAGTTGAAGTTGTAGCAGATGAGAGGACTTGTATTTAGGGGAACATCTGGATAAATAAAGCAAACTAAATAAATGATAAGTGTTTATCTTTTGTACCCCTTCTCTCTCTTTTTTCTTTTGAAAGCACACATTTTGTGGCCTAGATACATTTAATTAAATGATACCTATCTGTTTATACATTGCTTTGTTTCCTGGTATTATTTCTTGTTAAGTCCTTATGGAAACATTGTGGATTCTTATATATGCCTTGTTTATGTTTACTGAATGAACGAATAAATGAAGAACAGAAATATGCCATGTAGATCTGAACATTTCTGAGAAATAAGTCCTCTAGTCCTATCCCATCCTAATACTATAGTTGGGAAATGCAAGTCTGGAGAGGTTGCATAACTTCTAGTTAGCGCAGAGGGGAGTTAGTATCCATTTCCTTTGATTTTCATACAATATGTTTCCCATTGTAAAAATATTCAATACAACTGCTGCTAAATTGATAGACTTTTTACGACTCTTGACTCCAGGACTGAGGAAGTTCTTACTTTTGTGCCTGAACCTATTGACCCCAATATAACTCCTACTATGGAAATATCTCTTAGAGTAAGACATATACCATAACCCAGAAATTCTACTTCTCAGTATCTACCCTAAAATAACACATGTATATAAGATACATAAAAATAAATGTTTATTTCAGCTACCTTTATAATAATAAAATCCTGAAAAGAACTCAAATGTTTTTCTGTATGGTGAGTGGTTAAATGAGTCTTGATATTTTTATTTTATGAAATACTATGCAACAATTAAAAAGAATGAGCCATACCTATGTTTGGTAACAGCAACAGAATTCTAAGACATTGTGCAACAAAAAATGAAAGTTGCAGACTATCTACGGTATGTAAAACACAGGGATGTGAAAAACCATATATATAGTAATTCTGGATCCACTTGACATCTCTGTAAAAGCATTAACAAAGGGTGGGGGACTTCCCTGGTGGTCCAGTGGGTAAGACTCCACGCTCCCAAAGCAGGGGGCCTGGGTTCGACCCCTGGTGGGGGAACTAGATCCCACATGCATGCCGCAACTAAGAGTTTGCATGCCTCAACTAAAAAGATCCTGTGTGCCACAACTAAGACCCGGTGCAGACTAAATAAATAAATAAATATTAAAAACTATCCACAAAGGGTGGGAAATAAATATGCTAAATTTTTGATAGACACAGTTATCTATGGAGAAGGTGGGACTAAAAGTTGAAGGTGGCTTTCATAGGTGGCTTGATTTCATCTCCATGTTTAAAATTTGTAAAAAATAGGATATATTCATGAGTTATTTGTGTAATGTAAAAAAGAGTTTTTAAAAAGTATGTTATCCAATAAAAACTTAATATGTCTCTATCCTGACATTCTTTTACACTAGGGGCTAGGAAAGAATATGCAGATATGCAAGAGGTGGTTGTCATTCCAAGCTGGCTCAAGTTCTATAAGAGAGATAACACAAATAAGATACTGATATTTAATTATTATAGGAAACAAAATTATAAAGAGTAAGGGGGCAGTAATGAAAGAAGACGGCTAAATTGAGTATGCTTTTGTCAACAAAGAATTATTTATTAATAATAAGAAACCAATTTTTTTCAACTGGATAAGTAATCCTCAAACATTCACTATATCACATTCTCCAAAAAAGATCAGAATTTTCAAGCTTTGGCTATTCTGAAATATTTTATCATTTGTTGTTTCTGCCCTTAATCATTATGTATGTTTTGACATCAATGAAAATCAGAAGAAATGAGTAAAAATCAGGACCAGGAAAAAAGGGGGGATATTTAGACATATAGTTAGGAAGAAACGGTGAAGTATACAAAAATCCTAAATTATTGGTAAAGATGAGTGGTGTCCAATTAAAATATTTATCTTTCTGAGCTCTGAGCCTACTGCTAGCAAATATGATGTCTTAAAATGAAGCCTTATTTAGGAAGAGCTTCATGAATAGCTATTTTACACCAGATACGATTCACAGCAATACTTTGTGAGTTTCATTTGTGGGAAGTTATGTAGCGTGGAGGTTAAGATCACAGGCTTAGTGCTTAGTCATACCTAAGGTTTGAAACGTGATTCCACTGCTTAAAGGTTGTAAGATCTTGCGTAAATTTTATTTAACTTATCTGTGCCTCAGTTTACTCTTTTGTTAAAGGCAATAACACTGTATAACTCACAGGGCGGGGTGGCAGAAGGTAATGAAAGAAAAGCACTTCGCTTAGCAGGGCTCAGTAAGCTAGGGAAGAGTTACTTTTTCCCCTCCAGTGGAAGTACATAAACGTAGACAGACAGTAAAATGATAGCCTTCTAACAGTGTTCTACAAAACAAAGTGTAGATCATTTTGCTCTTTAGTTAATTTGATTAATACAGACACAAAAGATACAATGGTTTAATCCCCAAGGTGAGCTTTTCAGGTTTTGGGTAAGAGCAGAACAATCAGACATTTTTCTTAGTTTAGCTGGGCCAAGGAGAAAGGAAGAGTCAGAACGTGGCCAGAGAGAGACTGGAGATAATGGTGATAGTAGGAAGATGATGAATGCTCAGTGTTCTGTAATCAGGGCTGTCCTCTGCTCACAGATGATAACTGACGTCTATGGACAAGTATTGGGGGAGAAAATAGATTGAAGTAGGTAAAATCGTGAAGAGGATCTGCCAGTGGTAAACTACTTCACAGCTGTGTGGTTCCTTTAGAACTGCCCCTTCCCCTCATAGGTGTACCTATCATGAGCTTTACTTAAAAAAAACATGGATCTCATCCATATGGGCAGGTTACAGTTTGTCCACCTCTTAAAGTTATCTTCAAGTGGGAAACATCACACACTGCAGTTTCTCCTTGTTAAATAATTCTACAGTTAGGAAGGCCTTTCATCTAATTCCTATTTCTCAACACACACACATATCCTCTCCCCCCACCTCCAATGCCTATACACAATTGTTGCCTAATTAGGAAAACTTTTTATGACTATATGCTTTTCCTCTGAATAACTAAAGGGCTACTGGAAATTATTGCTTTTTTGCATTAATAGACTTATTTCTACTGCTTCCTTTACTAGGAACAAAAAATGTCTATTCACCCTTCTTTGTAAAATAACTGTCTGTAGATTAGAATGCATTGAAAATGAATTGTCAAGATAGTAGTTGGAATCCAAGTCAGGAACTCAGTATTCTGTTTCTGGTCTTAATACCAACATTGACATAAGATAAGCCAATACAAGTAAGTGTACATGAAAACTATTGGTTCTCAAAGTGTCTTCATCTGGGGAAGGACAGAATACTTGTACTGAGCAAAAAGCACTGTATTTTCATAATACCAGTTGTTTCATGGATACCTAACCAGAAGGTTTTGGCCAGGTAGACATAACTTTATCAAACATTAGGAAGTCAAAGTTTAAAATTTTTATTTTGTAAAAAATTAAACCTTTGTTCCTACCAGTTTCATTTATTCAGGATTTAGCCAATGAGATTTGGATTCTTCTTGTGTATTAGACTTTACCCAACTGTTAGAATGACACTGAACTAAATTTAAGCATCTTCCATTTAACTGAAGAAATATAACCCTTCAGAGAAAAGTTTGGTTCAAAGGAGTGATTATCTATATAGAAGGTTTTAAAAAGTGAAATGAACTATGTTGTTATTAATATCCCCAACTGGGATTCTATACATGGGGTTGCAAAAGCTAACTTGCTTTACACTCTGTTCTGTGTACCTTTTTTGCTTTAATTTCCAAGAGATGAAGAACCAAATTTAATGTTTACTCTCAGTAAACATAGGCAAAGTGGGTGATATATTTATTTCATTGCCTTTATACATTGTTATACAAATCTAGCTTAATTTTATTTTATAGAGGGTCTTCTATAATAATAAATTCTTTTTGGAAGCTGATAGGATATCAGTTAAATAGAGGATAAATAACACATTTTTTATTGCAAATTATCAATACTACCCTTTAAATGCAAGAGGTTGTGGTCTAAAACAGGAGAACTAACTAACCTCTAGCATCCTTTCCTGATCGAAATTTCTAGTATTAAGAAAGGTTTTGAGGTTTTGAACAACTATATACAACCTTTCCATCAGAACAATTAAAATTGGTTTTATTTTAAGTTAGAGGCTTGAGTAAATTCTGGAAAATTCTAATCATTGAAAGAATCATGAAGGAGTTGCAATTTTAATATTGTGTAGTCATATACAGTGTCTGATATTTCAGAATCAAGAGATCTGGGACACATTCTCAGGAAAGAAAGAACCTTGCTTTCTTGAATGGTTTTCCACAGCACCTCATCCACCCACCGGAAACTTTGCCTGTAAGTTGCATTTGTCATCACAAAAATCAGATTCAATTCATTCAGCACTAGGATTGTTGTACAATGACAAGAGGTACAACATCTCTTAGAGTAAGAGAAATACAGTTTATCTAGAATAAAGCCTCAACTTTAATGACTGAGTTTAAAGATGCAAGGTGATGTATAGCAGTGCTTCTTAAACTTTAACATGTATAGGAATCATTTGAGGCTCTTGTTAGATGCACATTGTGACTTAGTAAGTCAGGGTGGGGTCTGAGATCTTACCTTTCTAACAAGTTCCCTGTTGGTACAAATTCTACCGGTCGGGACTCTAGTATAACAATGATGAACATAACTCTGCTATTTAGGATCAGGTAAAGTTAATACTTTTTATCTGAAACCTAAGAATGTTTGGATTTGAAATCTAAGAATGTTTGGAGGCCACTTTCTCTCATGAACTTTCACAGACTAAAAGTATTGATGGCAAAGGTGTGCAGTGCCAGGCTAATGTTTTCAGCCATAAATCATCCCTTTACTGAGAGGATTTGTTTACCGGAATGAAACTAAATCTTCTAACAACTCAAGCCAACTGTGCTTACAGATCTGTGCACATGGATTTGGGGATATATACAGAATTCTTTCATGTATCTGTGTTATTTCATTTTCCTTATTTTGGATGCCCCAGATGGCATGATATGAACCAGGGGAAGGGTGGGAAAACAGTTGGATGCAGCAAGTTTATATGCTTTTAATTTTCTTTTGAAGTACAGCAGAGATCTGTATAAGCTGTTTATAAATATCATAGAAATGTTTGTGGAAAAATGGGAACATTTATTAATAAGGACCCATTCAGTCATTAAGTTAACATAAAAGCTGAGAATAATATCACTGTTGAACTGAGAAATAATTTTTATTGGTTCCCCTCCTTGAGATGTAGCCTCATGTTGCTATTAACAGTGATTTTATCAGGTGATTCCTGGAGCATGACTTGGAATCAGCTCCTTTTCTGGTAATGAATAATTTATAAACACATAACATTCACAATTGTAAAAGTACTTCAAAAGCAATATAGATAGAATTTCAATATAATCCTAGTTAAGACTATCCTTGTTTGACCTAACATAAAAAACCTTTCTTAATTTTAGAGAGGAAGGCCAACACCCACCGTTTTATATGAAAATTTAGGCATAAAACTCTGTTCCTAACAACTTCTGTTCCACAGAAGTTGTTAGGAACAGAGTTGAGAATAGAACTGGTTATCTCAGAATTGTGTCCTCCACTAAATTCTCCAGATAAGTTTTCCTCTGAGCAAAATGTTGGTGAATAGAATTTGCCCTTTTTCTTGAAGATTCATTTCATTCAATCCAAAACATTTATAAAAGTGCATTGTGTGCAGTGAATTATTACTGTTTAGGGGAAAAGGATTTATATGAAAAAACAACTAAAACTAAACAGCAAAAACAAATTACTAAATGGACTTCTGCATCTAGTCAAGATGGAGTGATAAGGAACAGATTTACTCTCCTTCCTGAAACAACTATAAAAGCAGACAAGATACATGGAACGAGGTTTTTTGGATATTGAACATCAGGAACCACAGGATAGCGATCCCTGAGAAAGAGGAAACAAATAAGGTAGGCACTATGATTCCCTTAGCTCAGTGTCCGAAGAGAGATTCCAGGTGATAGGGCAGGGGAGGGGGAACTCATGCTGAGTCTCGTTTTCTCTTAGAGTTGAAGAAACAGAACTGACCATCTGGGGAGCTGGAGCACCTAGAAGTTGCAGGGCAGAGTCCCTGTGCATAGACATCTTCACAGGGAAAACTCCTGAAATCTCCAGGAGATCCCCTCATGTCTTCAGCTGGGTACAAATCAGTTTACTCATGTAAGGAAACAAGAACCACCTGCAGGAGTAGAATGACCAATCACCAAAGGTCACACCGAGCTGAGAGTATTTCATGTTCCTAAGCATGGGATTTTAGTCAAAATTCAAGAGACATTCAGTAGACCCCAAAAGTTATTATTTCAGCAGTAGAGCACAGTAAGCCCTAGACTAATGGCTTCTCTTTAATCCTAACTCATAAAACTTAATGGAAAGCCTCAAAAGGATAAACTCTTTCCAAGTAACTTAACTATGGCCAAGAAAAAAGTTCAAGAATACTAATAAGAATACAAAAATATCCATCACCCATCCAACAAGGCAAAACCATAATGTCTGACATCCAATTAAAAATTACCAGGCACGTACAGAAGCAGGGAAATATAGTGAAGAGAAAACGCAATCAATAGAAACAATCCAAAATTAACACAGGCAATGGAATTAGTATGTGATGACATTATAAAACTCATTGTAGTTATATCCCATATGCTTATGAAAGTAGAGGAAGGATTGAACATATTAATGTGGAAGACATGAAAAAGACTGAGATCATACTTATTGAGATGAAAAATCTAATGTCTTGAGATGAAACAAACACTGTATAGAATCAACAAATTAAACACTACAGAGCAAAACAAATCAGTGAGCTTGAAGGCATAGCAACAGAACTATTAAAACAAACAGAGACATAAAGACCAAAAACAAATGAACATCAATGATATATGGGACAACTTCAAGCAGCTTAAGCATATGAGTTAATTGGAATCCTCAAGAAGGGGTGAGCAGAAAAATTATTTGAAGTAATAAATGAAATGTTTCTAACCCAAGAAGTGCAATGGACCTGAAGTGCACAAAACATGAGAGAAACTATACCAAAAACATCATAATAAAATTACTTAAAATCACTGGTAAAGGGCTTCCCTGGTGGCGCAGTGGTTAAGAATTCGCCTGCCAATGCAGGGCACACAGGTTCAAGCCCTGGTCCGGGAAGATCCCACATGCTGCGGAGCAACTAGGCCCGTGCGCCACAACTACTGAAGCCCACGCGCCTAGAGCCCGTGCTCCGCAACAAGAGAAGCCACCGCAATTAGAAGCGGGCGCACCGCAACGAAGAGTAGCCCACATTCGCCGCAACTAGAGAAAGCCCGCACGCAGCTATGAAGACCCAATGCATCCAATAATAAAATAAATTTTAAAAAATCACTGGTAAAGAGAAACTCTTAAAAACAGAATAAAAGACATTTTATACATAGGATGAAACAAAGCAATTCCTTTAAACTATGGGGGAAAAAAATTCTGTCAACCCAGAATTCTATATCAAAGTCTTCCTTTTTACTTAAGGAAAGGAATCTTCATTAAATAGATTGAAATCAGGAAAGCATGGGTCTTGTCTGGTAAATCTTTAACATGACTGATTGCAGTCACTCCTTCTTTCCAGAAGTTAAGGAGAGGGTCAGTGTGTTTAGAAAATCTACTCACTCCTCACAGGAGAACCTCAAATGGTTGGAAAAGAAGAAAAAGATGCAGAAAGGGGATAGGCTTTATTTATTTTAAAATTTTATCTGGCACTGCATCTAATAAGGAGAATCATGGCTAAGATGCATCTAATCCAAGATACCCAGTGAAATGTTAATGATAAAGATTATATTTCAACCCTTAAAATACTTTAAATTAAGGAATACATTTTTTTATTGTGATCTGCCTTAGATTTATGGGCTAACGTTAATTTTTATAGCTTTTTGAACTCCTGTACAGTGTAAGGAAAATTACCAAAAAAAGTGTCCCAATTGGGTTAAGTTTAAGTTCTCAGTTCTTAAGGAAATTTTTAAGAGGCTAGCCTTCAAATCCAAATACCCCAGGAACATCTCAGAAGCTTCCTTTTTTAGAAGATTCCACCCACCCTAAATTCTTTCAGTGATGTTAAATTAGAGTTTTCCCCAAATCAAAAAAGACCCAACGTATAAGACAGCTTAGCATTCATTATATTTATCCATAGTTATTGCATAATTCAGGACCATAATAAATATCTACTATGAATAATATTATAGATATTATGAAAATTTTACTGGAGTTCTGATAAAATGTATATTTTCTAATATACTAAGAGACAATTTTAGAGACACCAAGATCCCCTATGTTAGAAGTTATGAGTTAATTTTTTAATTTTTATGATCATCTAATCTTAAATCATGCATCTCTGATTTTATGAATCTGTGCATGGAAGCAATTCATATAAAATATATTAAAATGTTTTCAACTATTTCTTATATATGTTGTTAAAAATAAAGCTTATTTGGGCAAATAAATTACCACATACTGGTGAATCACAAAGGTATCTTTGTTAACTTTTAGACTTCTGTAACATTTTATTCTTTTGCCAAGTGTTAAATTCATTATATTGAACAAAGGAGGGAGAATGGTTGATGTTTTTGTGTGTAATTATATAACTATGAGCAGAAAGGTGAGAATTTACTTATATATTCATGCAAAAATAGTTACTGAATGCTTACCCTGGACCAACCACCTGTCGATGCTGTGCCACTGCTCAATAGCTAGCAATTTTTAAAACTAATCATACATCATTCAGAATTGTCTCATTTATTGGAAGAAATCAGAAAGTACTATTATGGAATATAAGAGCTTCATGCTAAGAAACATACAGTATAATTAGGAGGAATTAATACACATGAAAAGGCTTTAAGGATGTGGCAAAAACTAAAGAGAATAATATTTTAATTTAAAATTGCTGTACTCCTCAAACACATGGAAGAAAGGCTATAAAATTTAGATAGTAACTTGGCACATGTTTGAATGAATTGATCAGGGGTGGAAAAAAATTCATCAGTAGATCTCCATCAGTAGATTATTTGTGAACAGGAGTTTGAAGAAATTAAGTGACACTGCTTAAGAGTGGAAGATAGTAAAAAACACATCCTCCTGCACCAGTTATGAATGTTGGAATGAGAAAGTCACAAGGAGTGGCAAGTGGATTAGCGTATCTGGAAAACAGGATTTGTACTGGAAAATGATAAGAACAGAAATGAGATAGAGATGGGCGGGTAAAGTGTTCTAAACGTTGGGCTGAGGAGTTTGAATTTAATAAGGAAGCAAATTCAGAAACTTAAGAGAATTTTAGAGCAGGGCAATCCTTTAGTCCTAACCTTCCCTTCAGAGAAAACTGCCTTTACTGAAATTTTACACCATCAGTGGCATTGCCACTTGGGATTAGAACCCAAGATTCTCAGTGTTCTTTTCATATACCCTGATACTCTGCAAAGGGATGCCCCATTGACCAGGAACAGGAGAGATGTGTGAGTACAATGATAATTTGGAATACTTTCTTAGGATATTTCTACTTTAAATACTAAAAGGAAAGCAGTCTCTTCCTTTTCCTCTGCCTCTCACGCTACAGCCTCTGATCTCCTGAAAGCCAATTGTGCCACATTCTTTTCAATGCCCAACCTCTCCCTTGGTGGATGTGGGTCTGTGGCATCATTTCTGTCACACGACAGGAGCAGGGTCAACAGCGGGCAGCTCAGGCTCCACTCCCTTCTGTCATCTGCCAGTATATTACCCAAGCTTGATCTCAGGGCAACTTCCTTAGAGGCCACCCAGAGAGGGATGTTGCTCTTATGGGCTCCAAACTTCAGTGTAGCTGTGCTGCTGCCCCACTGCCACCATCTAGGATCTTCTCACTGGCAACACTTAGAAAATAATGGATGGAATTTATGGTTCCTGTTCTGTCATGAGCAGAAGGGAGCAAGGCCCAATGAGTGTGATGCCTTTTAAGGAGAGCTCCATTTGGCTCCAGCTACTCAGCTAACTCTCAGAGCGCCTGCCAGATGGAGGAGGAGAATAAAGTTAACAGCACAGTTAGCACAGTAACACAGTTTCAACATTTCTTCCTCTCCCCACCCCCACCCCGAGGGTTAAGATTGTCCTCTACAAGGCATGGCTTGGGAAGCTAGCTGGGTCTCTGCCACAGAGGCACAAGGTCACTCCTCCGGTCCTTCTAAAGCTCATATTTATGGAGAGGGATGAAATGCGGTCATCCCATAAGCTATCCTTTTGTATCAGGGAAGCACATGTGTCCTCTGGAATGGATAGTGGCTGAAAAGAAGGAGTGGAGAATCTCATTTCCTCAGTTCCCTATAACCAGACTTGGCACGATCCAAGGTACACGACTTCTCTCCCCAGTCTCATTTTGTCCCCAAGGACAGATAGCTACCTCTAGGGATATAAAGTCTCTCTGGGCAGTGTTAATCTTCTAGATTTTGTATGTATTAAATTTCACAGCTGGAAAGCTTTAGAAACACTGGTACACTTCATATTATTATAAATACCTTGGTTTGCCAAACAGACCTGAAAAGTTATCAGATGCCAGTGTCATCCAGCCTGGCTCTTCCTGTGGCCTCAGCCAACCTCGCTCTAGTGGACTGAATGCTGGTCTCAGACTAGCATTCAAAAGGTATGTCCAAGTCCTAACCCCAGTACCTGTGAATGTAACCTTACTTGGAAAAGGGTCTCTGAGAATGTTATTAAGGTAAGGAGCTCCCGATGAGATCATCCTGGATTAACCTGGGTGGACCCTGATCCAAAAAGTGCCCTTGTTAGGAGAGGAGAATACAGACAGTAGGGAAGAAACACAGAGGATCTGTGAAGATGAAGGCAAAGATTGGAGTTATGCAGTCACAAACCAAGAAATACCAAAGATTACCTATAGCCACCAAAAGCTAAAGAGGCAAAATAGGATCCTCCCCTAAGGCCTTCAGAGGGGGCACTGCTCTGCCAACACCTTGATTCCAAACTTCTGGTTTCCAGAACGGTGAGAGAATAAAATTATGCTGGCTCAAATCACAAAATCTGTGGTAATTTGTTACAGCAAACCGTAGCAAACTAATACACTACACAGACCTGGAAGAGGCTG
Source organism: Neophocaena asiaeorientalis asiaeorientalis (assembly GCF_003031525.2). Lineage (NCBI taxonomy): Eukaryota > Metazoa > Chordata > Mammalia > Artiodactyla > Phocoenidae > Neophocaena > Neophocaena asiaeorientalis. The sequence continues at coordinate 12,921,342 of NW_020174698.1, read as the reverse complement.
ATGCGGACTGCTGACTGCCTCTCCCACCCAGGTCTCAGCTAGCCTGCCCTAAAGAGAGGGAACCTAGATGTTATTGGAACCTTGCAGCCACACCCCTTCTCCCACCATTCTTGGTCTTTCCTCAAAACACAACCTCCTGCATTTAATCTCTCCCATAATTTATTCCTCAGAAGGTTGGTGCTACTTCTTGCTTCACCTACACTCCCATTTCTCCACTTCTTCTAAACAGGACTGGCTACATAATTTGTGGGGACCAATGCAAAATGCACATGTGTGGTCACTCGTTTAAAAATTTTTAAGAATTTCAAGGCAGGGACAGCAGAACATTAAGACAAGCACAGGGCTTTCTTAGAAGTAGAGCCCTGTCCTACTGCACAGATTGTAGTGCCATGAAGCTGGCCCTACCTCCTAAAATCCATCCTTTCTGACCTTGTGGAATCCTTGTTCAATATTGAAAAAATCCCTCCACCTTCATAACCTATTCACACAATGCTTCCTCCATTGTCTTGCTTTAGGTAAAAATCAGCTTTCTTCTGAGAATAGTTTCCTCTGGATCTCCCTCCAATGTAGACTGCTCATTATCTCACACCCTAGGACCATGAGAGCCAGTGCTGGCATCCTTGTAGCTCCCCAGTATTGCTTTTGAACCGTGCACCCCCTCTTACACCAGCCCTTGATCCATTTAGGCTCTTGTTCCCTGGATATGTACCTTCTGTCCCAATTCTGTACAGTCATCCACTCAGTTCCTGATCATTCCACCACAGTCATGAAAGCCTTTGGTGTCTGACTCATTCCTTCTCCACCCCATGGCATCCACCATTGGTGGCTTCGATGTCCATGTGGATAGCCTCTCCAATACCTTAGTCTCCAACTGCTTGATCTTCATTCTAAGGAGAACAGCTAACCTCAGCCACAGCTCTTCCATAACCCTGCCATTATTCTGCTACTAAATCCTTCAAGAAAACTATCCCCCCTCCTGACTACAACTTATTTTTCCATCTCTCTTATTTGATTGAGATTTGTACTTCTTTGCCTGCTTTTTCTCTCCCCTTTTATGTCTTCACTTATTTTCCCATGTAGTATTAAGTGAACCTCACAGCTCTGTCCTTCAACCATTCTCTTAAAAATAGCATCCAAGCTTTCTCCTTGCCTTTCCATCAAATCACTTGGCAAAATCCCCAAGTGGGATTAGTGAAACTTTCTGCATTTACAGTCATATATTTTACACAAATTCACAGCTGTGTGGAACTACTGCTATCACCAATTCCTGACTCAAAAGATTTTTTTTTTGTACTTATAGTCAGGTTTTTTGCTACCATTCCCAACAGCAGCTACTACAAACCTTCAGGCTCTACCTGATTCCTTCATCTTCCTTACTTTCACAGTAGAAATGAGAAGCTATCAAAAATCTTCAATCTACTATAAATAGACAAAAGCAAACTAAAAGTAGTGTTTTCTTAAGTCATTATTTTGTCTTAACTGAAGAAAATGAGGTTCTATTTATTCATTTAAAAACTGCTTACTAAGCAGCTATTTTGTACAGGTACTATTCTAGCTACCGAAGATACAGCTTTCATGGAGCCAACATTCAAGTGGTTCAGATGATTTCAACTATGTAACTTTAAAGTGCATCAGCGAGGGCTAACAGTTTTATCAAACCTGTCCCAAAATACAGGTTTTACAAGAAAAATTTTGTGAGTATAAGGAGTACAGTTTCAGAATTATAAAAATCCAATCATTGCACTGTAACTCATAAATCCAAATATTTTAGCATCTCTAACACAGGCTCTCTAAAATAAATAGGCTTTAGAATAATTTGCCTTAAATAATAATAATATATTTTATTATACACTTGAAATTACACTCAAGATATAAATAACTCTCAATCTCTTTAATTACTATTTGTATGACCATACAAATAACCATGTTTTTATAAAACTAAGTGTACCAGTGTCGGCATTTAGAAAAATCATAAGTTTTACTAACAAGGTATAATTTAAAGACTATCAACCTTAAAGGCAGGAAGACTTGAGCTCAGAAACTGACTTGAAGTCTTCCTAGCGATTTCACTTTATTCAAATGATTTAACCTTGCTGAGCCTCACTTTATTTATCTGAAAACAGAGGTGTTATTACCACATTGTGGGGGTAGGAATATTAAATAATTTAAAGAGCCTAAGGGTAGCACCACTGGCAGACACATTAAATAAAACATCTTTCTATATCACATAGCCTATGAAAACATGGGAAGTAGTCAGTAGGGAAATGGCAGGTGTTATAGACTTGGGTAGGAAGTCAGAGCACAGTATCTGTGAACATACTGGTGTTAAGCAGATTTTGGACATTAATAATATCTTTCAGGAAACCAGAGGGGATCTCAGGACTTCAGTGAGGAGAAACCACCTTCTCAGGAAGCAGAGAAGAGCACCTTAATTTTAAGAACAGTATCGTCATCTCTCTATTATGCTTTCTAAAAGACACAAAGAGACCTTAATAGTAAGGACTTCATTTTTCTTAGTGAGAACCTTGAAGTGAAACTCGATAGACGTTGATTTCTGCTTTTCTTTGTCCAAAAGTTGTCTACATTGCACATGGCTTCTCAATCTGTTAAAATGATGCGTTAAAAAAACCACGAATACCCACATTCCGGGTGCAGATAGGAAAACCATGCACATTCTTACCTTCTCCAACGAGCCACGAGTAAAGTGCAACCTTAGGACACTTGGAGCACAAACGCTCGGGGGCGCGCACAAATGGGTCAGAGGGTCTGCAGAGGAAGCCTCCGGGAGCAGGGAGGGACGCGAAATTCCCTCAGTCACATCAGGTAAATTCTTAGTAGAAACTTAATCCTCCCCCAGGGGAACTGAGAGTGGTAGGCGAGGAGGGCATGGGTTCTGTGATGATTTCTGATTAATTGTTAACGCGCACGCAGGAAAAAGAACGCTGCCCAGGGAGCCAAAAGACAAGAACCACCGTCGCGCCGGCCCCGAGAGCCCCTTGGCGGGAGTGGCTGCACAGAGAGCAAGACCCGGGTGGGGGAAGGGGGGAGGGGCCCCGCACGCTCGGGGGCGGGTCCCGGCAGCCGCTCTCTCCGCCCCCGGAGTAGCTGCCACTTCCTGGCTGCGCCCCAGCCCAGCAGCTCAGACGCGGTCGCACCCTCGTGGACGGTAGAGGCGGCAGCGAACTAGAGCCCGCGTCGCAGTTCGCGGCCACGTAGAGGCCGGGCGAGCCCGGGCACCGGGACCCAGCCCAGGCTCGGCGAGCAGCTCTGCGCGCGGCTGGTACGTACGTGGTGAAGGGGAGTCCGAAGTGGTGGGGGTCTCTGGAGCGAAGATGGAGGGAAAGGACTTGGGCAGTCAGGGGAGACTGAGAGAGCGAAGATGTGGTTATAGCAACTTTCCTATTTTCCGGCCAGTCCGCACGAGCATGGGGGGAATTCAAAGTGGACGCCTCTTTGGCCAGAGCGACCACATCATTTAACATGCAGAGGTACTTGCGGAGTGGAAGGGGACGCTCAGGCCAACAAGCGTAACCAGGGAGGTCTGGTCACCTCTTTTTGCCCACTGTGCCCTGAAGCTGGACATTGGTGATATCCTCTCATAAGTTGCTGAGCCTTCGCCTCTCGCACGGGCAATGCCACGTCGTTTCCCATGGACTGCGCGTTCCCAGCCCCAGGCAGCCGCTCGCGGCCGCCGGGTCAGCAGAGACCAGTGTTCTCGCCGGCTCTGCCCGCGTCGAGCTGTGTGGCTTTAGCCCAGTCACCTCATCTCACCAGTCTCCATCCATTATTTGATAAAACATGGGAATGATTAGATCGGGTCAAATCAAGAGTTCTCTGCAACTACTGGGTTTTCACTGAGCCTAGGACACCGGCCGGCAGCCAGGGAGGGACGGGAGTGCAGTGTGGTCGCAGGGGCTCAGGAGATGGAGGGCGTGGGTCCTGACTGCTGATGCCATAGCAACTCGTTGCCTTCAGGGGGAGATGACCCCAATTTACCAGCTGTCCTGACTGGCAGCCCCTGACGAGTGAGGCTGAGATGAACGGGCCAGTTTCATCTTCGTAGAGCTCATCCCAGGGAACACATCCGAACACGGTTTCTTTGGAAGAGCGCTTGGTACAAGTGGGGCACACAGGAAACACTAAGAAAACAGAAACCAAAAAAAAAACGGCAGGTGAAATTATTAGAGTCTGTGCAGGACTGTAAAATGGAGATTCGATGCTGATGACCAGTTAAACATTCAACTAGAAAAACTAAATACTAAAACACTCATATTAATGGTTTGGATACTGAAAAAGTATGGATTAGAACTACTGTTGAGTATTGCATTTCTCTTGGTGTACATGTAGATTCAAAATCCATCTGTCCACTTCATCTCTTCACAAAATGGCTTTCTTCTTATTGACATTGCTACACATAAAAAAATTCCTTCTGGGATTTAATATTCAGAAAGCTCAGAATTTGGATTGTTAAAATGAGATCTGATGGCCATAAATCTCACAGGAAGTGCTGTAATGGCGTAGGTTCTGGATCAAGGTTAGTTAGACCAGCAATTTGAAAACCTTGTTTTCCTGTAGTATGTCAGGTGCTGGTCAATAACCCTCTGCTGACACTATGTTAAGGGAGTTCATTTTCTAAAACAGTGTTTTGGAAGATCAAATGATTTAATTTTGAAGCAAAGTATATATTAGAAAAAAGTTTGCAAAAAGTTTTTAGTAATTGACTTTTTAGTTTTATCTTTACCACAACTTTCTTCAACAAAATATCAAAGACTAATGTAATACCTTATGCAGGATATTTGAAATTGTGTCAAATTTCATTCTTTGTTAAAGAATTTTCTCTCCTCTTTAGTCAATTTTAAACTAGAAGTTTAAATTTCTAGAAATTTACCCCTTTCAATGATTTTTAAAGAAATTTGCCAAGTTGTAAAACCATCACCATAATTCAGTTTTAGAACATTTTCATCACCCCAATAAGATCCCTCATGCCCATTTATAATTACTCTCTGCTCAGCTTCAGGCAACCACTAATCTTCTTTCAGTATCTATAGATTTGCCTTCTCTGGACATTTTATATAAATGAAATCATAAAATGTGGGATCTTTTGTTTATAGCTTTTTTCACTTAACATACTGTTTTTGAGATTCATCTATATTGTAGCGTGTATCAGTATTTCATTCCTCTTTATTGTTGAAGTTTTCCATTGTATGGATATACCACATTTTGTCTATCCATTCGCCAGTGGATGGACATTTGGGTTGTTTTCAGCTTGAGGCTATTGTGAATCATGATGCTAAGAACATTCACATGCAAGTCTTTGTGAGTACATGTTTTCATTTCTCTTGGATAGATATTTAGCAGTGCAATTGCTGGGTTGTATGATAAACGTATGTCTAACTTTTTAAGAGCAGTATAGAGTGAATTTTATGTAGAAGTTACGTATTTACAAAATTTAGAAAATTCTGGAGAAATAAATGTTTCTTACTAGATCATATATGATTTGATATATACATAGAGAGATGGTTGGACAGGAAACGCTTTGCTTCCTTTCAAATTTAGAGCTCAGATATAGCAAACAAATTTGCAAAAAAGTGTAACATTTCTCAGAAATAAAATATTTCTAAAGACAGGTTTTTTTGGAGCAGTTTTAGATTCACAGCAAAATTGAAAGGAAGGTACAGATTTCTCAAATACCCCCTACCCCTACACACGCATAGCCTCCCTCACTCACCAGACTGGTATGTTTGCTACAATAGATGAACCTACGTTGACAAATCATAATCACCCAAAGTCCGTAGTTTATCTTAGGGTTCACTCTTGTTGTTGTACATTATATGGCTTTGGACAAACACATAATGACATGTAGTCATCTATCATAGGGAGTATTTTCACTGCCCTAAAAATCCTCTGTTCTCTGCCTATTCATCCCTTCCCCCAGTATCTTTTTTTTAATGCTAAATGAGAGTAAATCAGGCTTAATTAAGACTAAATTTCCTGCAGTCTCCATTGAGAATGGGAAATAAAGCAATTTGAAAATCGTATTTTAGGATGTTTATGAGACTCAGACCTGAATGGCTTGATAGTAAATTCAGTGGTTTTCCATTCCTTCAACACAAGATTTTAATTGAGTTAGAAAAAAAAATTCCTTTCTGAATATCAGAAAAACCCTATAAATCCTATGATAAAATAAGCATCCATAATTATGATGCCACATAATTCTTCTAGGTACTAATTAAACATATTTTATTAGATATAGAGATCTAAGGCCCAAGTTTAAGTGATTGACATGTGCAAAAATCATGTATTAGGGATAAATCCAGGGCTCCTATCTGTTTTAAAACTTCTGTGGTTAGTACATGCTCTCTGAATCCTGTTGGTCTTAGTAATTTTTATATTAATAGGATCAATGTACTTTTTATAAGTCATTAGCAGTTAGTGACATTACATAAAGAGAATACTTGAACATACCCAGAAAACCAAAGTGGTTATTATTATTTTTCTTTTTATTGGAAGTACAATTGACTTTGAGAAATCAAATAGGTAGTCTACTTTATACTCAAGTGGGATATATTTTTCATTCATGCTCTCAAAGGCAAATAGCAGTTTTATGCATCTGTCCAGGTATAAAGCATGCTACGGACTTTATAAATCAGAGTAGACATGTGTTCTCCAATAACGCCTATTCTTAAAAAGTGATGCTGTCCAAGAGTTGGGTGCTTGGTTGGAAAAGAAGTTCAGAGCTGTCTATATAAGAATAAAGCAGTTCACATTTGTACATGTTCCTGAATAGGAGGAAGGAATCTCACCTAGGATCCTGGATCAGTTAAAATAGGATTTCTCAGACTGGAAAGTGGGCCAAGGGAATAGAAATACTTTAAGACTGTGTAGTCTGGAGCCAACACAGCCTGAACACTTGTTTGGGGGAGCAACAGCAGAAGCGTTTATAGACAATATAAATGGAGCTAAATGCCTTCCTCTATCTCCTGGATTCTGCCTCCTCATAGCCCCTATTTCCTGCTAAGCCCTAAAATCTACTGTGCTGATGAAAAAGAATCCCCTTTGGGAGTGTGGAAATAAGCATGGTTAACTGTAAGTTTTCACTTTTTGGGTGAAGGAAAGGAAGAAACTGAGGTTCAGTGTGATAGTTTCAGGAATAAATTCGTGGAAGACAGGAAGGAGTTAAGCTGTCTTCCCAAACATGCTTATATCAAATGACTATGAAGTGATTTATTTCTACACTAATCTTTATGGGCTGGGTTAATATGTCTCAGAAGAAAACACTGTTCTTAAAATCAGTGTGTGTGTGTGTGTGTGTGTGTGTGTGTGTGTAAACAAGGATGGCTTATAACTCATGCAATTACATTCGTTTATTATTTTTGTATATTTTAAACATGAGAATAAGTACTTCTATCATGGGGCTTCTGGAGCCAGGTATAATATTAAATCTCAAAACACTGAAATAAGCACCTCTTGTCTGTCTTTCCCAAATCTAATAAAATCTATAAAAAGCTAGATTATAGATATAATGGATTTTGTTGCATTCTGAAGGTTTGTAAAGAATCTATCAAGTCAGGAGATGTTACAAAGGACAGGGCTTGCACACAAACCACTCTGCCTCTCAGTTTCTGTATCCCTGAAGAAGGATGTCTATCATAATTATGCTCATTGCAGTAAAGCAGCAGAACTTTTCACGGTAGTGAAAAATTAGAAAAACAAACAAAAAAAAGCAACTGTACATCTTTCTAACATGCCACGAAGCTGTATGTATATATCTATATATACTCTGGCAGCTTGGAGAAGATTGGATTTGAGGAGTACTGGACAGACTGTTGTAGCCCAAGCGAGAGGTGCTAGAGAGTGATTCAGGGATTAGGGATAAACAGGAGTAGCAGAGTCTAGAAATATTAGGAGTGGAAAATGATCAGGCTTGATGATAACTGGGATATGAATTTAAAGGGAGGTGGGAATGAAGGGTGGTTCTCAGCTTCTTGGCTTGAGGTTGAGGACCAGCACTATATACAAAAGTGGCAATAGAAGAATGAAGGCAGATTTGGTGGGTTTACTGGGTCGGATAATGTCTCCCTAAAATTCATGTACTTCCTGGAACCTCAGAATGAGACCTTATTTAGAAATAGGGTCATTGCAGTTGTAATTGGTTAATATGAGGTCATACTGGAGTAGGGTGGGCCCTTAACCCAGTATGACTGGTGTCCTTACAAGAAGAGAAGAGACACAGAAATGGAGACTCATAGAGGGAAGGCAAGCCTGTGACAGTGGAAGTAGAGATTGGAGTTATGCAGATGTAAGGGATTCCAAGACTTGCCAGCCACCACCAGAAGCTAGGAGAGAAGCATGGAACAGATTCTCCTGAGTTCCCAAGAAGAAACCTGATACCTGGATTTTGGATTGCTAGCCACTTGAAATGTGCCCATCTTCAGTATCAGTTGTAAAGATGGTTACAAAATAAGCAGTGTGATAACTTGGGCAGTGCATCCACGGTCCCTCTGCCACCAACCCAGCCATAGATATAAATGAGGTCATTTCAGGTTTTCCATTCATTTTGCACCATATGGGTTTGACAGTATGGGTATGGGACCAGTCTGCAACATGGGGGGCATAGTTTGTATTTGTTTGCCTCAGGGAGGAGTGGGAGAACGTTTTCAGGGGAAGTGGGGAATACTTTCTTCACAGGGTAGATCTGGGTCAGCTCTGTTCGTGGATTTTTGCCAAAGGATATTAAGCTTCAAGTAAAACCTGGCATAGGTTGTTCCAACTCTGAGAAGTCCATGTTTGGGTTCTAGGTTTGAATGCTTTGAAAGGAAATATAAACTTTTCAGGTGTAACTGCAAAATGGGAGGAAACAAAGCATTTTTTTTTACTCATAGATGCTTATTTTTACCAACTCTTTCAAAAAGTATCTTAATTTACCTAATTTGTTGAAAAATTTCATATTACCTGTCAATAATTATTATTGGTCCTAATAGCAAATTGGTTCAGTTCTTCACTTTGTGGGTTTTGTCTCAATGTAATCCACTTAAAATATGGATTAATGAAATATGATTCTGACTAAGGACAGCAGTTTCAGTTATATCTAAGGACATCTCAGATTATCTTATAAAAGGATTGTTAAAAGTTTACTTTATTAGTTAGCTTCTCTCCTGCAGATATTTTTTATCATAAAACGATCACACTATTAAGAACACTGAAAGATTTTAAAATTCCAATTCTAATATTCAAACATAATTGCTTCAGTATTGAGTATCTTCCAGTCTTTGTCCATTTGTAAGAATGTTTTTATATTAATGTAATAATGGTATGCAGTTTGTAAATTATTTTTTTCTTCTTAAAATTATTATTACCAGAATACAAATGAATAGGAAGAGCAAATTTTAAAAAATAACGTTTTTCTTATTATTCAGAGTGACCCATGAAATAGTTTTTGGCTAGATAAAATTTCAGCTCTTAAGGGTATGAAACAGAATTTTCCAGTTAGGCCACATTTTAATTTTGCTGGACCCTGTGGCAATCATCAGTTTAACACAGAAATAAGAAAAGGAAAACATCATTAAAATGCATTGCTTTAAATATTGGCAATGTTCAAATGTAGAATTCAGTTTTTCCAAGGACAATATATGCTTGCTATTATAAATTATTCACCAAGAATCACAGATGTGAAAATATAATCAGGTGATTTTTTTCTTTCAGTCTCATCCTTTTGTCAGCTCCCTATTATTACATTATAATGGGTTATTCCACATGTAATTTTTCTGGGTAGGTAATGTTTAACACTTAAAATACCACTAAGTTTTAAACTTTAAAGTTTTGAAATAGTGTTTCTGAGACCATACACATTGCAGTGAAAATCAGAAATATTCAGAATTGCATTAAGAGGAAAATAATGTCCACCTAAATTCCACCATTAGTTATAAAATTCTTTGCATATATGTAGATTTTTAAAAGAAAAGTGATATATCATATTCCCTTAGTATTTCATCTTACTATATCTTGTCAAGGTGCTAAATCATATTTTTAATGGCTACATAGTGTTCTATTAAAATTTTAACTAACCCCTATTGGCAAATATGCAGAATGTTCCCAAATTTGGTTGTATAAACAGTACCATAGTAGACAACTCTGTTTGTGATCTTTATACACTGTACATGGCTGTTTTATTAATCTCTTTGAATAGACTTATAGACATGGACTTGCTAGGTCAGTGGATATGCACTTGTTAACCATTTTTGACACATTTTGCAAAATTTCTTTCCAGGAAGCCTGCAGCAATTTATACTCAAAAATTTTACCAACATACTAATACTGTTTAAAAATTTTAAATTTAGAAATCAGTAGGAAAAGATACCTCATATTTGTATTTCTTTGATTGCTAATGAGGCCGAATATTTTTAGTTAGTATGTTTATTGGATATTTTGGATTTAGTTTTACGAATTGCTTTTTAGTATTCTTTGCCTGTTTTTAATCCTTTTTTGTTTGTTTCAAGAGCTTTTTATTCATTAGGATGTTAACTCTTTGTATGTCTGTTATGTTGCAATGCTTTAATCAGTTTCGTTTGTTTGCCATTAACTGTTTTAGGGAGCATTGCTTTGTAAAATCCTTAAATTTTGTGGATGTGAAAGCTGTCAATTTCTCCTCGCGTAGTTTCTGAGAAGGACTTTCCCCTTTAAACATATTCGTCTATGTTTTTAATAGTACTGTTGATGTCTTTTTTAATTTAAAGTTTTAATCCTTTAGAAGTTATTTTAGTAGGGGATGAAGTAGGTAATCTAATTTTATTATTAACATTTTTTCATCACTAGTCTTGTCTCAAATTCATTTGTTCTGTCATTGATTCCTTCCCCACTGATTTGAAATAGCATCCCATGCCCCTGCACCTCCTTGGAGCCCACCTCCTTATAACTGGCCCTATCATCCTGAAGTCCCACAGAATTCCCTCTCACATGCCTTCCTGGCCACCATTCCTGCACATGACTGCAGGCTCTTCAATTGCCTCCCTAAACTTCCTTGACCCACGTTTGTCACTCACCACCTCATCCCAGGAGGAAAAGGAATTCCACATCCCACATCATAGCTGCTAGCTCTTTCTAAATTCCCATGTTACCAGTTTTGGAACATGTAATTGTATTAGCCTTGCAAAACAGTTAATTTTCTAATGCTTCAAATCTCTGTTTTTATCGTTTGTCTGCTCATTTCTCCTCTCTGCCTTGAAACTTTGTTATGCTTTGTGCTGCCTCTCCCTGACCTAATCTCTGCTTTTTATTCTTCCTTCAAAACCATTCTGTCATGCCCTCTGGAACACCTGCTGAGTCCCAGTAAACTCCTCTTAACCTCCACTTTTTTCTCTAGCCCTGAATCTTGACTCTCCCAGGGGTATCCCACTTCCCCGTGAGTCCTTCCTGTTGGAGACTGCTGATTACTCCATAGGTCATGAATCTCAGGGTAGGGAAGTGGGACACATGTCCTCCATACACCCTCCCACCTGTAGACCATTGTTTCTCTACACTCTTATACTCATTCCTGTTCCTTTGAGCCATCTGTCTATGCTATCAACTACCATTGCTCATTCCTGTGATCTACTCACCACCTGAACAAACCCCTCCTTCAGTGAACACTCCAGCAACAGGTGTACAGTCATCTTCTCCCACCTGTCTCCTGTCCTCAATCTGGGTGACTTCATGTCTACACCCAATACCACAGCCTCTGTTTGTGACCTCCACAGTTTCAAGCGGTAGTCTTCTCTTTTACTTCCTTTCACCCAGCCCCTTCTGTAGTCACAACCTGGATTTATCATATGAAATTGTTCCTTCCTAAAATCTCAAATTCTGAAACTCTCTGGGCATAGCATCCTATATTTGTTTTTTTTTTTTTTACACCAATCCAAAGATTCACACCTACACTTGTCCTTTGGCTTCATTGGGATGGCCGATTCTTTGATCCATCTATTTTTTACTCTCCATGCTCTGATTGCTTGGAGTAAGATGTTTCTCAGTGGATTGCACATTTCCAATTAGTACAAGTCAGTGGAGAACCTAAGAATTCTGTGTGCTTACCACACTCTCCCCTACAAGTACAGCAACCTCAGAGCCTCACCACCACCTGCCTTGAGTGCTCTGTGACCTAATGACCCCTTATCTTCTTGTTTATGCAAATCACTGCAAGAATCTCTGTGCTCCCAAATAGCACGGCAACTATCCTGGTTTTTCTGGGACTGAGAGGTTTCCCGGGATGATATGTGGAGTAAGTCCTTGACTAAAAGACTCCACATTTTTGAAATTCCTTATTTTCTTTTTTTACATATTACCTGTCTTCATCATCACTTTCAAACCGCAAGCTGCCACTTCATCTGATGTACGTAATAGCTCTTACTGTTCACTCTCTTTATGACCTTTTGAATCTGTTGTGGGTTGAGAAAGTCAGATACCTGAGTGCATTAGTTAGGAATGTTACAGTTGCTCATGACAGCAAATCCACTTCAAATTGGCTTAAGGAGAATGGGAGAATTTATCAGATTTATGTAACCCAGCTTTCAGTCACAGCTTGATCTAGAGCTCACATTATTTTGTAAGGACCCTATTCCCTTCTACTTCTTGGCTCTACTCTCTTTCAACTTGGCTTCATTCTCAAGCTCTGCTTGGTGACAAAATTGCTATCAACAGCTCCAGGCCTAACTCCTCAAGTTTAAATTCAAAGAGAAAAAAGTGTCTTCACTTAGTAGCTTTGGCACCAGCCCTAAGGTGGACTAACTTGCACCACAAACCCAGTCTTTAAGCATTTGCTGGGTTGGAAAAACGTAATAATAAGCCCGTTGAGGCAGGTTTGTGTCACGTATCACTTCTGAGCCAGTCACTGTGGCTCAGGGCACTTAGAGCTTGGATATGTCAGGTCTGAGTCTCAACTTCATTCTCGGAAACAACGAATCACATGCAGTGACTATAGGAGGAAAGGCTTCTCAAGGGGAAATGGATGTTGGGCAGGCAAAATTTTTACTGTCCTCTAAATTGGTGACAAGAGGTTAAAAACAAACCAGAGGCATAAACAGGCTCTGATTAAATCTGTAGGACTGGCTTATAAGTAAAGACCGTGAATATTATTAGTGTATAGGTTTTACGGCATAGGTTTTATGACATTTATTTTGACTGAACAACATTTGTTAATATCCTGACTCTTGACTGTTGTCTTTGTAGTTAAGTTGCAAAATAAGTAAGATTTTTATAAATAAATTTTGTGTATTATAATCCTCTTTAATCATCATTAATGAATTTTATTTTAAATTCTACCTGTACAAATAATAATTTGAAGATTATTAATATTTAAGAAAGAAGAGAATATTTCTCTCTTACATAACTATTTTTGCAGCTAATATTTATGAAAACGTATCGACACATGATTTGGATGATAATAGTAGAGAAAAATAACTAAGCTAGAAATTAGAAAGCTTTGTTCTAAGGCCATCTCAGCTTTTAATTAGTCATGTGACCCTGAAGAAGTCTCTTAATCTCTTGAGATTTCAGTTTTTGTCAACATGATTACACCAATATGAATGGTGAGTTTTCAGTTCATCATGAGATCAATACAGTGAAAATACCACCTGTATTATTCTAAACAGAGCCTATAATTCCATATTTTAGTGCTATATGTACCCATTGATATTCAGGTTCTTTTCTGTGGTTGGTTATAGATATTCCTTATTTAAGTTTTTAATGAATTTTGGAACACAGTACATGCATCTCTGAGATGAATAGTTAACTAAATTCAAATAAACATCTATTAAAAAGCACCCTCCTGGATTCAGCTACTGTGTTTAGTGATATATTGCAAAGTGGAATGACACTCCATCTTTTTTTAAGAAGTTTAGGATTCTATCTGTTTGGGGGAGGTAAGAGAAAATAATATACATACCTTTCCTGCGAGGCAGACTGTAATAGGTACTAGGACAGAACTAAAAAAAAGCTGTGGGGTTTCAAAGAAGAAGAAGATAAACTTTGAAATTAATCAGAAAGACTTTAAAGGCAATGTAGTAACTGGGATGGTCCTTGAAGGACTGATAAAATTTCAATGAGTCGGCAAAGCATTCCTGATTGAGAGGACAGCATGAATAAAGGTACAAATACAGAAAAGAGTGAGACAGAGCTGTGTAGAATTTTAGGGGCTGGGTGGAAATTTTAGGGGCTGGGTGGAAAGATACATTGAGGCTGTAGTGAAGAATCTTAAGTGCTGGGATGAAAACTTTGGACTTAAATTTGTAGCTAATTTTTTTTTTTTTTGCGGTACTCGGGCCTCTCACTGCTGTGGCCTCTCCCGTTGCAGAGCACAGGCTCCGGACGCACAGGCTCAGCAGCCATGGCTCACGGGCCCAGCCGCTCCGCGGCATGTGGGATCTTCCCGGACCAGGGCACGAACCTGTGTCCCCTGCATCGGCAGGTGGACTCTCAACCACTGCGCCACCAAGGGAAGCCCCGGTAGCTAATTTTTATCCTTGAAAGTAGTAAAGAGTCGTATAATCTATGACTCTATGAATAAAAATTTATTTTGACAGGTGGTTTATGTGTAGGTAAATACAAGAGTTGTATACATTTTAAAAAAGAAACCAGTTAGAGAAGAAATGGTTATTAGCAGAATCTGTTAAAACAATACTAAAGAATTTTGGTTTATGGCCAATGCAATATAATGGCAAGTGGTTGTCCAACATAGGTAGCATATTTTTAAGTTGTATCAATAGCAGTATCTTATCCAGAGCAAAGGAAGTGACGGCCCAACTCTGTTTTTCCGTGGCCAAATTGTTCGGGATATTTTACTCTTACAAATAAATACACACACACGAACATTGATCAGGATGGTCTGTTATTGCAGAAGTGATGGAAGGAATAGTTGTAAAATGGAGATATTTCACTAGGAGAAATGAACACCTGGGAAAGTGGGCATGGAAATGTAGTATAACATGATGTATAAAGAAAGAGAAAAACAAGCACAAGCTTTGGAGTTAGAGCTCAGCTCTGCTCCTAATGAGCTGTGCTATTTTGGGAAAGTCACTTATCCTTTTGTAAACTGTTTCCTTTCCCACTCTCCTTCCCCTTAACCCCTCCCCCTTTCTCCTCCTCTTCATCTACTTCTTTTTTGTAGAATAAAGATGATACTATTTACCTGCAGTTTTATTTTTTGATTAATGATTGTCAAGTACCCAGCACGTTTCCTGGCATCCAGTACGCCTCCATTACTTGTGACTATTATGTTTATTTGAAGGACGGTCTTACATATATAGGAGTTTAGACTGGTCCTGTGGGGTACCTGCAGAAAGATTTAGGACTGTTGGAGAGAGAAATGTTTTTGCTTCAAAATAAAAAAGATGTTATAAAGGTTAAGTTCCAATAAAAAAAGTAATGGTATGTCTAAGTATGGTAGCACCTTTTGAGTTCAGTGGTCATGGTATGCTAGAGCCAAGGTGATGTATATTTTTTACATGAAAGTAATCTTTTCCTCAACATCTAGGAGGGAATCCCCTAGAGTAGGGCTTCTCATGCTTTTCCACCAAAGAACTCCCAGAAATCTAGAGGCATAACTCACAGTGCTCCATAGAAAAGTACAAAGTTTCTTTGACATTTCATATTCATCTTACATATTTGTATACATTATGCACTCTATAATGTGTTCATTTTGTTTTAGTATAAAAACATGCTTTAAATATATACTGTCAATAAGACTCCTTTGATAAACAAAATTTATCATGTGGTTGTGAGTACATTCTGGTATTTCCAAGGGTGCAGGTTTCCTAGTTTTGATGAAGCACAGACTTAGGGGTATTTAGAACCACAAGCTTGTAATAGACTAAGAATTCCCTCTCCGCTTAACACAGATAAGCTAAAAATTTAGATGTCCGTTGATTAGAGTTTGGATTGCATGGATTATTTTAGACAATCACATTACTGCTAATATCAAAAATTTGGCAGTATCTTAGATAAACACATATGTGAACCTAAGAAGTTGTAGAAAAAGCATAAAAGCATTGTTATATTTGAAAATGGAGGCCTATATCTTTAGCTACTCAAGTGGTGAAGTAAGAGGTTGAGTGGCTTCATGCTGTTACTCTTGGCTGCTGCATTTGTGGGCTTTTGTGTGTTGTTTGCTCATGTTCCTTTTTTTTTTTTTAAATTAGTGCTTTGCAGGAGACAGATGTTGAGTAAGTGCTGTTTTGTGAAGTATTTCTTAGGAGGTTTTTAAAATTAGAATAGCTTTTTCTTGCTTTCTGTTTAGCTCTAAAATTTTTGGTTTCTTTTCTACTCTCTTCCCTACTTTACTTGCACCAAGATTCCTGCAAAAACTGCTTTAAGAGTTGCTAATCTGAATGGGAAATTATCTTCCCTGAGACCAGCTCCAGACCACCTTTTAGTGATTTGGTTACCTGACCATGTAGCTCCCTTGAATTTCATGTTATTATGATTATAATAAAGGGGACACAGGGGCTTCCCTGGTGGTGCAGTGGTTGAGGGTCCGCCTGCCGATGCAGGGGACACGGGTTCGTGCCCCTGTCCGGGAAGATCCCACATGCCGCGGAGCGGCTGGGCCTGTGAGCCAGTGAGCCATGCCCGCTCAGCCTGTGCGTCTGGAGCCTGTGCTCCGCAACGGGAGGGGCCCCAAAAGTGAGAGGCCCGCGTACCGCAAAAAGAAAAGGGACACAGGAAATCTGATTATTTTAGCCATATTACTGGATGGATTGGATCACTGCAGAGGTATCTACTTATTTGCTCTCAATGATTCATCATAATTTAGGAAGAGGACCAGCCCAGAAGTCAGGAGATTAAGTTTCTGTTTTGATTTGAATTGCTTTATTACCCATCCCTGGTTAATTAAGAGGTTAATAATGCCCACTCCTCATCTATTTTACAATTTTGCCTAGGAGTTTTGTTCTCTAATCATTAATAAAGCCATAGTGTAAACAGCTTCTTAATGCAAAGGAGTATGCCAGGCACCAAGGAGACCAAGTTGAACAGAACAAGGTCCTAGCCCTTGAAGGACATGGGATTAATGTTGAGTAAGTAAATTACTGTGAAACAGTGTGACTAATGCTGCTATAGCAGTGTGAATCAGGTAGAAGATGCTCAGAGATGGTTATAAGAAATTCTAAAACCAGGGACAGTGTCTCAGAGGAGGTGATGTTATTGCTAGATCTTGAAAGATAACCACTAGTTTGCCAGGCAAAGAGGAATATGTCCTAGGAAGAGGAAAGAGGCTTAGAATGTGTGATGTATTTAGGGAACTATAATTAGATCAGTATATTGGACAGCTGCAGATATGGGTGGAAATTCAAAGGGAAGTAGATTCAGAAGTGCCTTGCATTTCACGGTAAATTGCTTGGACTTGACTGAAGGTTTTGAATAAGTGGAGCAGTAGAATCGTATTTGCACCGTGGTGGACTGGCTGTGAGTCCACGTCTCTTGGAGCACACATCTCTTTTTCCACAACAAAGAGGAAAGTGACAGTAGAGGCGACGGGAACAAGGCTGGACTCATGTTTCCATGTGTGGGTAAGTTTTTAGGTTGGTTGACTGGGTTGTTGCCCTTGTCCTAAAAGGTAGGTCAGCTAACGGATGGAAAAATATGCCTAATTTCTTTTTGTTAAAAGTCTAGAACTAAGAAGACATAAATGTGGGTTAAACTATAGATAAGAATTGAAGATCTTTCCTAGAAATTGCTATACCTAGAGTTATGTGTTAAGCTATTTAAGGAACAGTCTTACCATAAAAGTAAGTGGTTTAATATGTTTTCCCCATTTTGGGGGTTCTGTTAACAGAAAGTATGTAAATAGTAAAATTCTTTGAAATTAAGAAAGGTTTGAAAGTCATATTTTAAACATGATTAAAAAAAGAATGGCCTCCTTTATGTATGTGTGTGGGATTTTTTAAATAGACTTTTTTTGGCCACAGATTTTGACTCTGATGCATTAGTTTTCTGTCAGCTTCTCTAAAGATTCAAGGGTAGAGTTTAAATTAAGGATACGGTCAAGGGTACCCTTCAGGGTAGGAACTAACTCTGCTCTGATTTTTTAGTTGGAGAGCATCCTGAGAAATGTGTTAGATTATGTAACTAGTCACTTAGGGCCCTTGGCCTCCTGTTAACCTGGCCCTCTTGAGAGGCAGTGCCTGGGAGCAGCTGGGTCAGGCTCAGTGCTGTTGCCTAGTAGTCCAAGAGGAGCAGTCATAATGGGTTGTTGCTGAGCAACCAGGGGGCTGGTGGTGTCCCATCGTCCCTCATGGAGTTGTATAGTCGTGGTGGGTCCATCTCCACGGGGGAAGCAGAACAGCCTGGCAGAGGGCCAAGCCTCCCTCAGAGGCACAAGCGTTGTTAGCAGTAAGTGTCTGACCTTAGAATCAAAGATGATAACTTAAGTTCTATGAACATGAAAGCAATTTATGGAATTACTGATGTAAATTTAATTAAACATGAACTTAGAGCAAGGTAGGTAGCTGTGGCAGCCAGAGTTCTTTTTTCAAATACTCTCATTCCAGTTCCTTTCTCCTTCAGGCATAGTTGCAAGGTAAGTTTTCTGGGTCAATGGAAAGTAATTTTTCTTTATGCCTCATGGAATATGTAACTTTCCCTATTAACAAGGAAATATTTATATTTGAGAAAAACCAACAAGCTAAACTCCGATCTGGTCAAGTGGGCCTACATGGCAGAGTATTTGACTCAATATCAATGCAAGAACTTGCTACTAATATTTGAGATACTGCTTTGAGTTTTCTCTCTGTTGTAGAAGCTTTACCAGGACCACATCTTACTTTATTTTTTAGTATTTAACATAGCCCATAAATGACTCCTCAGGAGAGTAGATAAAATGTCAAAACTAATCAGCTCTTGTAAGAAGGGTAAGTTCTTCTTTTAGGATTTAAAGTTGCCCATATTAAGTAAACCTTTTCCTGGAGATCCAGAAACATATTTTAACGGCCAAAATTGAGCTCTTTCAATATTTTGGAATAACACACAGCTGCATGAAAGGCTAAAGTGTGAAGCAGAGGAATGAACATCCATCACAGATAAATAACACTGGCCAGCTAGATAGAAGTGACATAATCTTTTCTTATCTCCCTCTCTCCCTATTTTTTCATTCAGTATTTCTGACCTTGTGCTGTAACTGTTTGCCTGTAAAGGTTTCAGGAAGCAGGGCTTTGGGTACAAAGTGGGAGGTTTCTTTGTTGGCATTGGGGTCTGCACTCTTTGAGGGACCTATATTCTTTTTGAAAAAAATACTTGAAAACTTAAAAATTCCTTATAAGAATTGCACACAGATTTTTGTTTTACACATGTACATGCACACACACTAATGTGTCTAAGCCATTCAATTAGAGTACAACTGAGATAGTATACCAACAGTACGAAAATTTAAATGTTTTTTGCCTTATTTTTAAAGCTACTTAATATTTAAATGTGAACTTTTTATTGTTTTTATCATATGTATCATTCATATCATAAGCGTTCTATTTATCTTTGTTATATAAGAGTATTAATAAATCTAAAGCATGTTAAGCACAGTATGTGCCAGGTACTGTTCTATACAAATTAAATTTAGTATGTCATTTAACTCCTCAACAACTGTATACGAGAGGTACTATTATTATGGATATTTTACATGTGGAGAAGTCTAGGCCTGCCCAGAAAGGTCAAGTAACCAGGCCAGATGTATACACTAAAGATTTACAATCAGAAAGTCTGTCTTCAGAAACTCTGCTTCTCAATCATTATGCTATACTTTGAGCGCCATATTATTTCATGAGGGCAACATGAAACGGTATTCACAACAAACTTGTTTTTAGGTTATAATGATATAATGAGAGAATGAAAAAGAGTGAAAACTATGAAATCTTTTACTAAACAAAGTCTGTTTAATTTATTCTTTGGGTCTATAGTCCACAGCCAGAAACCTTTTAAATCAAAGTTTTTTATATCCATTCAAATTCTGTGAATTTGCGAAAAAAATTCAGTAGGCATTTAGCACTGAAGTTGTTTCTCTTCAGGATGAGATGTGAGGTATATTTTCTTTGGTATATGAGATGTGAAGGAAGAGGAAATGGTTAAAAGAAAAAATAGAGGAAATGAATAAGTGAATTGTTTTTGATCAATTCTCCAAAAAAGTCATGTTTCTTAGAGCTCTGAGATACAAGGCATCAAGGAATTGCCATTTAGTCATGAGAAAAATAATACAGGTGAAAAGTTGTATGTAAAACTAGGTCAAGAGTCCAGGAATATTGTGAAGCAATGATGCATAGTGGATCACGCAGGCTTTCCAGTCAGACAGAGCTGAACTTGAACCCTGCTTCTGTGACTTACTAGCTGTGTGACCTTAGGGAGGTATCTCACCATCTTTAAGCTTTGAAAAAAGTCCATTTTTCTTTTTTTTTTTTAAAAAACAAAGATTAACTGTGATTAAGTGGAATGAAATGCAAAGTGTCTAGCAAGGCTCATGACACAGAACAGGTGTTTATTGAATGCTAAAATCTTTTTTTCTCCTCTCCCAGCAGCAGCAAAAACAAAGTAAAAAGAGGGTTATCCTAGGGACCTAAAGGGTCAAGGGAGTTTCATAGTGGGATTGTGGGGTCAAAGCTGGTCAACATTTTAAAGACTCTTGGTCAACTTTGCCAAGTTGTTATGTAAAAGCAATATTACAATTCAAGCATTACATTTTTAATTATTAGAAAACCTAATTTTTTTAACATGTTTATTAGAGTGTAATTGCTTTACAATGGTGTATTAGTTTATGCTGTATAACAAAGTGTATCAGCTATACATAAACATATATCCCCATATCTCCTCCCTCTTGCATCTCCCTCTCTCCCTATCCCACCACTCTAGGTGGTCACAAAGCAGGGAGCTGATCTCCCTGTGCTATGCTGCTGCTTCCCACTAGCTATCTATTTTACGTTTGGTAGTGTATATATGTCCATGCAACTCTCTCTCTTTGCCCCAGCTTACCCTTTTGAATGGGAGAAAATATTTGCCAATGAAGCAACTGACAAAGGATTAATCTCCAAAATTTGCAAGCAGCTCATGCAACTCAATATCAAAAAACAAGAAAACCTGATTTTACTTTGCCTATGATTATGGTATTGACTTGAATCTTAGGAGACAGACAGGATGTTTAACTATTAGTATTAAATGAATCTGAAACATGATTGTATTTCTGATTCTTAGTCATCTTCAACAGTTCCTCTTAATTCATTCTTCAGCTACTGAGGCTTCATTCAAAAAAATTTTTTAATTAATAATTTTAGATGAATTAGAGATATGGCGCTTAGATAGATTTCTGATTTTGGTCATTTTTGTAAATTTCTTATCACCTGCTCTAGCTGTAACCCTCTGTCCCCTGAAACAGGGTCTTTGTTTTCTCTGTGGCATCTACCACATGGTAGGTAATAATATTTGCTGAATGATGGAAGGGATAAAACAGGTTATTTGCAATTTTATGTATATACAATAGCTATTAAAGCTTTTGAAAATGTAGCAGTTGCCAAGGATCTGGTTAGTAGGTTAGTTTAAAAGCTATCACAATTATAGAAACCAAGCATATACAAATCAATCAAGTAGGAAAAAATAGGGGATACTAATCTAAGGGTCAGAAGAGGGAAACTTAAGAATAAGTAAATAAAGGAATTTGAAGAGAATAATGCTAATTTGGTTGTGACCACTTTTATAAATACATGAATTTTCCATGTTTTCACAAAGGTATAAGTTCATGGTATAAATTCATCTTTTTAGAACTACATGTAGCAAGAATAAGTGTAAAATATTTGCAACTCTTCATTTTAAAGTTATTCTATACCTTTTGCTCATGCAAGTAAAGATGTATGAATTTTCCATTCAATAATCACTAATTGAGTACCTACAATATATTGTGCCAAGTGCTGTAGATGGATGAATAAAAAATTGCCATTCAAGATGTTCACAGCCTGCTAGGGGAGACTGACACACACAGAGCTGTCATGTGAAGTCAACCGTGATAAGTGCATCAGAGAGTTATGAACAAAGTGATTTAGGGGCAGGGGTTACGACTCATACCAAACTTGTGCAGTTCCAAAGAGCTTTACAAAAGCAGCAACCTTTGAGTTGGGCTTTTAAGGATGGCCCAGAGCCTACTAGTGAGAGCACAGGGGGATGATATGCATTCTGGTTGGAAGAAACAGGAAGTTTTTAATATGGCCTATTTGTGCAATTCTTTTGGTATTTGTTGCTAGCCCCATGTGGCCAAGGGGTTCAAACCAGCACATTTTATCACATCTTGTACAAAGTCTAATCAGTAAGTATTGGTTTTTGAGTATCTGGATGAATGAATGAACAAACTTACCTTCTTAATATGGGACAATAATTTCAAATAAAAAAATTATACTTCAGTGAGGGTTGTGTTTCTTTACTTGATTATACCTATGCAGTTCAAAGGAGAATTTAAACTTTGTGAACTTTGATTAACATTCCTCTCACCGGATTTTAAGAAAACACAGCTGTGGACTTTATTCCTACCATTCTCTGCTTCCCCTTCTGCACTTAATTTCTATACTTTCATTGGTCTGTTTAGATGCATGAGTTCAAATATATGCCTTTGGTGGGTTTTTTTTAGTCTAAAATAAAACCTACTTAAACGGAGGCTACATTCCTGCTTATATGTGAAGTGATATTCAGGTTGATATTTTTTATTTCCTCTTTAGAAGCAAAATGAACTCATCCTGTTGTACACATTATACATTCTCCAATTAAAAACCTACAATACAGTGATAGGGAATGGGCTTGTATTTCCTATTGCAAAGTGTCCAGTGATATCTGGAGGATTCAGCTGGGTTTTAAAGAGATTGTATTAACATTTGTGCCATAAGTGACAGTTGAGTTACTTTAATTAAATGGCAGTTTCAGCCAATTAAGATTTGTCATTGTTTTGAGTCCCTTTTCCTTTTCTTCCTCTTTTCGATTTCAATATGTCTTGGGAATCCAAATATGCTAGAGTATGATTCCTTTGGTATTTTATTATTCCTTTGCAAGCCAAAACAAAACTCTTTAGACCATCACAATCACAAAAGGAAGCTGTAAGTCTTGGGAGTGTGATCACAGCTACCTTTCTAGGACCCCCAAACTGAATCTAGTGTTAAACACAAGAAACACATTTTTTGCTTTTGTAGTACTTCAGGAAGAGTAATAAAATAACATTGCATATGTGTATTTTATTGTATGTGATCTTTCTTGATTCCCAAAGCAACGTGGAGAGATAAGCAGGGTAAATATTACCATCCCATTTGATAAGCAAGGCTCTGTCATTTACCTACAAAAAAGATGATTCTTCAAAGTCAACAGCCGATACAGGGATGAGCTGGAACTAGAACTGTTCAGTGCTTCTCCCTCTGTGTTACAAGCCCTGAGGACTTTCTTTTACTGGCTTACTTGTAAGCTATAAGGAAATGTGGGAAGCAGAGGAAAGAACAGTAATGAAATTATTTACAGATGAACTTGAAAGATGGCTAACATGCTATTGGCATTTGGAGAAAAAGACTTTTTTGAGAATCATGGTGAAATAATACTTCTACCACGTATAATTCCTGGGTTTTATACCAATCACAAGTTCAGTTATTATCCCAACGTGAGTGGTGGGCTGTAGAATATGGACTGGAAGGGGTGTTTCTCAAACCAGGGAGACTAGTGAGAGATATCATAATCTCTGTAAGAATTGATGGGATGGAGGCAGGTGTGGGTGAGGAGGGTGGAATTTGATGGTGCCTGTGGGAATGAAATTGGAAGGAAGAGTGAGTTCAAGGACAATGTTGAGCCTGGAATAGACAGAATTTGGTGGTTTATTAGATAGAAAGGAGAGAAGAAAACAGCAAACAGCACTAGACTCTCTCCTGCTCTTTACCCTAGTAAAGTTAGCACATACAAGCATAGGAATATTGACATTCCTGGCTTCACGCTTTATAGAAAAAGGAACAGATGATTTCCATAACAGGAAAGAAACATGGCTCTCTCATCTAGGACGACTAAGCATTTGTTATGTGTCTGCTCAAATATATAGACTGCCTGAGTTAAAGGGAGCCTGGTTTAGCCAGCGATCGGTTGTAGCCACCTCTTCAGGAGTATATATGGAAATGAAAATAACTCAGTTGGTTTCTGTATTATTAGTTTTAAAATGGGGGCTTTTGATATAGAAATAATCTTAGAGGATAGGAACAGGAAAACCATGCAAGTGCATCAGATGCCTATTCATAGCAAAATTTCAAGTTACCTTTTGATGCTGAGGCATTATGTGTGGGCCAGGTTTTATTGGGTGGATTTTCTCTTCCAGAGTTCCAATCTCCATATTACATAATTGAGGAAAACAATGTCCTTGCTCCTTGGCATTGAAATTCAAAAGCAGGGATTTATGGCTTTTAAAGTCACACATCTGAGAAAGGCTGTCACTCAGCTAGTGAAACTATTTTCAATGGAAAGTTGAAAAGCTGAAGAAAAAAATATATTTTGCTATACTGTTGATTTTACTATTTAGTAGGTATGTCTCTGACTGCCTGTGTTACACAGTCTTGGGGCAAAACACAAGAAAGATTGATCAGAATACAGTTGGTGGGTTTGAAAAGGGAACAAAATAATAAGAGGAAACACTCCTCATTTATGAGACTGCTGAGTACATTTCCTTACTCAAGGAAATTTATCCTGCTCCTGTTATAAATCTGAAACGTATAAAAGAAATCAGGATGAGGAATGAAAAAATAACAATGAACGTTGTTTTGAAATTGTGTCTCATTTTGTCATTAAATTGGATGTTGTTGCTCAAGGAACCATTTGTTCTTTCCTGAAAGAGACAAGGAAGGAGGATGTTTACCTTAATACATCTTTTTTTCCCTTTGTTTCCTTCAGGGGTCATGGTATACTGAAAAAGCACTCGAGAAATCTGGGGGGAGCTGGAAGCTATCAAGTTATTGAGGCCACACAGGGGGCAGAAAAGACAGAGGTGGGTACACTTTTGATCCATCAATCCTGCTATTGAGGGTGTCCCTGAAAATATCTTTGTTGTTATAAAGCCAGAGGACAGCAAGGAAAAGGTATAAAGTGGGAGGTTTTTATTTTAGAAAACAGATCAATATGGTTAAATGGAAGCTCGATAGAGTCTATTGTTAGTGTCAAATTAATAGCATGCATGCCAAGAACTTGAGCTAGGCATTTCCATACTGTGTCTGCCAGGGGCCAGTGATTAGTACAGAGACTGAGCTTGGTTTGGTATTTACATTCTTAGCTGAGCTTATTTTAAATTGTTCTCAACGGAGGCAGCTAGCCCACCAAAATAATGTTTTAAATTTATATCCTTTAACACAGAAGAAAAGCTTATAGTATTACCAATCAGATCCTATAAACTTACTACGCACCTAATACGGATCTCCTTAGAGACCATAGTGACAGCTTTGTTATCAATACATACAAGTAAATAGTCTTGATGACACTGACTGGTGGACATAAATCTCTAATGCTTTTTTGAGAAACAGTTTTCTGTGTGCTGCTGATGTATTTGAGGCCCCTCCAGTCCCTCAGGGCTGTGTTTTCCCACTTGGAGTGAGAGATTTGCTCCCCTGTTGCAGTGAAGATGGCAGATCAGAGACCATGGAGTAAACCTCAGCCTGTGGGAAGCCTCCTCCCACTCTTGGATTCCCATGAGAACAAAGCTCCAAGGGAACAGGAAAGAGTGGAAGACGTTACATTTGGTTTAGGCTCATTGCCTGGTTTTCTGAAAACCAGTACAGTTTTCCTATTAACCCATTGCGATTTCATTTAGACAATGGCAGTGGGTTCATTTTCTTGTTATCTGAGCATTTTAGTACTTTCTTGTCAACTTTTTAAGTTTGTGTCAGTGGAGAATAACATGTTTTAATTGAAATCTACCTTTTATTATGAACTAATATCATGAAAAAATTGTATCAAAAAACATTTATATTTCTATATAAACAATTGAAATCTCCATACTAAGAAAAAACAGCAAGTACATTTGTAAACATTAATTTTGTATTTAAAGAAAATTAAGACTAACATAGAATAATTGAGTCTTTATCGTGAGTGGAGTGGATAGTGCTTTATAAACATAATCTCGTATAATCCTCACGATAATTGTGTGGGAAAACTAAAGAAGGCATAGTTATTCCCTGATATAAAAGTGTACCTTGCCAAGTGCACACATTTTGCTAGTGGGTGGTGAAATTAGGATTTGAGCCAGATTTTGTCTGATGCTTAAGCCTATGTCCTTGACCAGCTTGGATAGGGAGATTCGGCAGGAGCTAAAATACTCTGTTTAGATGAGCAAAGTATCTTGTTTGCATCAGGTATTTATAATTGATGGTTGAAAATATACATTTTTAAGGAACATATTATCCCATACTCTATGAACTTTACAAAAGAGATGAAACATTTTTCTGATTCATTTAATGAAAAGCACTTAACTAAAAAACAAAAAAATTAAAAAACAAAAAAATTAAAAACACTAAAAAAAGTAGCACAAAAAAGAAAATCACAAAAATTCACTGAAATACTAAATACAGGAATGTAGAAATCAACAAAATAAAATAATACAAGAAAATCGTGTCTATTCTAGAAATGTACACGTGGTTCAATATTGAGAAATTTATTATAATTTCATAGTCATAGACTAAAGAATAAACTGCTATTTTTTACCTCCTAATAGATTTCAAATGACATTTGATAAAATGTAGCTATATTTCTTTTAAGAACATGCATATATACAACATAGTAATTTAGGTATAGAGAGATATTTTTAAATTGTGAAAAAGCAGAAAAAACAGAAAAACTGTAGACACTTACTATATGCCCTATTTCATCACTTATAGTTAACATCATTCTATAAATTCTAGCCAATGCAATAAAATTTTTTAAATGACTAACATTTTAAAATTTCTTAATATATATACTAGAAACTGTTCTAAATACTTTACAAATATTAATTAATTTAATCTTCATAACAATCCTAGGGAATATTGACTACTATAATTCTCATTTTACAAATGAGGAAGTTGAGGCCCAGAGAAGCTAAGTAACTTGGCCAAGGTCACATAGCTAATAAGTGGTAGAGATGAATAAGCACTCAAGTGGCTTAACTCATGAATCTTTCATTTTAAATCCTATCATATGCTGTGTCTCAAAGTTCACAATTATTAGAAAAGAGATGACATCTTTTTTCCTTAAAAAAGTATATATATATATATATATATATATATATATACACACACATGTATATATGCGTGTGTGTGTATGAATTTACTACAAATCCCAAGAAAATCAACTGGAGAACTATTAGAATAAGAGACTTCAGTTAAGTGGTCATACAAAAGATAAATGTGTATAAATCAATCGACTTTTCTATGAGAGCTACAAATAGAAAACATGATGAAAAAAATCCCATATCTATGAGTAAGCTATAATAGAAATGTACAAGACTTAAATGAAGAAAATAACATTTTGTTGAGAAACACAAAATAAGATTAGCAGTAATGGAGATTGGTATTGTATTCCTGGATGAGAATAATAAATATTGTAATGATGTTAGCTTCCCCAAATTAATTTATAAAGTTAATGCAATTCCATATAGAACCACAAAGAGATTTTTTAGGGAGAGGTTGGCAAAATGATTATTAAAATTCATCTGGAGGAATGAACAGACTGGGAAAAGCAAATTTTTGAAAAGGAAGAATAATGAAGAAAGAACTTGTAATTCCAAGTATTAAAACATATTATAAAATTACTATTACTAAGGCAGTATGTTACTTTTTACTAAAATAGAGACTTAGGAGAGGCTAAATCATCTTGAAAATTCCCCAAATAGACTTAAGCATATAAGGGTAACATATAATAAACACAGAATTTCATGTTGGTGGAGAAGGTATTATTATAAGAATACAATTCAAATAATTAGTTATTGTTAGGAAAAATTGTAAAGTTGAATCTTTTATTTATACAAAATACAGATAAATATCAGATTAATTGAAGAAGAAGAATGAGATATAACTGAAAAATAGGTGAATAATTTATAATCTTGTCTAATATGACATCAAAGGCAAAAACCATAATTAAAGATTGATAGACTTGACTATGAGACATATTAAAACTTTTTTACATACAAATAGAAAGGAGACTCAAGTGGCATGCCTAGCACTGTGTTTGAAAATTCTTTTCTTGATTTTTTGGGGGTTAGAATTAATAAATCAGCAAGTTCTGACTAGTATTCTAAATACACTACTGTTTAAAGGCTTAAAAAAGGGAAGCCCATTCTGGGATACTGTGCTATAGACACAGAGCAAATTTCAAAGATGGAATTCTAGAGAAGACCAAATAATGACATGGAAGTCAGGATTGTTCCATCTAAAAAGGTCAGCTGAATTTGAATTACAGTATCCAAGAGAGTAAAGGATTTCAACTAGATAGTTTTATAATTCATACAAGTATATATAAAGAAATATAAACATATATATAAAGAAAGGAGGTGGTCATTGACAGTTTAGCACTAATTGTTAGTGATGAAAATAGCTGCCATTTAATGTTCATAGTGTTTGCAAAACTCATTTTCTCATTCCTTCATTCAGTATTTATTGAGCACTTGCCCCATTTACTCTGTGCCTGTTGTGAGCACTGAGGGTGCAATGCTGAGGATACTTTGCGATTCCCTGGGGTTTGTAAACTGCAGGATCTAGAGATACAGAGAAAAATTGACTACAGGACCATGAGGAGACCCAAGGAGGGTCACATCAAGAGTGGCTGACGTTTAATGCTTTGGGAAGGTCCTCAGGGATGACATGCTAATAACTTTCTTCAATTATATGAGGAATATCATCTGTATGATTGAAAAGGCAAAACTAGGTTGAGTGGATGGGAATCAGAGAAAGACATATTTTTATTTAATTAAAGGAATGGCTGTCTGAAATTATAACAGGCTACCTCTGGTACCTGAGATGGTTCCAGAAGCTTGGTACCACTAGGAAGGAAAATAGCACAAGGAATTCATACATAAAATGGTGAGGGGCTGCGGATGGAGAGTTGGTGATTAACTCATCTCTGAAGATAAAATGTTCTTGGATCTGTTATTGAGATCGTTGATGTGGGAAGGGCTCCCTTGAAGACAACACAATGAGGGGCTCTAGGGAGTCAGGCCCACCAGCTTTACACTTAACTCTTAGACTCAAAGTTTTAGTAATCCATGTTCTGTGTTTTATTAGTATAATTTATATATTGACACATTTAAACAATGCTAAGAAGAACAAAGAATAGAATCAGCTCCCACCTCTCAGAATTAACACATTTCATTTTATAATATTTGCTCAGTCTTTCATTTTAAAGAAATAAAATGGCACAATTAGTTAAGTCTCCTTTCAGAAGCATCTATAAATTAGTGTGTATTGTTCCCGTCCATTTTATACTTTCACCCACGTATTTATGCAACCATTCCAATATTTAGTCCTGGTTTGTGTTTTTAAAATTTACAGAAATAATATCATTGCTTTTCACGACACTGTGTTTTTGAGATCTATATAGTTATATATATATATATATACATATATATAGTTCTAGCTCTGTTCTCCTAGGTGAAATTTGTGGGTTTTTTTTTTTTTTTTTGCGGTACACGGACCTCTCACTGTCGTGGCCTCTCCATTGTGGAGCACAGGCTCCGGACGCGCAGGCTCAGCGGCCATGGCTCATGGGCCCAGCCGCTCCGCGGCATGTGGGATCTTCCCGGACCGGGGCACGAGCGCGTGTCCCCTGCATCGGCAGGCGGACTCTCAACCACTGCGCCACTAGGGAAGCCCTGTGTGGGCTTTTTGATAAGACGTTTACTATTCACGTTTAGTGGCCTTCCTTACTCCGAAATTGGGCCTGTGGATGACAGGATGTTATTGCTGGAAGACTGAGGAGAAAACGTTCTCATTTATGTCTTTATATATTGTCAACACCGGGACTTTTTGAAAATGACAAAAGCTAAGCCAGAGGGGAAGTCAGGACAATGTAAATAAACTAGGCAAACCAGAATGGAGGATTAGCCTGCATATGAAGAAAACAAGGCTACTGGAGGAGAAATGACTTTCTGGGCTACACAGCTTGTTAGTGACAGTCCTCGAAATACCAGCCCAAATCTTAGAATCAAACAATTGCATGGGATAAGATATATGTAGAATGCTTTCCAGTTCATTGTTCTTTTCATCATGGTGTTTCTTATGTTTAATAAAGATGTAGAGAAGTAAGAAAATGGATTCCTAGGGCCAAATTGCCTGATATCCTGCCTTCAGAATGGCTGAAGCTTTAATGCATCAATTTTTTTTTTTATGATTGCTCTCTCTTTGCCCAGGTAAATATAATTATCACCTCTTTCCACTGGATAAAGTATCCTGTCCCATTTGTCCCACTAGGTAGCAGAATGTGGCCAGGTAAATCAGTTTTCACTGGTGATTAGAAGTCATTCCTTCCATTTGCTTGTCAGCTAACCTTTGCCCTATACTTGTCCTGTTAACAGCTGGCTAGTTAATGAATGTGACATGGCTGTTTCTGCAAGGTTTGGGCATGCTAAGATTGTACAGAAGACAGAGAACTGACTCACTAATTAAGCAGGGGTTTTTAGTGCCAGCTTAGGTCTGCAATTTCTTTAACCAGACCCAGTCTCAGGTGTTCTTCATAGTGAGGTGGTCTTGCAATTATATCGTTTATCCTACATGGAGTTAGGACAAATAATTCTTCATTTCATTACTTACTTTAAACTTTTAAACTAATACAACTCCTAGGATTAAAAGGCTTGCAAATATTTTTAAAGTTTTACTCGTATCAAATTTGTTTTAGTTTTTCCAATATATTTTATACATTTATAAGATACATAAAACCAGTCTTCTTGACTATCTGCTGGCAATAATATTTGATTGCTAAAGTAGTCTATAGAAGTTAAGTGATATAGGGTTGGCCAAAAAGTTCATTCGTGTTTTTTCCATAAGATCTTACAGAAAAACCCAAACAAACTTTTTGGCCAACCCAGTACATTGAAAGTAAAGATTTATCATGTGAAAAGTATCAAATTTCATCTGATTATGTTCTTAAAAAATTATGGTAATTTGATTATCTTACAAATGAGTTCAGTCTGTAAAATCCTAATTTACAAATGCTTGAGAAAACAAAATACTTTTGATTAATTTAATGTCAGCCTATTATCCTACCATGTAAATATCATAGACGTTGTAACTATAGTCACAAAAAGTAAGAATCCATTGGAAAGGAAGTGTAGTGCTTTTGGCTGTTTCTAAACACAACTGTAAAAGGTCAAGGATATCATTACTGAGAAAATGAAGTCATTGTCCAAAAGTTGCACATGAGCTGATTTTTGATATTTGTCTCAAGTGGTGTATCTTCAGATTGCTGGAAGACATCATGAATATTTTAGCTGCAATTATTATTAAAGTGTTCAGTGTGTAACCGTTCCATGTGTGGGCATGGTTGCTGCAAGGTGGCTAAAAGGACAATGTCCCTCAAGGTCATATCCATATCGCCTATCTGTGATGGCTCCTCTTTGGTTTAGTTTGGTTGGTGGTTATATGCTATTTGTATGTCATGTGGAACATGGCTCAACTTTGTGAGCTGACTGCTAGAGGGCCCACTTAATCCACTTTTCTTAAAATTATGCCATATGTTAGTCTCTAAAGTTTGCTTTTGGTATTTAAATGCATATCATAGCTTAATCACATCACATCAAGTTGTAATTTCAACAGTACTTTATTATTTTTCTTTGGCTGTTTTGCTTGTGGCTATTTATTAGTCTATCACATGACGTT
The DNA here is from genome assembly GCF_003031525.2 of Neophocaena asiaeorientalis asiaeorientalis. Classification (NCBI taxonomy): domain Eukaryota; kingdom Metazoa; phylum Chordata; class Mammalia; order Artiodactyla; family Phocoenidae; genus Neophocaena; species Neophocaena asiaeorientalis. The sequence goes on along the minus strand of NW_020174698.1, from coordinate 12,889,513 downwards.
TCGTAGTTTTTCTGACACTAGCTGAATATTTAAATGACATGGAAGAATTGGTGGAAAGAGCACTGAATGTTGGAAGTCAAATCTCTATTCTGGACCTTATTTTGCCCCCATCCAGCTGCATGAGTCTTAGCAAGTCATTCTGAGATGGCACAGTGCAGTGGGTCAAATCATTGACTACCAAATTTGAGTCCAACTTGTGCCATTTATTAGTTGGTAAATTTCTTTCTGTGTCAAGGTTAGGTTCTCATCTGTAAAATGGAACTGACAATAGTTCCTCTCATAAAATTATTAAGGAGATTAAATCAATGGATATTTATAAAGCACATAGAATAGTGCCTATATGACTGATTGTTTAATAAAACTTTACTGTGATTGGACTTCATTGGGTTTGATTTCTATATGAGTATTTCCAGTTTGACGATTACATTAAGTTTCTGTTTCTTGCCTTTGTTTTCAGTGTACCTTTAACTTTACTAAGCTGATGCTGGTGAAAATATTGTTTCTATGCAAAGTATTAGTGGCTATATGGTCTAACAGCAATGATTTTTTGTTGTTGTTTGTTTTAAATTAAGGCACATGTGCAAAACTAAAGAATTTTTTAAAATATAGCCAAAATAGCTATATATCTCATAGTTGTATTGACTGAGACAATCTCTATAACTGGGCTTGGAACTTGTGTTTGTATTGTGTAGACATTTTGTTTACCTTCTGAAGGGTTGATTTATTTCATTTTTCAATTTCTGTCTTTATAAATGCGCTATTGGATGAAAGTCTATTTGGAAAACTGAATTTGATTATTACTTTTCACCTCGGGAGTGTCACTGAAAAAATTCCACTGTTTATCAGGTTTCCTTTGTACAGGCTGGTACATGACTTCTATCTTTTTAAGCTTATCACACACCCATAACTCTGTTAAACAGTTCTCAGTTTCTTTTAATTAAGCTTGAAACTTGTTAAAATTGAAATATTTTGTAGTGCATAGAGCAGTCTAGTGTCAGAATAAGAGCTTGGTGGTAGAAAGACAGATTAGTTTGTTTCTTAAAAACAGGACATACCCACCGGGGTGAAAGAGGCCACTGAAATTGGAACTCGTTTTAGCCCATTGGAGAAAGTCCAGCTAAGCTAGTGGCCTTATCATCTAGAGAGAATGATGACAGCAAAAGGAGGCTGTCCTGATAGGCAGGGGGTCGGAGTCCGAGTTGACCAGCAAGGTGCAGCAGATGGTGTCCCAGCAGGTGGGTGGGCGATGGTGACGCAGAGTCTGGGAACGTGTGCTATCCAGGCAGATAAACAGAGAGGTCTGTTCACAGATAGTATGGCCCCAGGGTTGGGGCTGGGGTTTCGGAATGAAATTCAGGCCCTGGTAAAACTGGATAGACTAGTGCAGAGGCCTGTTTTGGAGGGACTAGGTACTATCCAGGGCATTGGAGCACAGAGTTTGTTACGTGGGACCACAGGTTAAAGGGGACTTGCGGCACCCTCATTTTTGGGGGTTGTGTGGCCTGGAAGGATGCTGGAGTAGGGAACCAGGCCAGTCTTTGTAGATGCTGACTTTGATAGTGCTTGGTATAGATTCATGTGTCTGTCTTTTGAAAATTGAAACACTCAAATGTGTTGATTACACTAAACTGTGCTTTACTTTATGGCTAACAAATTAGATTAGAAGGCAACTCTGAGGTAATCAGCCTTGCCTCTTTTTTTTCTTTCTTTCCTTTATAAAGCTTGCAGAACCTTTCAGATCAGAATGAATTCCATACAGTTGAAACCGCGCACATGGGGCTTAGGTTAAGTGAAGCATACAATATAGAGGTGGTGTTATTTCCTACTCTTCTTGGATTTATCCTGAGGAAGAAGTCATGTATCAGAGCAGAGAGTATAAAATGAGAGGATTAGCAAGTAAGTGGTTGTTTCTGGCTGAGCTTTGCTTGGAATGGAGGAGAAAATGGCATGGAAGTTGCTGAAATTAATTTCCTTATAATGACATGGAGTGTTAAATGGCCCTTTCCCTAGAAGTCGTTTCAGGCCTAGTTATGTTACTTGGGAGTGCTGTTTCTCAAATCAGGACCTCCACCTCCAAGGAATAAGAGAGAAAATGGAATTTTGACTCTTTTGCCCGTGTCTTAGCTTTTAACAGCTTTCTGCTTTTGATCTAGATTTTATGCTTACTGACATCTTTGTGATTGAAGGAAAAAACCCTCAAATAAAATAAAATCGAAGCATTCCTGTTCCTTATATTTTGAAATAAATCTTAGGCTGATGTCCCCTGTAAAAAAATTTTTACTTGGTTATTACGAGATTCCAAAGCTTCATCATTGTTTCTCCAAATACTCTTTTCAACAGAAGAAAGTCCATGGTTCTTTCTAATAGACTTTCTTTATAATGGTGAATATTGTGTAGAGAAACTAAGCATTCATTTATCAAATGAAAGTTAATTTATGTAATTAAGGTCAAGATAAACTCGGCTGTCATGAAATCTAGCTTAAAATTCTGATTTTCTGTGTGACTTTGGGGCAAATTATTTACTATACTGGATTTTAGTTTCATATCTCAGTTTCTACCATGTTCATAGAAACACTGTATTTCTGGTACACCCTTGGGAATCACAATGGTTAACCAAGTTTTCCTTTTTTTAATGGAAATTTTTTTAGTGAAAATGACTTTAATATGTCCCACTCTTATATGCCCTCATAATTTGAACATAATTGTATTAGAGTTCCACCAGATAAACGGAACCAGCAGGAAAAATATATCAAAAGGCTTATTGAAAGGGATTGGCTTAAGTATTTGTGGAGGCTGCCTAGCAGAGTCTGAAATCTTAAGGCAGGAAGGGCAGACTGGAAACTCTGGGGCAGGAGCTGATGCCACAGGTGGTATTTCTTCTTCCTCAAGGATACCAGTTATGCTCTTAAGACCTTTCAGATGATTGGACCAGGCCCACCCAGATTATTGAGAATAATCTCCTTTACTTAAATCAGTTTATTGTAGATAATAACCACATCTACAAAATTCCTTCACAGCAATACCTAATTCACTGTTTGATTGAATAACTGGGGATCACAGCTTAAACTGACCCTCACAGGCCACTCCTTGTCAACTTGGCATCCATACACATTTCCTTAAATCATACCTAATCTCAAAATAATGATAACAACAAAATCATACTTCCACCTGACATGATTAAAGCTATCCTGTTTGTAACTGAAATCATGCTAACCCTTTCCCCAGAAGAGGTACAGGGTCATTGGGGGTTTACTCTTCTGATATCCCGTAACTTAAAATACTGTGATATAAAGTTCACTGTTATTAATATATCTTATGTTAGAAGACAAGCACTTGAGAGGGAAGAAAGAGACACATATTTGAGACACACACACAAACATTTATCACAGAAAAGGGAAGGGTACAAATAACTTAATAGTCCTTATTTCTGGAACTGGTGACATGGTCATAGCTGGTATTTATAACTTCTTTCTTCTACTACCCAAGCCATACATCCCATATTCCCTTTGCTCTCAAGCAGATACCTCAGCTTATTATGGTTCTTTGCCTGGCAGGGTGACCCAAACCTTCCTTCCTAAAGGGTCTGGGCCATTAGCCGTTGTTTTATGGTTTTCACTGACTTGTGAATTGAATTGTGGTTTTCATTGACCTTAGTCACAGAACCTGGTAGTAACAAGAGATGCCCTAGGGATCTCCTGTATTATAGACATACTCTTCCTTACTCAACACATCGTGTAGTACAGCCCAGTTGTCCCTTGATAATCTGGATCAATCACCCCAGCCAATATAAAAACTCCATTTTTGCCTATTTATTCAGAGGCCTGAGAAGCCCACAGTGACTGGTGGCAGTCTTTACTCTCAGTTCAATGGAATTGTTGTTGTGTCTCCTGGTAGAAGCATTCTTCTCTTTGAAGCTAAGACCTCTCGACCAGCAAAACAAAAGATCACAGGAACGGGAAGCAAAATTTTGCTAGCGGATTGCTAGGGATAATACTGAGGGGTGTCACTCCCATTTCCACCCCTTGATTCCTGGACCCATGAATCCTGGCTATGGGAGACAGAGTATCACATATTGGATGCTGATTTATAGTATTTATAAGCCTCTTTCCAGAGCCTGGGCACATACTGCCACCTCGCTAGCACTGTAACTGAGTCTTCAAAGGAGGCTGTCCTGATAGGCAGGGGGTCGGAGTCCGAGTTGAACAGCAAGGTCACTGTTCTATCATGCTTTCTGCTTCAGGATGATGGAGAAAATTGTAATACCAGTGAATGAGCATTGTCGGACTTCATTTGCTGTGAAGTGAACTCCTTGATCAGAAACAATGTTGTGTGGAATACCATGACGGTGGATGAGGCATTCTGTAAATCCACAGATGGTAGTTTTGGCAGAAATACTGCTTGCAGGGAAAGCAGCTCTATATCCAGGGTGTCTATTGTAGTAGGAACAAAGCACCACCCTATCCATGATGGAAGCAGTCCAGTAAAATAAACCTGCCACCAGATAGCTGGCTGATCATCCCATGGAATGATGCCATATTAGGAACTCAGTGTTGTATTTGCTACTGAAAGGTTGGGCACTTAGCAGTGGCTGTAGCCAGGCTAGCCTTGGTGAGTGCAATTCCATGTTGCTGAGCCTGTGTATAATTTTTACCTCTGCCATAATGGTCACTGTTCATGAACCCATTGGGCAATGACAGTAGTGGCTGGGAAAAGAGGCACAGATCCACAAAATAGGTCATCCTGTCCATTTGATTATTAAAATCCTCATCTGCTGAGGTCACCCTTTGGTGGGCATTCATATGGGACATAAATATCTTCAGATTCTTTGCCCATTCATAGGGCATATACTTCTTCCTCAAATTTCTTTGTATCAATTCTGATCATTTTCTTTCCAAATTGCTGACCATCCAGTCAAACCATTGGCCACAGCCTATGAGTTAGTACAGTTTTATACCTCTGGCCATTTCTCCTTCCAAGCAATAGGAACATCTAGCAGTTCTGTTCCCTGGGAGGATTTCCCTTCACCATCATCCTTCAGAGATGTATTAGAAATGGGCTGTCGTGTAATAGCTGTTCACTTTCAGTTGGTGCCCGCATATCATACACACCATTTGTAAACCAGGCCCACATTTTCTATTCCTCAGTCAACAGGTTTTAGGGAACTCCCCATGAGGCAAAAGTATGGACTGGTAGAGGATAGGTAGTGTAGCAGGAGTAGGGCCCATGGGCATTTGGACAACTTCCTCATATGATTTACTTATGCCTTCAGGGCCTGCTTGAGCTCAATCTCATATGTACCTCTTCCAGTTGATATTGGCGTGCTGCTGTGCACTCCCAGCTTTATAGCTTGGTGGATCAGACAGCAGCCAGTTCGTGATGGGCAGCTCAGGTGTCATGGTAATTTGGTGGCCCATGATTAGACATTCATTTTCTACTCAGGCCCAGGAGCAAGCCAAAATCTCAGAAAGAGAGTAGATATCTGCAGAGGAAGATAAGGCTTTGTTACAAAAGCCTCGGAGTTTGCATTATGATTCACCAATAGGGGCCTGCCAGATCTCCAAAGAGCATCTCTATCTGCCACTGGCACTCATAGGGCAAAGGCTAGGAGGAAGATCAACAATATGATTGTTTGGCAGTACAGCAGGTTCCCAAGGGGAGTTAGCCTCCCCTTCATTCAAGGGGTTCTTGGTCTGTAAACCAGGTCAAGACTAGGAATTGATGGAGACGTTTCCACTGTTCTGATATTTCAAGATAGACCTCTGTTCGGTAGTCCTAGAAATCTTACGCTTATACAGATCAAGTAGCATTGATCAGCTTGCCCATCTGTTTATTTTGTAGGGACACCGTGAACCATAGGTCTCTCTCTGCAAGACAGACTATTCTAGTTACTGCTTTGGCTCTGCTGTCCATTATAGTAACCACGTCTGTCTTTGGTGATTAAGTGCTACCACTTGACCCTGCCACCCTGGCACCCAACTTTCCGCACTGTATTTAGGGATCCCAGCTCAGTGGCAGCGATTCCCACTGTAATTTCTGACCTATAGGAAAGAGTGACCCCAGAGTTTTTCAGGGATGCTGGGGCTCTTCTCACAAATGTATTTCTTACAGTCATAGTTAAAAGTGTGTCCTTCGGATGCCCCTGGGGTAGGTCAGCGGGTTTTACATGATAAAGCTATTTTAACATTTATTCTACAGTATACCAAGGCAGTCAGTTCTGGCATTTTGATTTCATTTAATGTTGGCCCATGTCTCAACCAACCAAACAAAATGCTAGACCCCTTTCTAGCCCCTGGAGCTAAAACATTGAATCCGGAATCTGTTTAGTGAGCCCATATCAATAAATTCATTCTGATTTAACTTTATGTTCTTCCACAGTTATCCAGCACACTTCATATCCATTCATTCATGCACATATTCCCCAGATTTCTATCTGGGGAGTAAATTGGAAAGATCATGCATTTCTTTTGGTGCATAGCACACTTCCACATGGGTCACACTGTGTAACTCACCCTTTGAAGCCTGCTGGAACATGAGTCTACTTATAAATCTAGAAGCAAAGAGGGGTGGCAAGGATAAATCCTGAGGAGAATCAGCGGTGTCTTGCAAGGCAGATACCTCAGGAGAGACTATTACAGGTTCATCAAGACAAAGCAGGGGTTAACTGCTTCAGGCAGATGTGGAGGGTGGCTTTTGTTGGCAAATGACTCAGCAGAATTTAGGGTTTTGAAATCCTCAGTTTCCCTGGGATTCCTCAGATGTATCTATTTCAATTTTCAGGATTCTTTTCCTTCTCAATTAGTGCCCTCACTTTAATAATGATGTTCTGCAAGGTTGGGAATTCAATTTGTATTGTAATTCAGCAATTTACAGCTTGAAATTCTGGGTTTGAAATCTCAACCCTACAGCTACAGGAGATAAGGGTTTTTCCTTCTGGGCAGACATAGATACTTTCCGGTCATTTATACAGAGCTTCAACTAGGAATTTCAAGCCTTGAGTGTGTCATTTGCTTTCCCTTTTCTACAGCATGGTTTGGAGCAACCAACCAAGAAAGAGATTATATGATTATGGTTTATGTGATTATGGAGGCTGGTTAGGCAAGTCCAAAAGTCAGGTTGGCAGGCTGGGAACCCTCTGGCAGGAGCTGAAGCCGTAGCCTACAGGTAGAATTTCTTCTTCCCCTGTTTTGACCTTTCCATTGATTGGATCAGGCCCAACCAGATTAATTGAGGATAATCTCCTTAATTTAAATCAGTTGATTATAGATGTTCCTCCTAGATTAGTGTTTGCTTGAATAACTGGGGACTATAGCCAAGTTGGCCCATAAAACTGACCGTTCCAGTAGTCCAATTTTATTCTTGATTACTCATAGTCATCACACTTATAGGCAGATGTAAAGGATGTATACGCAAAGATTATGGCTAATTACCCAAGCACAGGCTCTAAAACTTGGTGTCTTGAAAAACTTCTAGATGATAGTTTGTTCTTTAGTCACTTATTTCTCCTTAAAAATAGAATGAAGTGTTGCAGCTACAATATGCTCTTTGGTGGCACGATGTGATTCATTTATTTTGCAAAAAGAGCTGTAGTGGCTTTTTCTCAACAGATTTTCTCACCCTCCCAAAAATCATCTTATTTGTGGTCTGTGGCTGTTATTATCTTTGAATTAACACACTGTTAAAACATCCATAATAGAGAGGGTCAGCCTTGATCTTTGGGACTGGACCGGTAAGTTTTTCTATTGTGTTCATTCATTGTTGCCTACTGAGGGACTGACTCTGCTAACAGGTTCGGAATTTAGTTTTGTTCAACTAAGAATTCTAGAATTTGAAAATTCAGAAAGCTGTTCCCTGGATAGCTGAGCATTCTCAGTATGTTGTTTTAAAATGTACTTTTAGAAAAAAGTTAAGTCGGCATGTAACTAAAATATCTCTGCTGAGGGAAAGGGGCACATTCCTGAGTGAATATTTGGTTGCTAATCACATAACAAGGTGACAGGGCTTCCTGGATTGATTGCTCCAGGTCACTACAACCTTCAGCCAAGCTCATGTGACTTGCTTATTTGGAATAATGGTGTGTGTTGGGCCATCTTCTTATGTATGCTCTAGTGGCCAAGAGGCAAGATATTAATTGCTTTTAACAAGATTTCAGGTGCAATCTATGGCTGTGACAGAGATTTTTGTGAGAAACCTCTGGGGCAGTTTACCTGGTGCTTTATAATTCAGACCAGTGGTTGTGGGGAGAGTGGAGGAGGAGGAATCTGATTCCAGAACATGTACTTCTCTCCTCTATATTAACGCCCCACATTCTATTTAGTACAATTAAATGAAACTCAATGAAAGGATTAAAAGAATTGGGGGGGCTGTCTTCCTGGAAGTGATCAGCCACCCCCTCCCTCTTCCCTGTCTCCATCGGTCATAAGCAGAACATCACCTCTGATTTGATTTGATTTATTTTATTTTATTTAACATCTTTATTGGAGTATAATTGCTCTACAATGTTATGTTAGTTTCTGCTGTATAACAAAGTGAATCAGCTATACATATACATATATCCCCATATCCCCTCCCTCTTGTGTCTCCTTCCCACCCTCCCTATCCCACCCCTCTACGTGGTCACAGAGCACCGAGCTGATCTCCCTGTGCTATGCTGCTGCTTCCCACTAGCTGTCTATTTTACATTTGGTAGTGTATATATGTCCATGCCACTGTCTCACTTCGTCCCAGCTTACCCTTCCCGTGTCCTCAAGTCCATTCTCTACATCTGCGTCTTTATTCCTGTCCTGCCCCTAGGCTTGTCAGAACCATTTTTTTTTTTAGATTCCATATTTATGTGTTAGCATACGTTATTTTTCTTTTTCTGACTTACTTCACTCTGTATGACAGACTCTAGGTCCATCCACCTCATTACAGATAACTCAATTTCGTTTCTTTTTATGGCTGAGTTATATTCCATTGTATATATGTACCACATCTTCTTTATCCATTCATCTGTCGATGGACGCTTAGGTTGCTTCCATGTCCTGGTTATTGTAAATAGAGATGCAGTGAACATTGTGGTACATGACTCTTTTTGAATTATGGTTTTCTCATCACCTCTGATTTTAGACCAGATAATCTTAGGGCTTGAGGCCAAGTTAATTCCATCTGTCTCCTCTCCAGTCTTTCTCAAGCTCTCGTCGGATATTCTGCTCCAGCAGTGTGATGTAGTATAAAGAAGTTGAGCTTTGGAGTCAGTTAGACCAGGGTTTGGGTTCTTACTACCTTAAGAGGTTAGTAGCATTTTCTAAACCTTGGTTTCCTCATAAAGAAAGTACAGATAATTCAGAGCATTATGTTGGAATAAGATCATGTGTAGGAAAACTGCGTAGTACAGGGTAGGCACTTAAAATGTATTTTCCTTGCTTTTCCCCACCCCCGACTTCCTGAACATAGAATTATGTACAAAAATAGCACTTAGGGTGGAGATGAGAGTTCTCATTCCTGCCATTTCCTCCAGTACTTCATCTGTGGCTCCATAATTTACATTCTAAGGGCAAACCCATGCTAGTTACCATTTACCTCTAGTATATTGTTTGTATTAATAGGCTTTTCTTGAAAGTCTGCTATGTTCAGGGTTTTGAACCAAGGCTAAGGAGAAGCATAAATACCAATTGGCATTATTGTGTGATTGTAGATTTCAAGAATGTAACCGACATTTTGGTAGTCTAGCCTCAAACTCCAAAGTCAGATGTAATCCTTGTTCCCAGTCCTTGTTACATTTTTCTGTATTGATTTACTTATAACCTGTTGGAATATATTATACTATCTTTTTATTTCTTTTTAATTCCATACCCTTTCACAATGCTAGTTTTGGGAAGGGAAATTTTGGTATCTTCTAAACACTTTGGATTTATTGGTATCATGTACAAGAAAAATATGGCTTGGCTCAGTTCACCTTTTTGATTATACTGCTAATATAGTTAAAAATTTAAATTATTTTTGGCCTTCATGTTTTCCTTCCTACATTTCAGCTTCTATCCAGGGATTTTTAATTCTTATACTTAAGTACCATATATATAGTCTGTTTATCATCATGAGTATTCATTCACTCAGTAAAAATATATTGAGGGCCTAGTAGGGCCTGAGGATATGAAACAAAAATAGAAATGGTATCTGCCTTCATGGAGGTAACAGTCTAGTAGAGAAGAGGGACATAAATAAACATACAAATATATAGCTACTAATTGTGATGAATATTATGGAAAGAAATGTAGATGGCTAGAGAGAATACACTTAATAGTACTAACAAAAGTAACTTAATTTTAAAAAAGCAACTTAGATAGCCTATATAAAGAAGTTCAGGGCTTCCCTGGTGGCGCAGTGGTTGAGAGTCTGCCTGCCAATGCAGGGGACACGGGTTCATGCCCTGGTCTGAAAAGATCCCACATGCCGCGGAGCGGCTGGGCCCGTGGGCCATGGCCGCTGGACCTGCGCGTCCGGAGCCTGTGCTCCGCAACAGGAGAGGCCACAACAGTGAGAGGCCCGCGTACCGCAAAAAAAAAGAAGTTCATAGGAAAACAGTCATTTTACATTTTATTCTATCTTTAAAACACTGAAAAAGAATTATTTATGTTCTGTCCAGCTGTAGGGCTTTGAAATTTACTTAAGAAGGTGCTTGAAATTGCAAAATTTGAGCCCAATGACAATAGTATTATTATAATATAGCATTTTTTTCTACCGTGTTAGTAATTCATTTTCCTGTTATTATGAGTTTTGTTTGCCTGGATGTACAATATTCTTAGGAGAGTTTTTTTTTCTTTCTAACTAGGAATATTCTGGTTTAGCCTATGCAAATGCTTGTAACGAAAAACAGTTGGTCATTGAGCTATTACGTATGCCAGCAGAGTCTGACTAGGGTAATGTTTATCTCCATTAAATAACAGATCTGTTAAATCTTTTACATAAAAGAATATTGTGTTGTAGACATGATATCGAGGCACTTTAAATACTCTTTTAAAGAATAGTAACAATAGCATAAATCTCATTTTTGTTTTAGGTAAGCTGAACACTAAGACTTTAAGCATAAATAATTGGAAAGAATCAGTTCATAGGGAATTAAAAATTTTGTTTACTTAAATAGATTTTAAATATAGTACTTGAATTTGAGAAAAATAAATTTTGCCTAACAGTTGTGGTAAGGACTAGCTCCTATAACATCAGGAATAGCTTTTTAGTCAAACTGATTTATCTGTGCTGAGATTTGTCTCTGTGTGTGTCACCTGGCTGGTTCTCACGTCTCTGACTCTGACATTGTTTGCCTGGATGTACAATATTCTTAGGAGAGTTTTTTTTTCTTTCTAACTAGGAATATTCTGGTTTAGCCTATGCAAATGCTTGTAACGAAAAACAGTTGGTCATTGAGCTATTACGTATGCCAGCAGAGTCTGACTAGGGTTATGTTTATCTCCATTAAATAACAGATCTGTTAAATCTTTTACATAAAAGAATATTGTGTTGTAGACATGATATCGTCAAACTTTAAATACTCTTTTAAAGAATAGTAACAATAGCATAAATCTCATTTTTGTTTTAGGTAAGCTGAACACTAAGACTTTAAGCATAAATAATTGGAAAGAATCAGTTCATAGGGAATTAAAAATTTTGTTTACTTAAATAGATTTTAAATATAGTACTTGAATTTGAGAAAAATAAATTTTGCCTAACAGTTGTGGTAAGGACTAGCTCCTATAACATCAGGAATAGCTTTTTAGTCAAACTGATTTATCTGTGCTGAGATTTGTCTCTGTGTGTGTCACCTGGCTGGTTCTCACGTCTCTGACTCTGACATCATAGTGCAGCAGCAGGACCATGGAGTTACAGCTTTACACATGCAGTCAGCCAGCGTGAAGCCCAGCTGGGGGAGCTGAAGGGGCAAAGAGGTTGAAGGAGGAGTTGGGACTCCTGGGAGTAGAAGAGATGGGAGACAAGGCCATTCCTGAATTGTAGGTGTGGTACTGAGGGTGTAGAGGCAGAACTGGCAGGTAGGTGAAAGTAAATCACTGTATCCATGAAGACAAGGTCACCAGTAATCCTTATATTTGCTCACGGCTCACTTGGTATATTTGCCACATACAGCTCCATCTGGTTCATCTCCTCAGAGAGGCTATCTCTCCGTCTAATTAAGATTGTCCTGAATTCTAATTATTCTCTAACAACCTATTTTTCCCCTTCATAACCCTCATCAAAACAGTAAATTATGGGTTTGATTATTTACGTGTTGTGTAATCTTTGTTTTTAGCATCTTGTCTTTCTTGTGTAGGTTACCCTCTACTAGCTTCTAGCTGCTCAATACATAACTGTTAAATGAATTACGATCAAAACTTTCAATTGGTTGCTTTTGGCTTTAACCTTTATTCAGTAGAACTTGAGTCAGAAAGAGAAAGACAAATACCATATGATATCACTTATATGTGGAATCTAAACTATGACACAAATGAACTTATCTATAAAACAGAAACAGACTCACAGATGTAGAGAACAGACTGTGGTTGCCAAGGTGGGGGGTGGAGGGATGGATCGGGAGTTTGAGTTTAGCAGATGCAAACTATTCAAAATAAAATAAAATAAATTGCTGCTCTTGGCTATTTATTTGGATCTCTCATGAACATAACCAAAATGCTCAGAAATGTCCATGTTTTTTTCAGAGTGATTATTCAGTCGGCTTGCAATAGATATTGGTGATTGCTTACACCAAAAATGCAGCTATTCATCCTAATTTAGTATCATGATTTATGTTAGTTTTATTAATTGCTTTTTATTGATACCTACTACTGATTTAAAATGATATTTTGGGGTTAATTTAGCTTTAGTCTTGAGAGTAATATGTAGACTTGGTAATGAGGAGAATTTATGAGTGAATGATTATAGAGCAGTTTGGCTTGTCTCTGGTTTTGGAGATATCTGCATGCTGCTTCCTTTTTCATCATTGTTAATGAAGAGTTGCTTGGGATCTTCCTTACATTGATGTTTCCAGTGAACTGTATTGATATTTACTGAGCTCTTTTTCAGCTGTGTGTTTCTTAGCTTTGAAAGATTAGGGAGTAATTCAACTTAAACACTGGCTTTCAGCCACATCTCAGTGTACTCATACAGTCAGTAAAAGTTCTCTCAGCCCCGCTTCACTATGAACAATGCAGCTCTTGCTAGAGCAATTAAGGAGCATAACTAAAGATAAGGGCTTTGTCAAATATCGAATTGTGGTGGTGTGTATGCTAACCTTAAAGAAATACTCGCGAATTCTAAATGTCTGCTATTGTCCTGAATCTCTGAATTAAGTTCTTTACATCATGTTGACTAAGATATACATTAGAATTATATTTACTAATCTTTCATGCAAATTTCAAAGAAAAATCTGCCTGGAACCTTGGTTTGTTAATTAGGAATAATTAGGAATATTATGTACTTTTAATCTTTTGCAGGTCTAAATGTTTTTGGAATAGGTTGGTTTTGTCCTAGTTCTGGAATAATTAGTAGGAAATACTAAATATAACTTATATTTGCAGAAGTGGTTTGGGTGAAGTCATTTATATTATGCCTTGACAACACCTGCACATATGGGCACTGGATTAGTTACTATATAATTATGATAATTGAATGGTCCTTATTAAATTATGTCAGATTCGAATTAACATTCAGAAAAGTAATGATATATAGAAGTTTTAGTTATATATTACTCTGAAATAAAGTAGGAAATGTATTGGCTTAGGTTGCCTAGTAATTTGATTATGACTCAAATCCCTTCAAGTGCAATAAAACCGGTTGTCTGACTTTGAACTTCTCACTAATTGCCTTCATTCATTTATACACTCATTTTTCCTTTTTTTCAAGCTAGCAGTTATTGCTCTCATTATGATGTAATTTGCACATCACTGTAGAAGTTTAACAAGGTTGGAATTCAAGCTTGACTTTTCCTACTAAGGACCCTTTCTGTGCAGAACTCTTCCTAAATTAAGGCCATGGGAGAGCTTCGTGTTCTTGTCAAGAGCATATCTGACTCTGGACCACCACTGGCTGCTACATCTTCTTACCTTAAATCTGAACCAGGGTTCGCTGAAGGCAAAACGTGGAGGAAATATGGTCTTTTCAATAGGGAAGTTCTCAGCATTTGTTTTAATTGTGCCTTTGCCTCTGTACTGCATCACAAAGCAGACAAAGATGTATTGTGATCTCAGAGAAGTAGTGAGAAATAGTGAGATATTCCTAGGAATGGATTTGGTCGACTTTGGATGTGATAAAACATGAAAAATGTAAAACTATAAGGCATTAACATTACTAAAGGCAAATGGAAGAGTTTATATTCCATGAGAGGGAGTGAAAACAACGTAGGTAACCATTAATGGTTTTGTTATCCAGGAAGTATTCTGGGTTCTCTATTGAAAAGAATCCCAGTGATATGTGCCCCTTCTGTCTTTATCGCTTTGATGTGTCATTGAAGTCACAGTGGTAAGGCTTGTAGAGAAGAGGCTGCTTTTTGGGAGAGTTCAAGAATGGGTTAGTTCTCATTGTCAAAGCTCTAGGAAAATCTTTATCCCCAGAAAATGAGAAGTACCAGTAATAATTGGATAGTGTGTTTGGATTGGACTCAAACCTGAGTTTGAATCTTGACCCTGGCACTAACCAAGCCCGTGGCTTGGGTAGTCTCTCCCAGCCTGTTTTCTCAATGAGGATAATCATACCTATCTTGAGAATCTCAGGAGGACTCTGATAATAATACATGTTATTTGCCTAGAGTATTTCAGTTTCTCAGTAGAAGATATTTTTATTATATGTTTATGCCTTGTCCAGGGTCCCACCAAAAGCAGGACTTAAGACAAAGTTTTTGGGAAGACCATAACTATCTTCTTTGGCTTATTACTCAAAAAGGGCCATAATAAAAACAAGCCTAATAATTGGAAATAATTGAGGGGAAACCAGAAAAACATATTCTGTGTGCTCATCTGTAAATTGGGGATAGTTGTATCTGATTTATAAGATTGTTGTGAGGATTAGATGAGTTAACATATGTGAAGCCTTAAAATCATGGTACACAGGAATGGCTCAACAGTGGTGTTATTATTATTATCTCATTGCTAGTATTGTTGTTGTTACTATAGAATAGAGATTAAGCTCAGGCTCTGTAGTTAGGGAGAACTGTGTTTAAATCCCTAAACTTTCTAAATGGGCAACCTTAACCTTGGGTATTAACTTAGCCTCTCTGAACTTAGTCTCATCTATAAAATGGAGATGATAGTGGTTCTTCTCCGGTAGGGCTGTTTGAGAATGAAAAGCAAGAAAATAGAGAGTTTAGCATAGTTCCTGGCACATTTGAAGCACTTGGTAATGTTAGATTTTATATTAACAGTGACAGCTACTCATTTATTTAGCATTCATTTGACAAATCCTTATTAAGCACCTACTTACTATTTGCCAGGCATTCTTCTAGACACTGGGGATATAGTGTTATATACAACAGAATCATAGCCTAATGGAACTAACATTTTATAATATTAAACAGTAGGCTTGAATTATTTAATATTTTTAATCAAAGCAATTTTTTTCATAAGGAACAAAAACTAGACTTTACCAAATAGAAATCATATGGACTTTTTAAGTGAATAAAGATGTTTTTATTTTCATATCATTTACACAAAAATGGATGCTTCTAAATACTTTAAAATAATTTGTTTTCTTGAAAAGTTTGAAGATCTCTACTTCTCATTAGAATTTTATTTACTCTATTAATTTACATAAGTCTTTATATACATGCATAAAATATACTTGAATGTATTTTAAAATTTCTAGATATAGAGTTAGTACATAGTTTCAAAATTGTTGGCCTCGGGGATATTCAGCCCTTACCATGCTTTTTCCCTCAGAGATGATGCAAAATTTCATTATGCTTTTAAAAAACATTGTGAATGATGAATCTATTGATAAGTCAAACTAAGTGTGAAATCATTATGCAAGACCATTTTGCTGTTATGTGATTTATTTATAGATACTTGATTTATTTTTTCCACACAATCACCGAGTAAGTTTTAACTTAGTAAAGGAGAATACTATTCTGTCACCCTTAAGGCTCATGGCAAGAATTTCACTATTTGAAAGGAGATATATTCTTAACTAGCATTTAAAATTGTAATTTGGTAGACTTTCAGTCTCAAACTTTTTTGGGGTCATGTTGTCTCTGTGAATAGCATTGACTTAATGAAGTAGCAAGAGGGGAATTTGTAAATGCAGAAATGAAGTAATTTGAAAATCTATTAGCTGAGAGAATTGTACTTATGCTATCTTTAGAGGACACAAAGGAAAACAGTAAAAAAACAAGAACCAAGAACCTTGTATAAAAAGAGACATAGAGAACGACAGTCAACAATAGAAAGACCTGCACAAAAGAAAATAAAAAGTGAAAACATTTATCCTGAGCTGCATGATATTAAAATGTCCTGAAAGAGCATGAAAATTAATTATCTACTTTAGTTTGCCTTTACAAATGTCAAACACGTTTCTGGATGAATGAGAAGGCTAAGCACTGAATCATTAGCGGTTGTTTTCTGAACACAGCAGAACCTAGAGGATTCTGGCATGCATAAGAAAGCCCCTTAAAACATGGTGGGTTTATCATACTTGTGTGCATTTTTCATTGTTGTTGACAACATAGTCAAGAGCAAAGAAACCCATGTTGCGTTATGCATTGAAAGACAAGATGATGTAAAATTAAAACACTGGGGAGGATTCAGAAGACCTGGGTTCTAATTCTTTCTCTATTCTTCATCTTGGCAACTTATTCAGGACCTCAGTATATAGGGCCTCAGTTCTGAAATTAGAGGACTGAGATTAAAGAATTAAATATATTCTTCTCTAAGGCTCCTGCCGACTCTAGCATTCTGTAGCTCTGTATTCTGCTGTTCTCTTACAAACTAAACTGTAGACACAGTAGCATCCTCCTTGCTTAGACTTCACGGCCAAAAGAGCTTACTTTATGATTAGAATGCTAATCACTGGAAAGCAAAAAAGGCATGAATATCTTGGAATTAAATAAGCACATGGTTACTTACACTAGAAAGTTCCTGTTCCACTAAGCAGATATTCTTGATCAGAATAAGACGAGGCAACACCCTCCCCATGCCGTTTTATAGTCTAAAGGATGATTGTGTATGTTAGTTATTATGTGATCAAAGAGAGCATGCTTTCATATGGAAACTTGTGACTTCTTCAGGAAAGCAGATTTGGAACTGAATTATAAATAAAAGAGAAAATCTCAGTGATTGACATATTCCCGTATTCAATATTATTACCATTCATCTAAAAAAACCATTTACTAAACCTTTCTATATACAAAACATTTATATTTGCAGATTGAATATTCATACTTAGACATTTCTCACTATTTTAGAAGAATAATCAAAAGATAGAACATATACAAGATAAGTAAAATGTAACAAACTGGCATCCTAATCCTACATTCTGTGTTTAGAAAAAAGAAAACAAGCTCAAGTTGGGATCTATAATCAATGTGTTTTACAAAATGCTTTTAGGAATAAATGGCTCTGGATAAACATGATTGGCATACTGTACATTAATCCCCTTTCAGATATTGACACTGAACATTAACATCCTCTGAGAATGTTTTGCGGTAAATTTACTTTAAACAAATCTTTATTGACGTATAATTCACATACCGTAAAAGTCTTCCATTTAAAGTATACAATTCAATGATTTCTAGTATGTTCATTCACCGTCACCACAGTCACCTTTAGATCATTTTCATAACTACAAGAGAAACCTGAAAACCATTAGCTGTGACTCCCCCTCCAGCTCTAGGAAACCACAAATCTACTTAGTCTCTATAAATTTGTATGTATTGGACATTCTATGTAAATAGAACCATACATGTGTTTTCTTTCATATAGTGTAATGTTACCAAGCATCATCAGTGATTTAGTACTTCATTCCTTTATTGCCAAATAATACTATGTTGTAAGGATAAACTACACTTTGTTTATACACTCATCAATTGATGATCGTTTGGGTTGTTTCCTCTTTTTGGCTATTATGAAGAACATTGCTATGAAGCAATATTAAAATGTTATTCCCATGAAAGTTTTTATGTGGATATATGCTTTCATTTGTCCTTGATATAAACCTAGGAGTAAAATAGCTGGGTCATATAGTAACTCTGTTGAACAATTTGAAGAATTGGCAAGCTATTTTCCAATGAAGCTGCACCATTTTATATTCTAACCAGCACTGAAGGAGGCTTTCAGTTTCTCCACATCCTTGTCAACACTTGTCATTGACCATCTTTTTTCTTATAGCCATCCTGGTGGGTGTGAAGTGGTATTTCATTGTGGGTTTTTTTTTAATATTTATTTATTTATTTTTGGCTACGTTGGGTCTTCATTGCTGCACACGGGCTCTCTCTAGTTGCGGAGGCGGGGGGCTACTCTTTGTTGTGGTGCACAGGCCCCCCACCGCGGTGGCCTCTCCCGCTGCAGAGCATGGGCCCTAGGAGCACAGTAGCCGTGGCACGCGGGCTCAGTAGTTGTGGCTCACGGGCCCAGCTGCTCCGCGGCACGTGAGATCCCCCCAGAGCAGGGCTCGAACCCGTGTCCCCTGCATTGGCAGGCGGACTCTCAACTACTGCGCCACCAGGGAAGCCCTCATTGTGGTTTTAATTTGCATCTTCTAATGGCTAATGATGTTGCACATCTTTTCATGTCCTTATTGGCCATTTGAATAGCTTCTTTGGAGAAATGTCTCCTAATATCCGTTGCCCATTTTCTAAATTGGGTTATCTTTTATTAATTTAGTTGTAATAATTCTTATTTATATACTCTAGATACAAGTCACTTATCAGATAAGTGATTGGCAAATAGTTTCTCCACTTCTTTGGGTAACTTTTCACTTTTTGATGGTGTCTTTTAATGCACAAAAGTTTTTAATTTTGGTGAAGTTTAATTTATATACATTTTTTGTCATTTGTGCATTTGGTGTCATATCTAAGAAACTGTTGCCTAAACCAAGGTTATGAAGCTTTACTCTTATTTTTCTTTTAAAAGTTTTATAGTTTTAGCTCTTACATTTAGATTTGTGGTCCGTTTTCAGTTAATTCTTGTGTGTGATATGAGGTATGGGTCCAACTTCATTCTTTTGCATCTGATATCCAGTTGTCCTGGCACCATTTGTTGAAAAGACTATTCTTTCCCCCATTGAATTATCTTGGCACTTTTGCTGAAAATCAGTTGACCATAATCTATGCTCTTTTCCCTAGAGTCTCAATTCTATTGCCTTAATCTACTTGCCTATCTTTATGTCAGTATCATAGTATCTTGATTACAATAGCTTTGTAGTAAGTTTTAAAACAAGATGTGTGACTCCTCCAACTTTGTTCTTTTTCAAGATGGTTTGGCCATTTTATGTTTTTTACATTCCAGTTGGATTTTAGAATCAGTTTTCAAATTCTGAAAAAAAGCAAGCTGGGATTTTGATGGGGCTTGAATCTGTAGATCCATTTGGAGAGTATTGCCATCTTAACCATATTAAATCTTCAGATCCAAAATCTATCTATAAACTCTATCTTCCTTTCTTGAATGGACCCATTTCAAGGTGAAGGAACATCTCTAGTGACATTCTCCATAGCTCTGTTCTTGGCAGAACTCTGCTTAATATTAGAAGGCATTTTTTTCACCTTTGTTGATTACACAAGATTGGGGAGGGCAGCATTTAGTAGAATTGATATTTATCTCAGACCAGATTGATGAACTATAATCAACAATGTGAAATTTGTAAGCCTTGGAAGTAAATATATTTAGGTTCAAAAATTTAACTTCTCAACAACAGTTTGGAAGAGGTTTTGAAAATAGCAAATTATGTATTGCATATATTTATTTTAGTTTGAGAAGAAAAGACTTAGGGCATGATGGCTGGCCTTTTAGGTATCTGAAATCCCACATATGGAAGGTGAAACAAAATGAAGCAAAAGAATAGGATGATGTCATAAGGGGATTGATTCAGTACTATGAGCATGCTCTGTACATTGTAAGAGGCTATTTTGATACACTTATTAAAGGATTATTTTAAAAATATCCTAATAATATTTGCTACTCCGAATAATGACCATCAAAAACTGCAAGAGGCTGAAAGATTAAAAAAGATACTGTCATGTCCAGTATCTTCTATTTACCAAACAGGAGAAATGGATTAGAACATTTTAGAACGATTCTTACCACAAAATTTGTAAAGGATTTAATCTTTCTGTCCAATTGCATATATAGTCCAAGAGAGACTATGGCACTATGGGTACTTTTTGAAGTCGACCCATTTGGTAGCTGGCTGTATGTCTTTCTGGTTTAGAAACAGAAAGCAGAGGCCTGGAGGAATAGCTCTTCCATGAGTAAAGTAGCAATTTTAGCTAACATTGAGATTACTAATAAGAAGAGTTGCTGATAATTACCAAATGATTTCTTTATAAAGTTGGTAGCATTATTAGTCTCATTTGTTAATGATTGAATTGAAGTTTAGAGATGGTATATAACTTGCTTACAGATATAAAGCTAGTTAATAGTGGAGCTAGCACGACTCAAGGGTGTCTGAGTCTAGCTGCTATGTTTTACCACCTTCCAAGATAAAAGCTTAAGCAAGATTATGAAGGTTTAGTTTAATGGCTTAATCTCTTAAGCATATTTCTTATTTCCTTTATTCTGATTGTACCATTTCTGTTGCACTTCCTTGGCTTTGAAAAACTTTATGGAAATAGGTAATGTAGTGATTCTAATACACCTGTTTGTTCTTTTGAGTGTGTTGGAACTTCTAGGCATGAGTAAATATGGTGACAGCTTGATATCTGTTAATACCAGCAGGTCATGAGATATCAGGAAGCACTAGACATGCAAGTTGTTAAGGGATATTTGGTTCATCTCAAGCCAATTTTATGTATTTGTTAATCTAAGACCTGTTAGTCTGATCCTGATTTTGTTTATCCTCAGTTATCTGTGCCCTTAGGGGTGCTTTGATTTGAGTAAAGTCTGAGTAAATGTGGCTTGAAAGGAGAGTTTATTAAGTCACTATGGTTCCCTAAGTCAACACACTTTATTCCCGTGCCCTCTAGGAGCTGCTGATATTCTTTCACCATCCCCAGATGGATGCCCCAAAAGGGATGCTGTAACAAGGTACCACAAAGTGGTACTTAAAACAACAGAAATGTATTATTTCACGGTGTTGACAGGACTACGCACTCTCCAAAGCCTCTAGGGGAGGCTCCTTCATGGTCCCTTCTGGCAGCCACAGGTATACCTTGGCTTGTAGATATATCACTCCAGTCTCTGCCTCCATCTTCACATGATGTTCTTCCTGTGTCTCTGTGTCTTCACATTTCCCCCCCCTCTTTTAAAAAAAATTTTATTGAAGTATCATTGATTTATTTACAATATTGCATAAGTTTCAGGTGTATAGCACAGCGATTCAGATATATATATATATTCTTTTTCAGATTTTTTTCCAATATAGATTATTACAGAGTAATGAGTAGAGTTCTCTGCACTATACAGTAGGCCCTTGTTGCTTATCTATTTTATATGTAGTAGTGTGTACATGTTAATCCCAGCCTCCCAATTTATCCCTCCGCCCACCTCCCTTTCCCTTTTTCCCCTCTTTTTATAAGGACACCAGTTACATTGGATTAAAGGCCTACCCTGCAGTAGTATGACCTCATTTTAAGTGGTTACATCTACAAGTAAGATCACAGTCATAGGTACTGGGGTTTGGACTTCAACATTTCTTTTTGAGGGTCAAAATTCAACCCACAACACCAAATCTGGTACTTATAATACTGCTGGAGTGTGACTGACTGAGGTCAGTCCCTCAGAGCAATGAGAGGTGGATAGAATCACACTACTGAAAATAAGCTAGTCTCTTAGCATTTAGAATGATTGCTCTTTTCATCAGCTCCTTCACAAAATGGTTGTATTTTCATGATTATGTGGATTTTCTCATTTTTGAAGGTCCACAAGATGATGTTATTTCAACTAGTGCAGCATGATATGACAACAGTAATACTGCAATGCGATGCAAATATCAACAACCACACAAGCAGTAGACTAAGCAGATGATGTGCCTGAACTAGCTGTGACAATCAGCGAATGATTGATGTGTGAAGCACAGCTTTTAGCAGCAGCTGCTTCACTGAGAATTAGTTTTGGTGAATCACCACTGCAGCTGCCATTTTTCTCTGAGCCAGATAAATCCTGACATGAACGAGGTGCTGGTATAGGAGGTGTAAATTCAGCTAGTAATAAATGTCACTGACCTCAGTATGAGACATGTAGTCATTCTCAAATTCAAGGAACAGAAGGAAGGAGGTAATTTTGACATTAAATATATCTTTGTTGAGTTTTGTCTCTTTTTTTGTCCTGTCCATAATCTTCTTGCCTTGAATTTAATGTCTTAAAGTGAAGCATATTTAAATAAGTTTATTCATCTTCTAAAAAACAAGTTTAATGTAAAGAATTTAATGTGTCAGCAACACTCTAGGGAAAAATACATCTTTGTAGAAAAGCATATTCAGACTTTCCTTTATTCTAATTTTGTACTTTAATGATGTCAGCAGTTTTTAAATTCAGCTGAGTTGGGCTCCAGTCATGAAGTGCATTCTATACAGCCTAATGTATTAGTCTGCTATAAATGTATCTCCAGTTCTAGACAGATCATGAATTAGGAAAGTGAAGGTTTTTTTTAGTTGACCCATATACCTGGATTTTTAAAAAAATCCTCAAATTGGTGATGTCGCCAACAATGACAAAGAGAAACAAGGCTGGGCTGCATCCCTTAGTAAAGGTAAATAGGAAAACCAGAAATGAGCATTTCAGCCTAAGCCTACTTATTGATGAGCTAAGTTTGAAATCTTGGTCGGTTTGCTCTTCAGAGATAGTTCTTATAGATAGTGCCCAAGAGTCACTCTTCAAAAGACCCTTTAAGAATGAATTTATCTCAAAATGCTATTTCAGATTTTTTTAATGCTATTCTAAAATATGGAACTAACAATCTATTTTTTAGTTAGGTAGAAGCATCTAAATCTGCAGGATGTTAAATAGTTAGCAAAGATATATGCCTCAGAATAAGACTTCTCTAATACATTTTTTTCTATGTGTGTTTTTCCTAGACTGTAGGAGAAAGAAATAGCCATGACTGAGAATATTAGGACAAAGTAGATTAAAAAGGGAGCCCTTCAGCCCAGGAAATAACAGGGTCAAGACCACATAGGAATTCATACAGAGTTAGTTTTGAAAGGAAATGGAGGTCAGGAAGAGGAAAAAAAGTTGACTATAAACCAATTTTATTAATGAAAAAAATATGAAATCTTCACAGGCCTTTTCTGGTCCTTTGTTGGTCATTGGTTATTTAGAGGCAATTTGGTTTTAGATGAAGCTGAGTTTATACTCCTTTGGCCCCAGTAAAGTAATGGCCTGTGATCTTGTGCTACTCATTAACCTTCTACAGTGCAGTTTCTCCTTTGGTACAAAGAACATCCTAATAATAATGACTATCGTTTATTAGGGCATTTATTCCAAGTACTTTTCAGACATTGTCTCATTTAATCTTTGTAACACTCTGTGAGGCAGAAGTTTTATTTTCACATTATAAATAAGAAAAGTTGTACTGAAGTAGCCCAAGATATAGCTGTTATGTTCTAGAGCCAATCTGGCTCCAAAGTACATGTGCTTAGCATTATACTGTTTTTAGTGTTAGAATCTCTCCCAGGTTTAGCCTTCTCTGACCAAACTTTTATGATCGTCTGAATTTCTTTGCCTAGTGTTCTCAGCACTGACACTGCCTCTCAACCGGACTCAAAGGGTAACATTGCAAAAGCCCATAAAGCTCCCACAGGTTATCTGTGCAGATATGGAAACTGAAGTCCAAAGGGTTTACTATTTTGTAAGAGATCATTATGTCCATTTCCTAAGAGCATCTTGCCTTACCCCAGAGGGCACCAAATCTATTCCAAAAACAATTTTTTAAAATTAGGAATCTATTATGGGTTTTTTTGTACTCCTCCCCCATCTCCCACCTGTGTTACTCTAGGAGTCTGTCAAATCACTTTCTGGTAGTTTTGCCAGGTGACAGCACATTTAATGCTAGTCCTGAACTGCCTTCAAGGACATTGCTGTGCTTTTTAAAAAAACAGATTGGGTTCCTTTGAACAGGTTACTGATCTTATCAAGGTGAAGATGGAGCATCTGGTGTTAAAATATAATGCTAATAGGATGACTCATCAAAACCACTTTGAAAAAAATAGGTGGCATATCCAAAGTGACCTCTAAAGTAGAGTTCATCAGCTCTGCTCTCCTATGTGTTTACTCTGTGCTGCTCCTGTGGGTTGACTTAGTCAAGCACCACTATCATTACTGAGTTCGTCTGACTTTGTGGGTTCAAATCCTGACACTGCTTGGCACTGGCTTTGTTATAATCTTGGAATTCCTCGGGTATCCAATGGTATTAATGTTTACCTCTGAGGGATTTTTTAAGGATTCAGTGAGAGAATGTTTTAGATGTAATTGGAAAATCACGGGCACTCAGCAGTTGTTTGCTCCCTTCCCTCCCAATGAGTTGGTATATCACTTTCATATATGAGTTTTCATCGGCTTTCTTTTGTGAGCATAAATATTTGAATACCAGATCTAAATCTGCTGGTGTGAATATCACAACATTGGATCTAGTACTTAAAATTTTAACTTTTATTATTAACATAAAAATTACGTATTAACTGTGATGCTTAACAGTTTTCTCTTTAGACCCAGGCATACCTATTAAAATACCGTAAGTCATATGGAACACATGTGAGGCTTATGAGTTGATTTCCTGCTGTTTAAAGATTATAATACAGGCAAGAAAGTAATATAGGCTAAGAAGTTTAATGTTGTTGGAGAAATTTAAAAGGTACTTCCTTTTTTTTTTTTTTTAAAGGTACTTCCTTTATTAAAGCTTTATAAAGAAACATTATGGAACAGTGGGTAGTTTAGAATAAATATGTGTCTGGTGCTTTTATGGTGTGGTTTTTATATGACACATGGTAAGACAGTGGAGAAAGGGGCTTTACTGACTGCTCAGAGTGGCTTTCAGACTTTGTGTTAAATGCCAGGAATTTTAGAACCACATAAGCCACGCCTGAGGGGTTGGGCAGAACAGATGGGAGTGAGGCTAGGCAATTGTCCACATTGAATTCTAAGCCCTATGAAGGGCAATCCTCCCTCCTGCCCCACCCGTGGAACACACACATACACTCTTCCCTGATACCAACTTCAAGGTAAGAAAAAAACTATTTTTTCCACAAGCTAATTTGGTGATGTACAGCAACCTTTGTTTAGGTATTTTGCAACCATTTATAAGGGAGAGGTCATTTGGGGGCAGGCCCTCCCACTCTGATTTACTTGGAGGAATGAATAGTAATGTCTGGTCATTATGTAAAAAAAAAAGAAAGAAACAAAAAGAGGGGCTGTGGAATCCCAAAATTCAAGCCAGTATTAAGAACTTGAGAAGACTGATTATGAAACTCAAGTATAATGCTAGAAACAAGGACAAAACTATCCCCAAAACATTTTAAACACCATGGATAATACAATCACTATGTGCAGAGGAAAAGATTACTAACAGACATCTCATCAAAGGAGAGGAGGGGAATATCAGTTTCTCATACAAAGTGAATTAGTGTGATTGGTTGCAATGAAAATGCAGTGGTAAAGAATCCTGGAGTTTTCCCGGATGTCTTTTGGGTAGCTGAAATGTACATTCTTCAGGCTAAAGTGGAG
The DNA here is from genome assembly GCF_003031525.2 of Neophocaena asiaeorientalis asiaeorientalis. Lineage (NCBI taxonomy): Eukaryota > Metazoa > Chordata > Mammalia > Artiodactyla > Phocoenidae > Neophocaena > Neophocaena asiaeorientalis. The sequence goes on along the minus strand of NW_020174698.1, from coordinate 12,863,693 downwards.
AGAAAATACTCCTAAGAAAAAGCTACGATGGTGAGCTTCATCAACGTGAAGTGGACAGTGGAATGAAAAAAAAAAGAAATCTTTGGTTTGACTCCTTCCTAAAAAATACCCTCTGGTTGGATGGCCGAGGCCAAGTGGGGAAGAAGGACTGTTAGAGGGCCTGGTACCACAACAGTGCCTGAATATTTCGGAATACTGGTGACCTTTCAGTAATTGGAATGCATCTGGTAAGTGATACAGATTGCATTGCCAAGCTCTTGCTTCACATAAGTAGCAGTTGACTTTCATGTTGCCAAACTTAGATGAACTTTAAGGTTTAAATGTGCAATTTAGATCCACTACACCTTTGCAGGTAAATTAATAAAAGTTGGGGAGGAGGCTTCTGTTCTGTTTTGTCATTTCTACACTTGTAAACATCAGCCTCCTAGAAAGGATAAGGGCAGTCGCAAAACACTTCTGCTTCCATTTTCCTTTTTTCCTTTCTCCTCATTGCTTCCTCTCTTGTGAGAATGATAAAAGGAGAGAATAAGTATCTGTCGTTTGTTCTTTGCACTCTTGAAACTCTGGAGGTTTAAGTTGAAACTAAAGCATGATTGAGACCTGACCTGTTCAGAACTCTGATTAATGCTTTTCTATTTCAAGAAATGATTAATTTTTCATGATACCTTTAAACAGATTTAAGAAGTTTTGACCACATCAGATTCCTTTTAAATTTGCTTGCCATCTAGGATCAAGGTTAATTCTATTATTCCATGTTTTCAATCATTACCCTTCTCTTTATTAAGATAATAATGTTATTTTTTTCCTTTTCTGATTACTGCTTCTTCTGTTGTCTCCTGTGAAAACACGCTATTATTCATTGACACACTCTGATCTCTTTTAGTCTGAGAGTCTATCAATTCTCATCTTGTCAACTCTATATACTATACAAAATTGCTGAAATTTCCATTTTTAATTTTCTCCTCTTGTCTGAGTTCCAGGCCCATAGTTCCAGTTACTTACTCTGCTGTCCCCTTGGCAAGATTGCCAGCATCTAAACTTATTAGCTCTTCTTCTCATCTGTTATTTTGTTAGTGAGTCTGTGATCCAGTTCCCTAAACATAAAACCTTGCAGTTGTTTCAGCTCATTGCCCTCCTTCATTCACCTTAGCCTATTACCACATTCCATGGATTTTTCCATTTTGAAATGTTTTTTTTATTCATCTGAATTAGTTAAGATATCGGTTTGGCAGTTATAATAAAGTCCCAAAATAATAGTGGATTAAACACAATGAAGGTTTAGTTCTGTCTTATTACAGCCCAGGTAGATGGTACAGAGGTGGTATAATGGCTTAACCATGTTAGGGATACAGGCTCCTTCCATCTTGTTGCTTCGTCATCCCCAAAGTGGTTTCCTTGTTCACGTGGTGAATATCGCCACACAGATACAGTCCAGTTTTCAGAAAGGGGAAGAGAAGAGGGAGGGGCCACACTCCCCTCTCTTTTAGAGTATAACCTAGAACTGCATACATCACTTCTGCTCATAGCTCATGTTTAAATGAGAAAATCCATTTGCATGGCCATATCTAGCAGCATGAGAGGCTTGACAATGTGGTCCTTAGCTATGTACCCATCTAAACTTTCTATTTCTTAGAGAGGAAGGCGAGAAGAGCTATTGGGAGCCCAACTAGAAGTCTCTGCCACACCTTCCTTAATCCAATTTTACTGTCTTCCCCTTTGGTGGGCCTTTATTGCCAATGCCAAGATTACTTCTAGAGACTTGCAGCTGGATTTACTGTTTGCTTATTATCAACTCACCCATTCTTTATTTTATTTAATTTATTTTTTTAATTTATTTTATTTTTTTTGTAGTACGCGGGCCTCTCACTGCTGTGGCCTCTCCCGTTGCGGAGCACAGGCTCCGGACGCACAGGCTCAGCGGCCATGGCTCACGGGCCTAGCCGCTCCGTGGCATGTGGGATCTTCCCGGACTGGGGCATGAACCCGTGTCCCCTGCATCGGCAGGCGGACTCTCAACCACTGTGCCACCAGGGAAGCCCCCAGTCTTTATTTTAAAGAGCCACTTTTTTTTTTTTGTCTTGTTAAACCTCAGCTTAGAAGCCTACAGCATAAAGTCTCTGTTTCAGAGTTCGTTATAATCTGGTCCTATTTTACCTGCTTCTAATCTTTTTTCAACTTTCATTCATTCCTTCATTCTTCATTTATCCAGTAAATATGTGTTGAGTGCCTACTCTGTGTCAGGCATAGAGTCATTTGTTTTCCTAAGCTAGTTCATTTGAGTTCTATGGATAGAAAACATCCTCACGAATGTCTGTGCTCTCTCATGTCACAGTGATTCATCTTTTGATGGTTGTTTTTATCTTTATAATGCTTGAGAGATTAAATGCGTCTTAAGCAGACAGCCTTTTAAAACTGGGTCTTGCAGTTGAAGTGGTCGATTTGCTTTTAGGAATCAGATGAAGTTCAACTGACATTTTGAATGTTCAGGTCTTTACACATTTTAGAACTATGATTTGCCTTTAAAAACAAAAGTGGAAAATAATGCCCTTGAAGCAGCTATAACTATGTTTAGTAACTCATTGAAATTGTAAAATAGCTCAGTGCAACCGTGGACTGAGTATTACCTCATGTGTTGTAGTTCTCTAGATGCTTATTTGTTCTCAAACAACTTAACTTTATCTTCAGTCCTACAGACTGAGGTGTAAGGTCCATATTGCAGAGCACACCTTGACTGGGCTTTTCCTCCAAACAACATTTCCTTCTCCTACAATCCTAGGTATTATAGAGGCAGACATTTACTTAATACAACTAACCAGACATCATTTTTATGTTTGTACTTCATTTTTTCAAAGAAGTTCCCAGACCAGGTCCAGGGCTAGGGTGAGGTATGTGAGGCCAAGTTGTATAAGTGCAGAATAAGATCTTTATTTTAAAATTTGATGTTTTCCATCATAGATCTTTTGCACTAATTTTGATTTTAAAAAAACTATTGCTTTAACTATTATTTATCTTGATTTTTGAGGTTGCAGGACCCCCTGAAATCTTGTGTATGAAAGTGCACTGGATCCTTCTTCTTCATGCAGATTTTTGCATATTGACATGGCTGACTGCTTGAGTCATGAAAACTTTCAAGTCAGAAAATATATATTTCAAAGAAAAAAATAAGTATTCATCATTTTACCAAACTCTAGAAGCAAAAACACCTTAAATCTTACCAGATCATACTTTAAAAATTTATATTTGCAAATGAGATCAGATAGGGAATGTGCAGGGAAGCCAGTTCATGAAGACAGGGCAGGGGCATCTAAAGGGAATATAGCCAAGTGTCCAGGATTAATAATTTCAGCTACTTTATCTATTACATTATCTTAAAATGGCCTCTCTTGTTCCATCTTCAGCTTGGTAGCCTTATCTCTAAAATGACAATGTTGTCAGGTAATTTTCAAACTGCACTCCTGGAGGGAGAGGAGAGGAGGAAGGAGAGAGAGTGGGTAGAGACTGAAGCTGCTTTAGCCAGAGCCCTTCAGCTTATATCTGCCTTATATTGGCCACCTGCTAAAGAGTTCATTTGGGAAAAAAAAATTTTTTTTAGTAGTTTGAAAATCACTGAATTAGCCGATTTTCAAAATCTCTGCTAATTCACAACCCTGTGTGTGCATGTGTTTCTAATATGATGAATTTCTGCTGAACCACTCATAACTAGACCTGCTCCCCTTGCAAAGCCTATAATAACCTTTGCTGAGACCATTGGCCTTCTCCCTTTGGGAATCTCTTAGCCAGTATATGTTATATGTATATTGCTATTTAACTGTAGTTCCAAGAGATAATGGAGAGAGAATTAAATCTTGTGTAGTAGCAATGTCTTATAAATCCTGCATCCAATCTGGAAGTTCAGGAAGAACATAGTAGAACACCTAGTTATATTTACAGTATTCTTATCTTATTTTACATTTCTGTTAATGTATTTAACATACATGATAATGATAATATAACATATAAATTATACTAGTCATTAGAAGAGTGATACTTATAATTTATAAAAATAAATATTCATAAATAAGAGATGTGTGCTCAAAACAACTTGTTGTTCTTGTTGTTAAGGGCATGCCACTGTTCTTAAAACCTTTTCAGGAATTACTTCTCTTTTGTTAGTAAAGTTTTTGATAATTGATAATTTAAAGGATAAGTAGAGACTCAGTCTCTTAATATTTAGCATATTTGTGTTTAGCATATCCTCCATAAATCTGAATTTTGATGTATATGAGGAATCAAAAATTCAAGTGGATATTATTTTTAAAGTCCATTGCATGAGTATATTTGAATGTAACATAAGCTGCAGCTGCAAAGAAGCGGAGAGGGAAAAATAACTATGTCACTCTTCTATTTCTTTCTTTCTTTGGTTCTAGTACAATGGGCAGAGATAGGTGGAAATTTGTAAAATAAAACCAAATTTAATCCTGGAAAAAGTATAAAATTATAGAGATTTTTTAAAATATGCATTTAAAAGACAAATAACAGTGTTTAGTTTTATCTAACTGACTTTAAACTGGATTCCTGTTTACAGTTTCTACTAGATCATTGCCAAGAGCCGTATGCAAATGTTTGAAAATTTAGGACTACGAAAGTATTTTTCTTAATCTTGCTCTTTTAGAGGTGCATATTTGCATTACGTTACATAAATTTTGAAGCTTATAAATTTTAACTTTGTTACTACTTCCCATAAGATCATTTTTTCATTTATTTTTCAATTCCTCTTCTCAGTTCCTTTATTCAGTCTAAACAAATAGGACTCATTTGAAGGGAAATGGTCTCAGATACACAGTGAGAGGAACAGTGAAAACCATATAGGAAGCTGGGTAGAGGAACGCAGTTAAAAGATGTCTGCTTTGGTTTTAAAATTCTTCCACAGTGATAAGTATGCATTCAAGCAACTCTGAGTCTGAAAAGCACCTCACAAACCTTGACATTCAACAGATATTTATTGCATCCCTCCTACCATGTTCAAGATGAATGAGTCACAGTCTATACCCTCAAAAGGCTTTAAAAAACTTGTGTGAGGTGGGAGGTGAGAGGCAGGCACTAATCAGAAATTAATAATATAGGTGATAAGTTCAACAATAGAGATAGGCCAGAGTGTTTTCGAGCACAGAGGAGGGAACCTGCCTCGTCCAAGGGGGCATAGAAGGCTTCTGAGAAAGGGGCGTACAAATGAACCCTGAGTGGATGAATATGTGTTAACCAGAGGATGGGGAGGGGATTGAGGGCAAAGAACCTCAGCCAGCAGGGCACTATAACAAGGCACAGGGGGCTTAGGCAAGGTGTGACTGCAGAGCTTTAGGACTAGCCCAGATCTGGTATGGGTGAAAATGAAGGAGAGGTAGATTGGGGCCAACTTCTGGAGGGCATCATGTACTCTGTGAAGGGGCTTGGACTTGATCCTGTAGGTGATGGGAAGCCTGTGAAGGATTAGTTAATCATAGAATGCTCATGGGCAGATTTACTTTGAAATAATTCCACCTGACATCTTTGTAAAGAATGGATTTGCAGGAAGCAAGAATGCATAGAAGAAAGTCATTTGGGATGTTGTTGCAAAGCTCCGGTAAGAGTGAACGGCAGGCGGAGCTAGGGCAGTGAGAGTGTGGTGGAGGGTATTTGCAAAGTGCCCTGTTGCTATCAGTGGCTGATGTAAATACCTGTGGTTTATACTCCTGTTATTTTTCACCTTTCTTGGGTCAGATGCTCAGCCCTGAGATACAGGGCCCAATCTGTAAAGAAGAATTATATGTACATAGTTTATCTTCATTTCTGGGAGCAAGATGCTTGGATTTCTTCCACGTGGTCTCCACGTGGGTATTAGGAATACTGGTACAGCGCTTCAAGGCACCTGGGAAAGATGTAAAAGATTCTCTACAGTCATATCCCCAAAGTGCAGTATGTTTTGCCAAATAAAGGTGTAGTTATGCCAAATATTTTTTACAGTCATTTTCTGTGACTACAAATGTTTGCTGTAATGGACGGTTATTTTTATGTGATGACTTTCTTAACTTGACATTAATCCCTAATAGCACTGATGCAGTAATTATTCATTGCATTTTGTAGCTGGCAGTCCTAGGTACTAACACTTGTTATTTGAAATGAAGCCGCTTAACTTTTAATAGAAAATTTTATTGTAGAATTGGAGGCTCTGCTTTTCTGAAGGAAGTCAAGCAAGTCATGGTGTTTACCAGTCTTAAGTTTAAAAAAGACAAAATGATTAAAATTTGATAATCTAAATTAATTTTCACCTTTTCTGGTTCTTCATAGTTTTTTTTTTTAATTCACAGGAAAAAAAGATTTATCAAAATTTCTTGCTAAACCTGACTTAGAAATAGCATATTTTAATCAGAGATTTGTAAGTATTTTTTTCTTTATTTAGGAAATTAGATATTGATTTTGTGGAAGAAATGGCTTCCACAATAAAACAGTTGACAGGATATAGCAACACAATCTGAGTTGGCATGCAAAATTTGAATGAGAACAAAACAGACACAAAACTCACCCTTCAAAAAACAAAACAAACCAAATCCTCAGTCAGATAGCCTTCACCAAATCTATCTACAGCTAGTGAATGTTTAAGTTATTTTCTTGCAATTTCTCTTTCTTGATGTCATTTTCCTTACTTTTTTCCCTTTGTGAAAATATCTGTGTGTTCACATATTTTAGAGAGTCTATAACATCAATGGGAAGGAAGAGAAAAAGAGTAGGGTATGAAAACAGGAAAAGGGAAGAATTTGAATTCTGTTAAAAGTTATATGGCTTTGGACAACTTGGTCTTTTCCGTTAATGCTTTTAGTGAATTTTTTTAAAAAAATCAAAGCTAGATCTCATAATAGCTATGGTCCATTTGGTTTCATCATATTTATGAAATGCCTATTATTGTGCTATACCCAAAACTGGTCAACTCAAGAATGGGACTCTAGGAGACATTTCCTATTTCAGTTTAGCAAGAGATCAAGACAAGCACATCTTTTCACAAACATATTTTATTAGACGAATTGAGAAGAACCAATGAGGGTGAAAAAAAGTTTTGTCCTAAAAAATCTATCTGTAGTAATAGCATTTTATATTGTATTCTCTGAAAGATATTTCAGGTCTAATGTAGTCCTATTCTAGCACTGAAGCAAACAGTCGGCATACTGAGTTGAAGGGCACACAGTCTAGGGCCCGTGGTATAAAGATAGATTAATGAAGCAGAGTCAGGTAACTAAGGTCTGGAGCTGGGTGGGCTCCTCACCAGCTGGGTGAGACCTTGGACAGCATACTTCTGGGCTTCTCAACAGTAAATATTTGTTTTGAAGGTTGTTGACTAGAAATGATGACTACCTTGGATCATTTTATGATTCTAGGATGTCCCTTAAATATTGTTGCTTAGTAGGTGCTAATCATTATAACTTGCCTAATCTATGATTATTATAATGACATTAACATTTGTGATTTAGCTAAAAAACCAACCAACAGGAACTGAGACATATTTCTAACTTGCTTCCTCAGATAAGATCTCAGCAAATTGTTTAATTAAAAGGTTGTACTGAACTCTTTTTTTTTTTTTTTTTTTTTTTGCGTTACGCGGACCTCTCACTGCTGTGGCCTCTTCCGTTGCAGAGCACAGGCTCCGGACGCGCAGGCTCAGTGGCCATGGCTCATGGGCCCAGCCGCTCCGTGGCATGTGGGATCTTCCCGGACTGGGGCGCGAACCCGTGTCCCCTGCATCAGCAGGCGGACTCTCAACCACTGTGCCACCAGGGAAGCCCCCCCAGATATTTTAAATAAGCATCTTAGATACCCTTTGAGAAACACTAATTTTCCTTTATAAATGGGCCCCAAACTAGTTGATTATCAAAATCACATGAGAGCTTTGTAAAAAACATTCCTAGGGTTCCATCTTGAAGGTTCTGATTTGGCATATCTGGTACAAGGCGTTGGAACTTGCTTTCCAAAAGTTACCACACTGATTTTGATATTTGCAAACCACTGCTTTACAACCTTACCGTATCTCTAATTTTTTATTCATAAAGCTTTTGGCTGTGCTTACCGTGTATGAACGAGGAAATACCGTTGTGGATACGCGCTTCAGCTAGTCCACATCAAGTTACAGGAGTGAAAAGGATGAGGTTGCATGTCTGCATTTGCATGCATTACCCAGATCAACAGTCTTCTTACCCTTGGTTGTATAGCTGCATTAAGTAAATCCAAGTGCTGAGCCCATACATCAAAGAATCCCTGCATGAGAAAGGACTATAGGAGACCATCTAGTTCAAACCTCTTATATTTCACAGAGGAGGAAAATGAGGCTCAGAGCTTTGCCCAAGGCTATGGGCAAGACCAGGACCAACACTTGGATTTCTGCCCCCATCTCAGTTCTATTTCCATCACAATCGGCTGACTATGATTCTGCCATTTCAGGAACCTGCAACACCTATGAAACCAGTTTCTCTAGTGTTGGCTGTAGGCTTCCCAGCAGGCATAGAAAGTGCTCTGTGACTCAACTTTCTTACTTACCTTTCCAGCTGTCTGAAAGTGAGAGCTTCTTCTTTTCTGACTCCAGTTCTCTGTCCTGAATAAAAAGAAGCAGTAAGGTCTCTGAGGGACTGAAGGTTCTCACTAGGAGAGGCAGCCTGTTCCAGCAGTGGGATCATCTTCTCAATCACCTTCTCGATTCTTCGTTATTAGCCAGAGCCATCTGTGCCGTTTGTCAAACTCCCTATCTCTGTATAGTAGAGCCATCATCATCTTAGTCTGTCTTCTTATTCTTGCATCATTTTTTCCCCCTGGCATTCCTTACATCACTTTAGTTGCCCTTACTTGGATACTGTTCAGCTCTGAAAAGCCATTACAATCAACAAATATCAAGTACCACTACTCTGTCCCAAGAACAGTCTTGGGTATCAGAGATGTAAAATGAAGCCAGCATGGTCCTAGTTTCAGAAGGATTCACAGTATCACAGGGAGGGAGAGCAGTATAAAAAATGCTACAGGAGTGCTTGAGAGTGTCACACGAGCCACGGCTACCACTTCTTAGGGGAGTCCAGGAAGGCTTTTGGAAGGAGGGGACATTGGTCTGTTTTGAGTGCAAAAACTATAACCCTCAGTATAAATGAGCAATATTTCACAACCACATGAAGAGAACGTTTCAAAGGCTTAATGAGGAGAGCCAATGCAATTGAGATTAATAAGGCAAAATGATGGAGAGAAGGGGACACTGCAACATGTGGCCCAAGACCTGGATCTTCTCCTCACGGTAACCCCTAACCTATGTAACCTTGGCCAATCCAATCAGACTCCTTAGACCTCACTTGACCACTTGTTCAATTCATTCAAATAATGAAATTCATGTTATAGGCTGTCCAACATACTTGGGATACAGTCAAGTGGAGCAAAAGTGCCTCCTAGACACTTTTTTTTCTCTGAGCTGAGGCTCAGTGTTGAGTAGTTGTTGACCTAATCAAGGGAAGCTTTGGAGGGAGAGTGCTCCAGCCAGTGGCCTAAGTGTGGAGGTGAAGGGAGTATGTCTGGGAACTACACGTCCTAAATGGGGAGCAGTTTCTTTCACCTGCCAGACCCAAGGTGGGGGGAGGAGTGGCAAGAGGTGAGGATGGAAAGTAGGCGGAGTGTAGATCAGGGAGGGTGTTGTTAGCCATGCTAAGGAACTGGATGATGTTTTCTTGGCATAAGGGGAGTAGTCAGAGAACTGAGATAGTGATATTTGCTTGGCTAGTGTAAAGAATGGACTAGGGGACAACAAAATGGAGGCAGGGTAATGAGTGAAGAGGATCATCTAATCTAGAGAGGCTGGTGCCCTTAACTAGGATAGTGAAAGAGCAGAGCAGTCGGTCCATTGGTTCAAGAGCTATTTAGAGAATAGACTTTGTATGACTTGATGATCATGGAAGGTGAGGGGAAAGGATGCCTGCTGGGTTTCTGACTTGTGCAACTGGATGGATTATAGTGCTATTCACTGAGAAAGAAAACACAGGAGGAGGAACAAGTTTCAAAAGGAAGATGAAGATCTGTAACAGGAGGGGATGAGACCCGCTGATGTGTCCTGGGCTCTTCAGTGTTAACTGGCCTTCCATGCTGAGAACATCACACACATTGTCCCACTTAATCTTCTCAACTGTGGGAGGTATTATTATGTGCACTCAGAAGATGTGGGAGCTGAGGCTCAGAGAGCTTAATGCCTCACATAACATCCCTCAGCTAACAAGGAGTGGAGCGAAAAGTTCAGACCAGAATGCTAAGCCAGCTGTAGTTCCTTCTAAAGCACACATACCTTCTATTCTATCACTCTGCTTTCCTTTTAGCTCCGACACATTTAATTCTTTGAAAATAGGTCACTTGTAGAACACAAATAACTGTAGACTTTATGGATTGTTAAATCGAAGGCGTAAACTCTACCTTCTAATTTATTATGTCTCACTTGGAATACTGCAGCTGCCTCCAAACTCATCTCTTGAATCCACTCTTCTTTCTCAGTCTATTCCATTTGCTGTAGCCAAAGTGATCTTTTTAAAATTCAATTTTGATTGTCACACTATTGCTTAAAAGACTTCAGTGGCTTCCCAATACTTTTAGAATAGTAGACCCAATCTTTAACACGCCTCAATGATGTAGCCCCTGTTAAGTGAGCTACTCCATCTTGTGCCATTTCTTACCTTCTTCTCTGCGTTTGGGCCACACTGGCCTTCCTTCAGTTCCTGAAATGTGCTGTGCTCTTCTCTTCTGCTTGAAATACTCTCTTTCTACCTCTATACCAGATGTTCCTTCTGTCCATATCTCAGCTCGTATTATCAATGCGTCAGGTTCTGACACACTCACATAAGTCCACATAATTTTTCATCTACGACTTACCACAGTTTGTATTCATACACGGATTTGTGTTGATTATTTTTTTCTCACCCATTAGATTCCATGAAAGTAGTTACATAATTCTTGCCAGGCATATCATTGGCTTTCAGTAGATATTTTCTAAGTGAATTAATAAATTTATAAATGAATGAACATGATTCTGTATTAAGTAATTTATGTTTGATTATGTATTTGGTATATTACTGTTTTGAATTTTAAAAGAACATTTTTTTGATTCCTATGAAATAAACTGAGTTTCAGTCATATACAATATTATTTTTTAATACCTCAGTGACACAGTATTTCCCCGGTATTATATTTTAATTGTTTTTCCCCGTCAGAAGTCAGTTTTCCTTTGCTCATTAAATGAAGGTAATTCCAATAGCATAGGGGTAATTACCGAATTGACATTTCTTTGGATAAAACCAATTAAACCAAGGCAATTAAAACTTGGAAATGGCAACTATAAAAGAACAATATGTCATCATTCAGTATTCCAATGAAGGATGGAAATGTGTTATAATTTGTTTTTAAATGTCACATCTTTATTGCACTTGCTAATTGAGACTTTCCATCCCAGCCTTGCTGAAAATAATTTAGAGTTTTCAGGAGTGATATCTTATTTTTTTCCCCTCAAGAATGATTCTCTGTCATGTGACTGTCATACTCTAACAAATGACGCTTGGATAAGGCAAGGATGCCATCAATGTGTAAGCCCACAGCCCGAAACTGGAGGTGGGCTGTCAGTACTCAAAATAGGCTCCCAGGACTCTGGGCTGAACAAATGATGGGACCGTGGGATGGAATCTAGCATGAGAGATTTTTGCATTCTATTCTACCCATATATTGCTGAGACCCTCTGGAATTGTCTACTGAACATTGACAATGATGGTTATCTAGCTTTTCGATCTCTAAGAGCTATCTAAGGGACTTAGATTACCCAAGTGTTAAACATTTTTTTTAAACTTGAATAGCCTATAATTCCACATGGAAGAAGGGCGGAATTAAAGGTAGGTAGAAGAAGGCTGACAAGTTAGTGATTAAAATTATGGTTGTTACAGGAGACGGGTGCCGGCCATTAGGGCCATGATTTATGATACAGTCCAGTGTTTGCCAACAATGAATATCCTGATCCCCTAGAATTCTATAGAATTAGTCGAGGGGGTCCACAAAGCCATGCATCTGTGTCTGAATAAATGCTGTCACATATCATGTATACTAACATTTTTCAAATGAATATAGATTATTGTTATAAAAATAAGGGCTAATTTATTTAAAATGTTTATTTTATAGTACCTTTTCAACTGTTAAATGTTTTTTCAATCAACAGATATCTAAAAAGTGTAAGTTCTTCAACTTTGAGGAGTCATCTTGCTATTAAACCTCAATAAACATAGTCGTAGCTTCCACACTCCAGGAGGTACAATCTGTTCTGTTTGTTTGTTTTCCCCACACCTACTATTTCTTAGAATCCTCAGAGTCTATGAATCTACCCTGGGTGCTAGCTGTCACTTTTTCTGGTCTGGTGCTCTGGTCTCCCTGCTCACCATTCCCTGCTGTCTCCTAAAGCTTTTTGATGCTGTTGCAACTCTCTCTAGTCTATGTCATCTTAGACTGTCCCCAGGGTACTCCCTTTGTTGCCCAAAGCAGAGATATCACTAAGATGGTTGTAGTGCATAGTAAACTTTACCAAAGACTTGAGGATAATATGAGAGAATTATAGTGCAGAAAAAAGAAACCTAGAATTAGATATTCAACATCATTACTACACAAGTCCATTCATTGTGCCCATTCTCCGGGGCCCGCTGCTGGTTGGCTCTCTCCTTAGTATCCAGCCGACCACCTTGTTTCAGGTTTCTGCCCACCTTCCACAGGCAAGGTTCTTCAGTCTTGTTCTGCCTCCCTGGAATCTAGGCTAGAATCCCTCTCCCTACACATAGAGAAATCAGTATATGTTATGATCGTTATATTTTTGGCATTTATGCAATTCATACCCCAATGAATACAACTTTTAAATTACAACAGTAAGTAATTGTTAGGACCTGAATCTCATCATTCCAAACTGGAATTCTCATTTAACTAAGCCTCCTTCCACCCCAACAGTCTACTCTCAAGCAAGAGGGCTTTCCAGTCAAAGAGGTGAATGCTCTTATTTTTTTCATAAAGCCTTAGAAGAACGCAGAAATCACTCCTAAGCAAGGCTCAAGGTCACGATATGGACATGTGCTTCCCTAATAGACTTTACAAGCAGAAACCTTCCCCTAACCACAGGAAGGCCTGAGCTTCATCGAGTGCGGTAGCAGAAGGGCTGCCTTGCTCTCCTGCACACACCCCAGAGGCTGGGCCTTTTCCCCTTACAAATTACACTCACCATATCCACTAGTGATATGATGTTAAAAAGTAGTTTTTATCCTTGAAAAAAATTAGAAACCGTCATTATTGTGGGATAAGTACTGGCCCAGATGTCCAGTGACATGATGTCTAGACTTGATTCTGAAATTAACCAGATCTCCATCATACCTGCAATCTGGTCTCTTCCTCATCTTTGAATTCAGGGTTGCTGTTTGTTTGTCTGTTTGCTTAATTTTTGTTTATTAATTTGCTGATGACTGGAGTTCCTTCTAGCCCCCAAATTCTCAGATATTTCCAAGTTACTTATACATTGTCATTTTTTGGTTTCTCTTGACAGTCTTTAATGGCATTGATTCGTTTGACTTTGCATCAATTCCATTAATTTGTAAAATAGGAAAAAGAAACTAGATTAGGTATGCTGTGGTTAAGGTCACATTGAGACTCATGAGTCTCGTGTAAAATGCTGCATTTCAGTTTTTTAAATTAGCCTATTGAAATATTTCTATATATTTTTAAATTTGGAAAACATACTTATTAATCTTCACCCAGCTACTGAACTTCACAGGTCATTAAAAATGTGTTATGAGAAGTTAGTCACTTGCCCCCAGTTATAGATGGTGATAGAATTAGAAAATGAGTCATATGTTTACATATTACCCTTAATTTTAAAAATGGAAGTTACCACTGGAATAAATTAAAGGGAGAGACAGCCAGATTGCAGCTAATATTTTAAAAATGCAGTTTTAAGAAGACTAAAAATTCTATTTACAGTTACAATTACTACTATGGATATGAAAAATAGAGATGAGAATGACTCAACATATGTTTCTCAGATAAATCTGGAGGCAGGTTATAGAAAGATTAAAAGAAAGAGAACACTCTTAAGCTCAAAAGAGTTTACCTCATGCATAGAATGCAGCAGCAAAATGGCCATTCTACTTGGCCTCAGTTGAACAAATGCCTGTGGGGGAAAAAATAGCGAAAATATTCTGCTTTGACAGGGCTAGCTTATCTTAAATTAAAAGTACATCAAAGAAACATAGTGTTTCAGACTACAGAAAGCCTCCTGATTTAGAAGTTACTGGGAAACAGGTTTCAAATTTTAATCTTGGCAATTAAAATACTTTAAAATATGAAGACTATTCAAGTTAACAGATGATAGGTACTTCTGCTTTCTATCCATGCTTCAGAGAGGTTTTGCTGCGGAAAGTGACATAACACAAGTAGGTAAAGAACAAACAAGGAAACAATAAAGAACCCCAAACCTATGAACACTTGTATTGTTTCCACACCTGTGATAGGGGCTTCTGCAAATGCCAGAACACTTCACTCTCCGTACCCTATGAAGTATGATTATATATTGTCACTGTCCAGCAGACCCCAGCGTGCAAAGTTTTGAGATTTTCAGAAACCTCAGTACTCTAGGGTAGAGTATGTAGCTTGGAATTTAAGAGTCAACACCCCTGAGACTGAAAGACTCAGGGATGGTTTCCTGGTGACACATGAGTAACGTGAACCAGAGCACTCGTAGTTCAAATGAAACTAGAGCTGTCATATACATTCTGGATGGATTTTTCTTAAACTCACATTTCTCAGTAGAAGTAAAATTTTTTTAGTAAAATTTATCCATCTAGCTCAGAAAATTACAAGTTTTGGGGGTTATTGCAACAAATACACCTAGTCCAGAGGTCTTAAAAGTGAAACAAATTGGCCTTTAAAATTTTATAAATGAATTAGAATAGCTTTAATCACTGCTTTCCCCTTTCTTTCCTGCCTATTTTTGTTAAATGATTGGGACGTTTATGTGGGTTTAAGTGTGTAAGGTAAGAGGAGTGAAAGAGGTAACAACTGAAAGCTACTTAATTACTAGAAATAAAACTGTAAGAATCTAAGTTCTCCTGCCTACACTGCAAATGAAAAATAAGGGCATACTTTAGTCGTTGAAGAAACATTGCATGACAGGGACTAGGGAAACTAAACCTCAAAGAGGTTGAAGAATCTGTCCAATGTCATGCAATTTGTGGTACCACGAGCACAGATTAGACTCCAACACCCCCACCAACCTTACAAACAGGTGGAAGATAAAATGCTGAGAATTCAGGATAGTCTTTGCCCTGTCTTTCCCAAATACCACTCCTCTTCCATTAGCTAATTTCTGGAAGTGCCACAATTGACAGTTTGCTTCTTTGGTCGGAGACTTTGGAGTTTTCCTTGTAGGGAGCCACACATAGATCATGTTCCTGTGAACAAATTAAGTAAATATTTTCCAGAAGCTGGTTTGGGTAGGATGAAGGGGAAGAGGACATTGGAAGGTCTATGGCAGGAGCAGGGCCTGGGGAGGAGAACAAGAGGAAATGGATGAAGAAAGACAGTGAAGGGTGCAAAGCATTTGGTCTGGAAGAGTCTGCAGTTGACCAGAGGTTAGATATATTGTAATGAAATTGTGCTCCAGGATGTGTTCGTGCTGTGTCTCCCTTACTCTCTGCCTTTTATGTACTCATTTTCAGTATTTGTCCTATTATAAACAGCTGTTTTACATTGACCACATTTCAAAAGATTACTTATGATCTTTTTTATTCAGAAGGTGCACATCTATAAATGATGCTCCTCCCAAATATAGTTGAATTAAATGAGATCTTCTTCAATCTTGACTTTTTCTTAGTCCATTTTTTTTTACAATCTCTTTGAGAGACCGAGAGATATTTTAGTCAGTATCATCCAGGATGTTCTGACCTCTCAAAATGACTCTCCAGGGTCAACAAGCTTTAGTGAGTAGTTCTTTCTGCTATTTTTAATGTATCCATGTATTTATCCATGCTTCCTTTTCGCTTCACTTTACCCCTGCTACTGAGGATCTTTGAGAATTTTCTGTAATTATTCTACTCTTCAGATTATTACAAACAGAGTCAGCTTTGTAGTGTTTTCTTCAGTTATTTTAATTATGATGAATTTGGGGGAATTTTTCTATACTAAAATTCACCATTATCCTTAATCAAATGTCAAAGGATAACAATAAAAATCTGATGTGAAACGGATCAAAGTGGCAGGATGACTCGAAAGGTCTTTCTTGGTTCAGGAACACTGCCAGCCTAGGGTTTAAAGCAGCAATGCTTAAAATGCCAACACAGAGCACTTTTATCAAATTCAGTAACATAAGCTTCCTATCTGCACAGACAGGATCTGCAGATGAGGTGGACTGCACAGTTAGATCGATGTTAAGTTAACCCAAAAAGCACTCATTGAACACCTACTAGCCACTGTCCACACTTAGACCCCATTTGTTCTTGCCACCCTAGAGGTGTGATCTTCTGCGAGTAAAACAAGTCACCAACATAGAACATTTAGCGAAAACCATATTAAACTAATTTAGTGGTGAACTTCAGGGTTGGTTATCGGAGTAAAAGGTGAAAGAGCCTGCCCAGGGGATGACTGATGTAACCAAGGCCATCAGTGTATGTCCTGATAGAGCAAGTCGGGACAAAGTTAGTTTTATAATTTAATTTTTAATTTACTACAAGGTAATTTTAATAAGGTTGAAGATTGGTTGTGTAGATCTCCAAAGCTGTGTGCATGTGTTGGTATACTTTGCTAAAACCACCAGTAAACAGTCCATTCTTTTGGGTGATACATACTGTTAGACCCTGAAGCAACATCATTTATAGATTTTTTTCAGTGTATTATTAGAGAAAGATGGAGAAGAATCTGACCTAACCTTTACTCCAGTTCAGTTATTCTCAGACTTGTGTGGGAGTAAGAATCTTCCAGAGTGTTTGCAATACATATGGTGTCAAACACACAGGATTCAAGGTTCTAGGGAAGGCACTGGGAACCTGTATTGTTAACAAACTTCCCATGTGAGTCTTCTGAGCAGGCAGGTTTGGGAAACACTGCTCTAGTTCATCTGGCATAAGATTAATTTTAGGTAAATAAGCTTTTTACCCACCCTGTCTTCCTCTATTTCTCCCGCTCTCCCCCATTAGATTTTTTTTTTAATCTTAAGCGCTAATTTGCTTTAAATTCACTGTGTTAGTCTCCAGGCATAGGCAAGCTAACAGTTTTCCCAGAGACCTCATGTTTTTTGCCTGCTTTTTCCCACAAGTTAATCAAGTGTTAAGGTGAAAAATCTAGTTCCTCTCTGTGGAGTGGCTCATAACAAAGAAGAATTAAGTTACACTGCCTGGTGTCAGAATGTAATATGATTACGTTGGCAAAGCTATAAAAAGAAATATCCAAACCTCATTAAAAAAAAAAATTCAAAAGAGGTCACTGTTAGAGCAGATGGATGAAGCAGGGTGCGTGATCATTTAGTAGTTACTGAGCTAAAAGTATATTCAGGCCACAGTGTATACAGCTAGGGCGGCTGGGAGAAGGTCACCAAATCATAATTACAGCTTTCAAGGGTAGAGTTCAGAATTTTACAGTAAAATACATGTTTATTTGTATAAAATGAAAAATTAAAAATGTATAAAGATGACTAAAAGATCTGGTAAATACAGTGCAGTCAACTGTCAGTTACCCCTATGGGATGTAATAGTGGGTTTCCTTTGCTACATTCTTTGGGGTCTTCTCTACTTAGTAATCAGAAAATGTCTTTGCATAAAGTGCAAACTTCTTTGCAGATTTTGGTTAAAATATGAAAAGAAAAAGTACAGCAAAAATTAATAAAGTCTAAAATTAAACCAAAAAAAATCTTAGAATCTTTTTTTTTAAATCTTTTTTTTTAACATCTTTATTGGAGTATAATTGCTTTACAGTGGTGTGTTAGTTTCTGCTTTGTAACAAAGTGAATTGGCTATACATATACATATCTCCTCCCTCTCACCCTCCCTATCCCACCACTCTAGGTGGTCTCTAAATGTTTGATAGAATTCGCCTGTGAAGCCATCTGGTGGTGGGCTTTTGTTTGTTGGAAGATTTTTAATCACAGTCTCAATTTCAGTGCTTGTGATTGGTCTGTTTATATTTTCTATTTCTTCCTGGTTCAGTCTTGGAGGGTTGTGCCTTTCTAAGAATTTATCCATTTCTTCCAGGTTGTCCATTTTATTGGCATATGGTTGCTTGTAGTAATCTCTCATGATCCTTTGTATTTCTGCAGTGTCAGTTATTACTTCTTTTTCATTTCTAATTCTATTGATTTGAGTCTTCTCCCTTTTTTTAAATTGATGAGTCTGGCTAATGGTTTATCAGTTTTGTTTATCCTCTCAAAGAACCAGCCTTTAGTTTTATTGACCTTTGCTATTGTTTCCTTCATTTCTTTTTCATTTATTTCTGTTCTGATCTTTATGAATTCTTTCCTTCTGCTAACTTTGGGTTTTTTTGTTCTTCTTTCTATAATTGCTTTAGGTGTAAGGTTAGATTGTTTATTTGAGATATTTCTTGTTTCTTGAGGTAGGATTGTATTGCTATAAAGTTCCCTCTTAGAACTGCTTTTGCTACATCCCATAGATTTTGGGTTGTTGTGTTTTCATTGTCATTTGTTTCTAGGTATTTTTTTATTTCCTCTTTGATTTTTCAGTGATCTCTCGGTTATTAAGTACTGTGTTGTTTAGCCTCCATGTGTTTATATTTTTTATAGATTTTTTTTCTGTAATTGATATCTAGTCTCATCGCATTGTGGTTGGAAAAGATACTTGATACGATTTCAATTTTCTTAACTTTACCAAGGCTTGATTTGTGCCCCAAGATATGATCTATCCTGGAGAATGTTCCATGAGCACTTGAGAAGAATGTGTATTCTGTTGTTTTTGTATGGAATGTCCTATAAATATCGTTTAAGTCCATGTTGTTTAATGTATCATTTAAAGCTTATGTTTCCTTATTTATTTTCATTTTGGATTATCTGTCCATTGGTGAAAGTAGGGTGTTAAAGTCCCCTACTAGTATTGTGTTACTGTTGATTTCCCCGTTTATGACTGTTAGCATTTGCCTTATGTACTGAGGTGCTCCTATGTTGGGTGCATAAATATTTACAATTGTTATATCTTCTTCTTGAATTGATCCCTTGATCATTATGTAGTGTCCTTCTTTGTCTCTTGTAATAGTCTTTATTTTAAAGTCTATTTTTTCTGATATGAGAATAGCTACTCCGGCTTTCTTTTGATTTCCATTTTCCTGGGATATCTTTTTCCATTCCCTTACTTTCAGTCTGTATGTGTCCCTAGGCCTGAATTGGGTCTCTTGTATACAGCATATGTATGGGTCTTGTTTTTGTATCCATTCAGCTAGTCTATGTCTTTTGTTTGTAGCATTTAATCCATTTAGAGGACTTGTGCCTGTGTTCTGGTGGATGAGCCTGGATCTTGTCTTTCTGGTGGGCAGGACTGCATCTTACTCTTCTGCCATCTTGAAGGTCTCCCCAAAATCTTAGAATCTTTAAACAAATATTTATATTGACCTTTTACTATTTTCAGTGAATTCTGCTAATTGTTGTGACATGGAAGAAAAGTTGCAAGGTAAAACTAACACAACTAAAAATAACAATAATTAAGTTATAGATGAAATTATACCACAAGCAATAGGAATTTGCTTCCATGTTATTCTGTAAAAGGATTTTAAGGCATCTGAGTGTGTGTGTGTTCACAGATTATATAATTATACTGTGTAGGTATATTATGTAATAGTTAATAAGAACTATAAAGAAAACAAAAAGTAATTTTTACTCAAACTTGTGTATGTTATTTCAATCACATGATCTTCATTTTTATGATTCAAAAATTGAGTTAAAGTTTCATAACACATGAATTGAACAATGTCTTGAGTTTGGTTTAATGTTATGGAGAATATGTTGATCAAGGAGAGAAAATATGCTTATGATAGTAGCATAGTAGGTGAGCTCTTAAGTGGGTTCTGGATCCCTAACTTCATTACTCTAGTTATTTTTATTCTGTTCTAATCTCTTCCAAATTTATAAGGCCTATGATTCTGTTGGGGTGGCCCAAAAGTTCATTTGGGTTTTTCCATAAGATGTTACAGCAAAACACGAGTGAACTTTCTGGCCAACCCAATAGAGAGGCAACAATATAATGAAATAATTAAAAGACCATGTTTTGGAATCACACATAACAGGGCTTTAGATCGTAATTTAGAGACAGTTCCTAATATTTGGAAGACAAAATTTCAGTTGTCTCATTTGAATTGTGGAGATAATCCTCCCCGCCTTCTGTATCTCTGACATCTGTTATAAGGATTAAATAAAATAATGTATATGAAGCAATTCACTACCTTGCTAAGTAAGGACTCTACTAAGAGTAGCTGTTTTAAATGCATATAGATGATAATTATTTTAATTATCAACTAAGGTTTCTTTATTCCTTTATACTTCCTTTAATGCTTTCTATAGAGACTATTCACTGAGGAGTCATATACATTATCTAGGTTAAAAGTTTGCTTAACTTTTTAAAATGAAAACAAAGAGCAAAGTTATCTCTAGAAAATAACTTGACTTTTTGAGAGCAAAAGCTTTTTTTGAGCCATCTGAGACTAGAGAACTGAGAACAGACCTTAGAGTGAGAGAGAGTATATGATGACATAAGAGTTCCTTTTGGTATTTCTGGGAGGGAAATGAATCACTAACTAGCTGGTAGGAGAAGAATTCAAGATGTGAGGAGACCCTAAGGCAATGTCTGAGTCTTTGGGATGGTGCCCAGCACTCACTGAGTTGAGCCAGAGGAGGCTTAAGCAGTAGAAATTTGAATGGGGTTAGGAAAACCAAGTGTAGAATGGACTAGGTCTTAATTCCCAGGGAAACTGAGCATTTTAAAGAAGCTCCATATCCTGTATAACCTTAGAAAGAGAAGCAATGGTGAGCTTCAGCAGATGGGCCTGAGTGCTGCTTCATGGAGTTCCCATGCCCTCAGAGGGGTGCAGGAGAGACTGAAATGACCTCAAGAAGAACACAGAGTGCTTTAAATAGGCCATGGACCCTAAATATCCTGAGGTTGGAACAAAGAGGATACAGCTGCACTTACCTCTAGTTCAGGTTATAGTTGTACCTGAGATAGCAGCAGTAGATCCCAGTGTACAGTGATGAAACAGGACAAGCTTCAACTCAGTGAGGGTCAGCATGGGCACAAAATATACGTGAACCTGATGCCTTGTCCTCCTTATACTTACCATTCCCTTTCAAGAGGGAAAGGAAAGTGGTATTGGTGGTAGGGTATTTAAATTGACTCCTGTTTACCCCATTGGTGAAAGAGGGATTCCCACCCTAGGGTTATGGGGATGGCTAAATACATGACACCTGGCACTGGACAGGCGAGATCAGATGAAATGGACAGCAGTTTATTCATCATATATACTCACAGCCTGGGGAAGAGGACACCATGCAGGGCCACGCAGGGGATACACTTGGGAACAAAGTGAACAACCAGGGCTGTGAGAGGCAGGCTTTGCGGTAGTAAGGGTGGGGTGCTTCTTGGTTCCTGTGGGAGGATATGATTGGCTTGTTTGAATAATTCTGCTACTCGGAGATGAGCAGGAATTGTGCCTGATGCCTTTAATAAGAAGGGTGTTTGGCTAGGAGACGTTACCCATGGGAACTGAGTGGGAAAGGGAACTTGGGTTAGGCCATTCGAGACCTATTTTATCAAATGTCAAGGCACCACATTATACTAATCCTTAATTTTTGGTTTTGTGCCACAAGTGACCCCTTGATCCCTTGACATGAGTTTAAACCTTGGTGATGACTGAGACTTTTAGGGAACAAAGTAGGCACCTGACCAGGAACTTTAGAGGTGTCCCCATTTGCAATCAATAAAGGCAATTGAGAGGTCCGTGTGGCATTGGTGTAAGGAGTAGGTATCTCCAGGAGGTGAGCAAGAATTTTCCACTTTGTGACAAATAGGAATTCTTTAAGAAACCCATGAAGCCTCTCAGTTTCACCAGCTGCCTGGAGCTGACTGCCTGGGGCCCCAGGGGAGGTGGAAGTTTGACTGAATGTCTTCTTCAAGAGCCCAGCACTGTGTATGCTGGAAGTGAAATGAGTGTCTTGGTCACTCTTGGTAGTTTCTAGAACTCCAAAGAGGATACAGAGCATCCTGCAGAGGACTTGTATCGTGGCCTTAGTATATGTAGAGTAATTTGTTACCTTGATTTATTCTGAGTAACTGTGGAGCAAGAGATTCCTGGAGTTCTTTACCCCAAAGGGGGCAACTCTTAGGTCATGGCCTAAGAATTTGTAAAAATGTATAGATGGCATCAAATGTCGATTGCCTGAAGTGTGCCAGTTGTACTGACTCTTGGGTCCTGTCTTTTATCAGGGGCATTTTGGTTAAATGATGAGAAGGAGTAGCTCTCCTCCGAGCTCCATCATTTATCATGGCGGCACCAGCATTAGTAAAGTGTACAAACTTCCATTGCTGTCCATTCAGTTGATCCCCAAAAGGCTCCCCAGGTATCAAAGGACTCTGGGATAGGGGTGACCTCTTCTAGCATAGGGGTATTAGTGAAGGGACTGAGAACAGGGGAGGCCACCCCCTCCAACAGAGGAAATGTGCTAGAAGGCCCAGGTGTGACTCCATCTTGTAGCAAGGAAGGCTCAGGAGCCATGCCTCAAGCTGTTGAAGTGCTGCTTCGATAACTCAAGGCATAGTGGGTAGCTGGGCACAGAGGGTTGCAGGTTCAAGGTTTGTGATAGCTTCTATTTCCAGAAGAGGCCAGTATGTGGCTATCCTGATGGTGTATAGTGCCAGGCTGAGAAAGGCAGTTTCTTGCATCAGAAGTCCATGAGCAACTTACAACCTTCATAGGTGGTCCAGAGACTCCAGGAGGCAAGAGAGGAGGTTGCTAAAGCTACAGTAAAGAGGGCTCTGAGGGCACAAACTAGAGTGCTTGTTGATTTCAATTTGGACAGATTTCTAGAGCCTTTTTTGGAAGGAGTCCCCTTTGAGGTAGGCTAATTTAGAAGAAACAGCATCAAAAACATTAAGTAAAATTTGTAAATGAGGAATATGTTGCCTCCAGAATCTAAAAGGGGCTAAAAGTTGTTGAATTTGTACTGACCTTGTGGTTGCTGAGAGGGTCAATACCTGTTTCATGACAATGTCAGAGAACCTTCAATTTACCAAGTAACTTTCAGAAATTTAATGGAAGTGGCAGGGCCTTGCACTATGTGTGGGACAATGGTTCATCCCCTTTTTGGGAGCTCCTTTGTGAGTATTTGTATGTCTTTAATGAGTATGTCAAACAAATCTCCTTGCAGGAGGATGTCATTGATGTAATGTCATATCTGGAGAAAGGTGGATACAGTTAAGATCTTGCCTGTGGAGATTGTGTGCAATGGCAAGGATGCTGAGGTATCCCATGGGTATCCTTGTAAAGGTGGATTGTGTCCCTTCAGTGGTAAAGGCAAACTGTGGCTGAGAGGCTGTTGAACTAGGCATTGTACAGAACATATTAGCCTAATTTATAGCAGCAAAATATAGACCGGTTGCTGATTGGATGGAGTCAGCAATTTTAATAATTAAGTTGTTGGGTACAGAGGCCTTAATGGGATGGGACCATGGCTTTACAGTTGCAGCAATCCACTATGGAGCACCATTCTTTTGTTTCAGGTTTAACAGGCCAGATAGGGCTGTTAAATGCAGAAACAGTGGGAATAACAACCCTTCACTCAGTTCCTCTTATAAAACAAGTTTTAATACTGGAAGACCCTGTTTTAAATTACCTTGAGTCATGTTAACTATTTTAACTGGGGGAAGGGGTGGGGAAGGTCATGGGTTCTCATTTTGTCAAACTAATTTGTAAGTGTCAAAGACTTAATTTAATTTTCATTGGGTCAGAGTATCCATGCCCATGCCCAAGGGATATTTTAGAGCGATGAGTGCTATAACCATGGGGAATTTAAGCAAGACAAAGTTCTGATGGTTAAGGTGAAGCATACCTATTTGTC
Source organism: Neophocaena asiaeorientalis asiaeorientalis (assembly GCF_003031525.2). Lineage (NCBI taxonomy): Eukaryota > Metazoa > Chordata > Mammalia > Artiodactyla > Phocoenidae > Neophocaena > Neophocaena asiaeorientalis. Next base: position 12,839,569 of record NW_020174698.1, on the reverse strand, counting down.
CTCTTTTATATTCAGTAACTCCCATAGGTAAATACCCCATTATGGGGGATACGATGTTTAAATTAATGGAACTCCCAGGTATAATTGTAATTTTAGCCCTAGTATTGGTTAAAGCCATAAATGTTTGCCACCTGGTGAATTTCAGCAGATATTAGAGTTAATTCAAAGCCTCTATGGAGAGGCACAGAAGGCAATCAGTGAACCTTCATCATTTGCTATATAAATTCGTTCAGTAAATTTTGTATTTTCAATTGGGTCAAACTGTGGGCCTTTGCTTTACGTTGTTGTTTTCTTAGTGTCCTCCTCCCTGTATCCAGGTTTCTTTCTTTCCTTATTTTGTTTATCTTATTATCGTTTTTGGTCACTGGATATACTTGGGGGTGGGGGAGGAATCCTTTCTACCCTGATTATATTTATAAGTTGCTTCCTCCAGAGACCCTCAAATTAGTATTGACAGAGTTAGCAATGGTTGATTTATATGATCTAAAGACGCTGGGCCTAGGTTGGGTTTGAATCTGGCACCACAAGGGCACCATGAGTATTTCCCTATAATCCCGAGAATTAGAATCTTTGTTGCAACGTCTGTAAGGAGCAGAGTGGTGCGGGAAGAAGTGCTGGGCCTACAGCCCAGACGTGATGGATCAAAACCATCCTCTGCTACAGTCCCTTTCCTATCATGTGGGCTTCCTGTCTTGTTTTTCTTTTTTTTCCTCTGTACAAATTTCCTGGGGATATTTTGGGTTTCTAGCCATGTAAAGTTGACGTTTTCAGCTGTGTCTGCACTATCACCTGTGGTGCAGACCTTCTGGGTGGTTATGGGGAAGGTTCAGGAGCTTAATGGCCTCCCTCATCAGTGAGCATCTCTTCCTCCAGGGAATGACAGTATCCCTAGGATAAGAGTCCACATCTAGTAGAGTCATTTTGCCTATGACTTGGATGGAGACCATAAGGCCCATGATTGCAAGCTTAGCCCTTTGGTATTCTGGAAAGCAGGAGTGCTAGGCAAAGCCTAGGTGCATTGGCTATGGATTTACATTGGGAGAGCAGTCGAGTACCAAATGCTCCTTCCTCCTGTTCCCTTTTTTTTTTCATCAGCCCCTGGGCCACAGACCACCATGGATGTGCACCTCGATAACCCTGGGGGTCAGGAGAGCACAAGCAACAGCGGCAAGGAAAGCAGCAGCACAGGAAACCAGCAAGGTCACTACCCTTTCATGAACAAAAACACCAACCAGGATACCATGCTTAATTTTGTGCGGGGTGGCAGGCTCCTTCTTGTTACAGACCTCACAAAAGTTTGTCTCTGGGCCTGTTCCAGAGGTGCACAGTTACAAACGATGTCTGTGTAGCTTCTCCAAGCAGCCAGGGACAGTCACCAGGCTAGACTCAGTGACCTAGCTTGACCTTGGTAAACAAGACTGAAGCACTGACTAGTTATCGTGCTGCGTTTTCACTGCCTTTACAGGTGGGAGCCTCAGAGACCAACTGCCAAACACAGGCTAAACCTGACAGCACCATTGTGCTGGGTATAGTCAATTAACAATTCTATTATACTAGTACACAGCACCCTAAAAGGTAGGATAAAATATTTTCAAAACTCTTTTTAAATGAACGTTTGTATTGGCAAATAAGAGAATACTTCATAAACCCAGAACAATGAGAAACCACGTATCTAGAGGCAGGTGAGTACTGCACTCAGAGGCTTCCCTGGGTTCCCTAGTGACTCACAACTTTTGTTTTAAAGAGCTGTGATCTACAGACAAGGAAAGAAACTTTTCAGACCCACTCAAGTTGGGAAATCAGCATAAGTTTTAGTCTGTTCAATGGGTAATATGGCAACCTCTAACCTTCAAAGGAAGGCAGTAAGAATACTTGCCAGTCTTGGCCTTGCCTTGGGTGGTAAAGAGGAAAGGGCTGTCCTGATCATTTATTACCAAAAGTGGAACCTCACACAGGTCTGCAGCTCTGTAGTCTGTCTAGTCTGAAAAATTCCATGCTGAGAATTTAAAGCTAATGAATTTGGTAGTTCCCCAGACACCCAGTGGAGGCAAATTCAGAGCCTGTGTAGAGGAAAATACTTTAAGTCAGGTCTCACATAATTTCAAGGAAAAAGTTTTTAAAAACATGAGCTTACAACCCAGAATCATAAAACATGCAGGGAAATAAGCTACCGTGAGAGAGATTCTACATAAACAATAAATAACAGGATCAGACTAGTATAAAGCATTCAGATATTGGAATTACTTATATAGCATTTAGAAACATAGGTTTAGTATATTTGAAAAGAATAAATGAGTATATTTAAATTATGTGTAACTAAGGAATAAGATACTATAATACAGTGAAGCAGACTTGAAAAAGAGCCAGATTGTCTAAAACTGAAAAATGTAATAATTAGAAATTACAACTTGGTGTATAGCTTATACAGCAGATTAGATGCAGATGAAGACAATATATATGTCTAGATGTATGTTTATTTATTATAAGAAGTTGGCTCATGCTTTTATGGAGACTGAGAAATTCCAAGCCCTCTAGTCAGCAAGCTGGAGACCCAGGAACTGATGGTATAGTTCTGGTCCAAGTCTGAAGGCCTGAGAAGCAGGAGAGCTGATAATGTAAGTTCCAGTCAAGTCTGAGTCTGAAGATAGGGAAACATGTATGGGTGTCTTAGAAAACAGTCAGGCAGAAAGCGTATTCTCTCTGACTCAGCCTTTTGTCCCATTAAGGCCTTCAGTGGATTAGATTATATTGGAGCAGGCAATCTGCTTTACTCGGTCTATTGATTCAAATCTTATCCAGAAACACCCTCATAGACACACCCGGAATAATGTTTAAGCAAATATCTCTCTCGGTACGCTGTTGCCTAGTCAAGTTGACACGTAAAATTAACCATCACAATCAGCAAACGTCCTGACAACAAAAAAGGGGTAAAGGAGGATAGCTTGTAGAATGTAACTTCAACCTAGAGTGGTATACCTTGCAAGAATGAAGATAAAATAGTTTTTTTCAGACATGCAAAAACCAATGATCACCCCCTGCAAAAATTCCTAAAGGCTGGATTATATCCAGGAAAAAGTGGGAATTAAGACACAATTGCAACGAGCAAAAAAGAACATTGTGGAACTATGTTATTATGGATATATAGAAGAATGTAATTCTTAAGACGTGCTAAAATATTAGACGTGAAAGTGTCGTGTTAGCAGCTTGCTTTCAATTGGTTGAACGAGAATTGTGTGTGTGTGTGTGTGTGTGTGTGTGTGTGTGTGTGTGTTTAGAGAGAGAGATTAAATATAGCAAACCGTTAACAATTGTTGAAATCAAGTGGAGGTTATACCCTGTTCTTTCAACTTGTATGAAAATATTTAAATACAAGATTCACAGGAATACACTATAACTTGAAGCCATTTATTTACTAATCCTAGAATTTTATTGTATTCATATGTACTCATATATTAAGCACCATTTTTTCCATGATTGACAACGTTCCCATCAATATCTAGTTTCCTGTCTGTGAATCTTCGAAGTCCACCAGCAATAGTTAAACCCTTACCATAGTTACAAGAGACCACATTAGTAGTTACTCCCTTTGTCACAAATCAAGGAACCATATGTATATGTGACTATTTCTGGAATCTCTATTTTATTCTATTTTTCTATTTGTCTATCCTTGAAGAATACCACACTATCTTAGTAACTCATATACTGTAATGAATTTTCATGTCTGAAAGTATAAATTCTGAAACTTTGTAATGAATCTTCAGAACTGATGGTGCCCTATCTTTTCTCTTCTTTTTTAAAAAAGAAGCTATTCTTGGACTGTGCATTTACAGATACTTCTTGTAAAGCGCTTATCCCTCCTGTTATGGTGGGTTTGCTTACAAATGTCCCTTTTTAATAGCCTTCTAATCTCCTTCACTTCAGTTTCAGTGTTCAAACAATGCATCTAGTACACATCCTTATTATGTGACTTAGAAAGTTTCATGGTTCCCCAGGGCTCACAGGAATAAATACAGTATCCTTTATAATAGAATTCATTTCATTGCAACTTGGGTTCTAGTTATGACCATGGTCCAACTTATTTTTCCAGCTCTATATGGCATAATACTCTATTATAGCCCCATGTTTCCTTTTCCTTTATTTGTAATTTGCCTTCTACACTCCCCTCTTCATGATTTAGCTAAAGATTTCTTTGGCTTGGTAAAGCCTTTTTATTTTCTTTCTACCCTCTCAAATATTAAGGCCCAATATGTGAAGTCTCTCTTAATAGCCCCCAAATTCAATAACATTTCTACATTTTATAGTATTTTCATTTATACTGCTTATTTAAATATATCATATATTGACTTCTATTTTTACATTTCTTTTACTGGTGTGTATTTTATTTGTATATTAGGTCACAAACTTTTCCAGAGTGAGGACCTTGTATTATGCTTCTTTTGTGTATCCCCACTGTGTCTATCACGGTCTTTAGTCTTATTTGGCACTACTTACCCAGAATTCTGCACCGAGTTAAGGATATATTAGATGCTTAGTAACAATTGGTTGAATGAAGACTGAGTCTTTCTTCAACAAATATTTGGTGAGGTGTAATAGAAGGAGCAAGGAATGAGGTGTCAGATATTGGATTGACTGTAAGTTCTGTTACGGAAAAACCCAAATGAACTTTTTGGCTAACCCAATAAAATGGGTTCTGGTTGTGCTCTGTCACTTGCTAGCTGGGTTGCTTGTAGCCAAATCATTTTACTTCTATGATCCTCAATTTCCTCACCTTTAAAATAAAGACAATAATGACTTCCCTACAGCACAGAATCTCATAAGCTTATTCTCATTAAAAGGCTTTAAAACAGTACTCAACACATGTTTGTGCCATTTTTAATATTATAAAAATCTTCATTATAGAAAATTTGGAAAACACAATCAAGTTCAAAGAAAAAGATAGAAAACATTTATAGTAATACTACCAAGAAAGGACTACTGCTAAAATTTTGGTGTACTTCCCCTTGCCATGTTTTTCTGTGCATATATTTTTTAAATTAATATTATGTGTATATATATACATTTATGTATAGGTTTTTGAACTTTTTTATTTGTTATGTCAGTTGAATATATTTTAGACACAATTTTTCACGAGGACTTTTTTCTTTTGAGCTTATATAATAAATATAATAACAGAATCTTTTTATTTTTAAAAAGTTTTCTGTAAAAGTTAAATGCATCCATATAAATAATTTTACTTCTATTAACTTAATTTTAGGTTAATACCAATATACATAATTTGATGAACAAAAATATTTCAGTGGTATGATTTTTCTTTCTGAAGTATTTGCTATTTGGGAATTTGTTTTGCCCATATGACCCAGAAAATCCTCAAAACAACTTTAAAATTTTTGCCACTGTGATTTTGATTGAATATTGGGCTTAATAAAACTCTACAGTGATTTCTTCTCTTGAGAAGAAAAATAAAATACTGAAGAGAACTTAGAGAACAAATCAGAGCTTGAAAAGGCTCAATTATTTTCCCCCTTTTCTCAGTTGGAAGAAAAAAAAAGATGAAAATTAAATTCGTTCAAAAAGACACTAAGAGACATCCCAAAGAATTTTTCTTTAAATTGAGGAAATAGAAGAAAAAGACACTACTGGAACTTTTAAAGTTGTGTACACTTACAAAAGCCTCTTACCTATATATTAACTTTATTCAGTTTAATTAAGGAAAGGTTTGTGAATGATTTCAGTCCTTAGCCATGTCCCTTACTTTTGCTATTGCATTTGGCTTTTGGCTATGCATATTTTATAGTCGGTATACATCCTGAAATTTTAGCTTTCTAGAAATTTTTCTTTTTTCAAAACTTTTACTAAAAATTTAGAATTATCTTGGCCTGGAAAAGATTGTAGTTTTAAGATATAATAGCAACATGATATAAAATAAATATAATCTAACTTCAAAATACATACTTATATGTATGTGATATGCTTGTGTATGTGAGCACTGAAAACCTTCTGGAAGGATATGCACCAAAATTATAACAGTGCTGTCACTGGATAATGGGATATAAGGCAATTTGTTTTCTCTCTTTTCAGAATCGTCATTTTACCCCAATAATGAACATGTATTATTTTCATATGCAAAAAGAAAAGAATTCATTTTGAAAAAGAAAAATGAAAAGATAATTGTTGCATTCAATAAACAAACTTTACAGAGTACCTACTAAGTGCCAGGCATAGCTTTAGTGCATAGATCAGTGAAAAATCTACAGAAAGCCTTTGTAGAGCTTACATCCCAGTAGAGGAAGACAGTAAGCAACAAGTACAATCCTAGTAAGTTATAATTATAATATGTGTTGGAAGCTACTAAGAGCTCAGGGAAAGGAGAGAGAGGCAAGGACTCTCAGGAGCTATGGGTAGGAACACCATTTAATGGGGTGGTCAGGACAAGCCTTACTGAGAAAGCAGAGCTCCCTCACATGATCTTTTGCGACCCTTCTTTCCTCACCATGTTATGTCTTTATGTTGTTACTCAGATGAAGAATTCTTTTTCAGGCATCACGAAGAAATTGAGAATTTCAATCCCATATTACCTGTAAAGGAAGCACTTAAACAGGGTTTGTGCTGAAAGTATATGGGGAGTTCACCTTCTGGGAGAAACTCTCTAATGAACAGTGTAAGGGAGATGTGGCTTTCTGTGACAGGTGGCTTATCTGGTACAGCTGTTGCAGAAAAGTAGCCAACTCTGAGGGGTGTGTGTGTGTCTGTGGGGCTGGGTTGGTCAATGGGGAGGTGGAAGGGAGGTTGTAAATAATTTTTTTTTATGTTCTTTCTGTTTTTAAACACCAAGTTTCTGGCAAGTTCTCAGTGTTAATCTTTTTTTGTCTTTGTAACTCACATCATCAGAGGCTGTCTCCAGAGCCACATCAACACCATAGTTTAACAGGGTAATTGATGTTCATAATGATAATCTATTATAGTTCCTATAAATTAATATGACTGATTTCTAAACAAATTTCATTTGTGTAGTTGTTAACCAAGCACATTTATATTCATTAGTTCGGTTCTAAGGTAGTAGAATAGGTAATATTAATCCTACTTCTGAAAAATGTGGAAACAACTAACTGAGAAGCCTTTCTGGAAGTCGAAAGTCTATTAGAAGGCAATGCAGGATTCAACATCAGGGATGTACACTTTTAGGTGGACAAACTTTTCATTGCTCCATATGGGCTGCTTAACAAACATAAGGACTAATTTAAAGACACTCATCCCAAGGGTGTACTAATGTAGTTCAGCAATGCTGTCACTGCTCAAAACTGCTTTGAAATCTTCAGAAAACTGAAAATTCAGTTTTCTTCTGAATATATGCAAATCTAAATTGCTTAAGGAGGCTTTGAAAAGAAACTGAAGTGCAATGAAAGAGATGGGCGAACAAACGGGACACACAGTTGGTAATTAAGAACTATAATTAAAAACTGTAAAATATAATGTTGCATTTTAAAAATAATATATATATGAATATAAAATGAGCTGCACTTATGAAGTCACAAAAATATTTTGAGAGGTGGAATAAATACGTAGCTTCCTAAAGTTCCTTTGAAGGATGTGGTACACATTTACATGTATAAATTTTTGTATGTTAATAAAAAGAGTTCTGTTGTTTTGTTCACACTGCATTTTTCCTTTTGAAGACAGATAAGCATATATGCTATGAAGTTTTCTGAAATAAAAGCATGTAACTGAAAGTGTCCATGCTTAAGATATTGCTTTAAATTACCTTTAAATTGGAAGAGTAATTATGGGACTATTTTTTGTCATCAGTGGGTCACTCTCGATAGTAATCGTAGGCAAAGAAAATAAGCCCAGAGGATAAAAGGGCTTTATTTTTCCGCTTGTTGAGCATGAAAATGGTAAAGGAGAATTAAGACGATAGGATCCGGTCTTTTAAAGTATTAGAGGATTGCATATTTGTACAAGGGAAGCCTGATGAATTATATGTAACTGACTTCAGGTTGGCAAGTCTATTCACAGCAGACATTTGGTCCTGTCCAAAGCTCCATGAGACATTTGGTCCATGCCAAATGGTTTTGGACATGACCAAATATCAAGACCAAATAAGTGTCTCCATGGATGTTTTGGAAAGGACCAAATATGAACAAATATCAAGGACCTTTTGGTGTAGAACAAATGTCTTGCGGATGTTTCAGACAGGATTGAGTGGTCCTGCATGCAAGGCTGTTGACAGTTTAACATATATGGATCTTTTCCAGAGAGGACTGGTGTCTGGAGAGTATAACTATCCAGATGCTCTGGATGAGGGTGGTTCTATAAGAGTTTGTGCTTTAACTGCTGTTCTGCATATGACTGTCAGTGTTACTTACACCTGCAAGGCATTGTATTTGCCAAAGTCCACAGCCTGCCTCCAAAGCTATTTTAATGTTAATGTAGCAAATTTCATTTTAATATTTAATAATTGAACTTTCAGCTTTTATTAAGAATATTAATAATTAAAAGCACCTTCACAGGCTATGTTTGCCTGCTCATAATTTATAGGTATCAGCTATTAATTAAACTTTTATTGAATTTATTAGACAACTATGTCCCAGTCCATGTACCAGGCAGAGGGATAAAAAGCCATCTCTACTGTGACCACATTGGTCAGAGTTAACTTCCCCTTCTCCCCTTCCTACTGATGTCATCAAAAGTCACTTGACATTTAAAAACCACTGTCTCATTAAAAGGGGAACCAACTTCTCAGGGTCCTGTGTTCATGGTGAGACAGGAAGGGTGCAAACAGATCACATGAACTTCAAAATTGTATGATTTTCTCACCAGTGCAAAACTTGGGCTTCTGTGAGCTTGGAGAGTCTTTGTGCCCCTTTCGAAATATAGGAACACTTTGTGTCCCAAGAGTGGTTGGAAAGGGCCAAGATAAGAAGTGGATGGCCTGAGAGCAGCCTCTCACTGGCACTTGCTCACTCATTCTCTGGGACCCTACTCAGAGGACCCCTTCTCTCTTGTGGAGTTAACCACTCCTCCTCTGTGCGTGTGGAGGAGCTGCCTGCCATGCCACCGTCCCAGGTCTTCAGGTGGGGCGGGGGAGTCCTTACTGATTGTGGCACATCTCATAGTGACAGTGACTCCCACGCTCAAGGGGGTTGCATGGTTTGCTGCAGTTAATCTTTTTCATCTATCGCCACATCAGCGTATATTATTATTCTAAGTGGCCCTGTCTTAGTATAGCAAGTGTCATTGTGCGGGAATGGTACTCAGATTTGTTTACTGCTTTACTTGGAAGATTATGGGAAAACGAGTTTGACTTTACATTTTGAATTTTATAGGTTTAAGCTGTCAAAAATTCTCTGTGATAAAAATAGCTTCCATGGGGCTTCCCTGGTGGCGCAGTGGTTGGGAATCTGCCTGCCAATGCAGGGGATGCGGGTTCGAGCCCTGGTCTGGGAAGATCCCACATGCTGCCGAGCAACTGGGCCCGTGAGCCACAATTACTGAGCCTGCGCGTCTGGAGCCTGTGCTCCGCAACAAGAGAGGCCGCGATAGTGAGAAGCCCGCGCACCGCGATGAAGAGTGGCCCCCGCTTGCCACAACTAGAGAAAGACCTCGCACAGAAACAAAGACCCAACACAGCCATAAATAAATTAATTAATTAAAAAAAAAAATAGCTTCCATGTACATATCAATATGTGTTGGAAGAATCTGTAATATTAGCAAGCAAGAACCTAAGCACGGGAAAAAAAACGTGTGTCAACAGGCAAAAGTTAGGATTCCCTTTGGCTTGTACTTGAGGCACAGAAATTTGGAGGAATTTTTAAAAAGGGAAAGGTCTCTAAGTTAAAAAAAAAACAATTTCTATACATGTATACATTCCATGTAAACTCTGTTTAGCCTAAAATTGTCTTGATACTGAGTTGAGTAGGAGCTACATTAAAGGATTCACATTTTAGAGGTGGATACTGTTTTTTTTTTTTGCGGTACACGGGCCTCTCACTGCTGCGGCCTCTCCCGTTGCGGAGCACAGGCTCTAGACGCGCAGACTCAGTGCCATGGTTCACGGGCCCAGCCGCTCCGCGGCATATGGGATCTTCCCGGACCGGGGCACGAACCCGTGTCCCCTGCATCAGTAGGCGGGCTCTCAACCACTGTGCCGCCAGGGAAGCCCGTAGAGGTGGATACTTTTACTTTATTTCCAAAGAATAAGATTTAAGATCAAGAAAGGTAACTGAAAAGACCAGAATGTGTTTGATTTCACCAGACTATGGGTTCCTTTCTGTAGCTTGTGAGCCTAGCACAGGGCCTGGCACGTAATAATTTAGCAGGAGCTTGATAAATGTTGACTGGATGAATAAATAATTATCTGTGTTCGTTGGTCCACATTAAAAAGCAACTGTTATAGTTCTTTTGCCTTGTTTGGAAGAGGTTTGCATATTCCGAAACAGAAAATCAAACCAGAGAAATCTAGCATAAGGTATTAAGATTTTGAAAGCTGGGGAGAGACAGATGATATATTTGGTTATCAGCTGAGACCGGTGTGTGTCTCCCTCCCTCTCTTTCTGTCTTTGGACCAGAAAAGCACTGACTTTCCAAAATACATGTTCTTCCTTTGTTTGTTTACTTTAAATGTTTTCTCAGATAGCCTGACTCATACTTCAGAGAACTGATTTAGAGGGTAAAGAGTTTATTCCAAGTCCTACATGCAGAATGAGTAGTGGTTTCACTGAGGTGGATGACGTGACTGACATGGATGCAGAGATTAGAAAAAAAGGTATCCGCCTCTTTGTGGGCTGGGCTTCAATAATGAACTTGGAGAAAAGAATGAGTGTGAGCTAAGAAGATGGCCTGTGTCAGTTGAAAGGGAAAGAGGTTGCAAAAATTTCTGTTTGTTTATAATTATGCTTATAACATACTATAACATACTCCTAGCAGGAAATGTTTAGCCCACTGGAAGCTGACTAGTGCTTTCTTTATATATAAATATATATATTCCTGCAGTGCTCCATTTAGCTTGAATGTCTTTGTCTTCTTCAGCTATGCTGGTGTTGCATTTTCATATTTTGGAGACTGCAAAGATCCTGGCATGTGTGTATATGTGGCTGTGTAATGGAATTTTGTTAAGGCATCCTGAAAACTGTGTATTTTCCGTAGAGAAGAAAGTGTGTCCCAGGCATTTGTAAATCACATTACCTTGCCATGGGCCATGCAAGGACTTCTTTGAAATCTCCCAATGTCCAAATGGTTTCAGCTCCTGTAAGCAGCCACAGTTGACAAAGCAGAACTCATACAAATTCCACTGCTAATTCTGTAGACGAAAAAGAGGAAGAGTTGCCAGTGAGTCAGCTGCCTTGGTTAGCAAACACAGGCACAATTAGCTTTAAGCCCAGAAAATTGAAAGAACATGGAAGTTAATCTCTTTTGTTTCTCTTCGTAGTGTTTCCTCATCTTTCTATGGGTTATATATTTTTTTAAATGTCACAAAGCATTGAAGAGAGCAACTCTCTCTACTTTATATGTATGTATGTATATGTATATATATATAAAATATGTGTGTATATATATTTACTGCATACGCAATCAGTGTTGCATAGGATAATAACAATAGACAAGTAGGATGGCTAGTTGGGGTAGTGAGAGACTTTCACTTGAAGATATACTATTTTGGGTAAAATTATCAAAATGTTACTTTAGAGACATTCGGTGTTTTTCATAATTTTGCCAGGTGAATGTGTTTCAAGTCCTTTATATATTATTTTAACACATTATTACAAGGTAAAATATATAAGGATATACCAACAGTGGTTAGTATTCTCCTTGTTCTCTCTTAAATTCCAAACTAGAATTTTTATTCTTTTTGCAAAGTTGAGATTACATTACATTCATTACTTTTTCTCCTTTCCCCTCATGCTGTAAATATTTCTTTTTAAACTTGCTTTATTTCACAGTGTGTCAAGAACATATCTCAGTAAGTAGATCTGACTGGATCTAACACATTCTTTTTAAGAGCCATATAAAATTCCATAATATAATATAGTTTATTCAATCATTCCTTTCCTGATGGACTTCCAGATTATTTCTAGTGCTGCAATAAACTTTCTTACCAGGGGATTAAAAGAGCCCAGTTAAGAATCACCCTATGCATTCAGACTCTCTTCCCAGTGTCTCTAAGTCACCGGCACATTCTGTCGGGAAGATCAGAAAGCTCCCTGTCCCAACAGCCCTGTGGGTCTGGGCTGGGCAAACTATCCATCTTGTGGTGGAGCCTGACATCCTGGTCACTCAGCATCAGTGACAGGCTCTGAAAAGGACCAAGGACCTTGGAAAAGGACCAAGGAAAGCTCTGGAGTAAAGTAACCTGTTGCTTGACCTCCCTGCATATCCAGTTTTGTTTTGATTTTAAAATGGTAATTAACGAGTATAATGTTGACAAACTTTTTGGCTTGTGATGGTCTTGTTTTCTAACACCAATCGACAAAAAAGGACTCATTTAGAAAGCCTGTGCCAGAAATAATAGTATAAAGGCAAAAGCAAAAACTTTCAAGATAGGAGCCAATAGCAAAGAAGAAACTTGGAGCCCAGAATGTCTTCTTCCATGTTGATGGCCCACTCTACAGGCCACCTTTTGGAAGTTTTCTGTCAGTATGCAAATTCTAACTCAGTACTCCTTTGACAAATCCCATTTTGCTAAACATAAAATATATAGCATTCAAGTATTTTAAAGAGTGTATCTTAATCTTATATCTATTGTTATCTTCAGTTTTACGATTTTGGACTGTCAGGACAGTAATAATCAAGGTATTCGTGGAGCTTCTCCTCCAAGCTTAGCATGGTTACCTTCTTTGCGATTACACAGGAAGATCCTTCACAGAAATAAACACTTCATCATGGCCATGGCTTTTGATGTGATGTTAATTGGCTGGGGACAGAATGGGGGCCTGCAAATGGGGTCTGTTTCCAAACTGGTGTCAAGTACTCCTCACGACCTATAGAGAGGCGATCTCTAATTGAAATTTGTGTGTCATGGGGAGTAGTGCGAGGGGCTCACAGATAACCAAACATTCAAGCCAGAGAGGAATACCTATGAAAAGACAGGGAATCTCTTTCTTTTTCACACACACATATATATACAGTTGACCCTTAAACAACATGGAGGTTGGGGCACCGACTTCCATACAGCCAAAAACCTGTGTATAACTTTACAATCCAACCTCCATATCTGTAGTTCCCCATCTCTGGATTCAATCAACTGTGGATTGTGTAGCACTGTAGTACACGTTAATTGAAAAAAATCCACATATAAGTGGGCTTGTGCAGTTTAAACTGGTGTCATTCAAGGGTTAACTGTATATATTTTTTTCTATTTAAAAAGTAATGAAGGGCAGAATCTGAAGTAGCTGTTGTTTGGCTGTCTATATATATCACCGGAATTTAGAAAGATAGTTTTGTGGTAATCCATGTCATCTTGCTTTCAGAGTGAACTGAAACTGGATTTGCATCCTTGTGTACTAGGTTAGCAGTTGTTCAACTTAAAATAAGTCACTTAACCTTTCTGAGCCCCAGTTACCACATCCATATAGTGGGGGTTATTTCTCACTACCTCACAAGGATTATTGGGAGGTTTATCTGAGATAATAGATGTGAAAGTGTTCATGTAGTATTGAATAAATTCTGGTTTCCCTTTTAAAAAACTCAAGAGGTCTTTCAGTAGGAAGATGTTTCTTGTTAGGACTAAGGGGGATACATAGAAGGTGGTGGCGTAAATAAAACAGCGAGAAATGAACAGTGATGCTGGTAATCAAACATATGGTTTTATAGTTACAAAGAGTTTCCATGTTCTTTATCTCATTTGTTCTTCACTAGAATTCTGTGAATCAGTCAGGCTAATGTTTATATCCATTATATATGGGAGGAACTGTGACTCGGAGAAATTAACCAATATCACCTTGCAAGCCTGTCATGGAGTTTTCTTTTTGACTAATAGTCCAGGGCTCTTTACTTTATGTTGTCAATACCAGACAATTGGCAAATACTCAACAGTTAGAAGTCCAAAATTATGTCTGAAAATCTAGCATTGTTCTCAAATTGTCCATGATTCCTGGAAAGATGAGACCATCTGGGGAAGTAGCCTAGACTCTACTCCTGAGGCCCACACTAAGCTTGATGTTCATCTCTTGGTTGCGATGGACCAAAGGAATTGTGTTTCTAATATCAAATGCACCATACTTTGTGACTGTTTCACTTCATTTTTAGCATTTCCTGAATTGTAGTTAACTGATTGGAAAGGGCTCCCTTCTAACTGAGGTGAAAAGTTTGGTTTGCTTCGTGTAGGCCAAGGTTCATATATTTCAGCCCTTGAGTATCTCCATCTCTTGGTTGATACTCAGCACATTCTGTGTTATGATGTTATCTATCCTTGTATGCAAACCTTTTTTCTCTCCTTGGAGAGTACAAGTCCCCTAAAAGAGGAGAATAACTCATTCCTCTGTACTCTCAAGGCCCAGCTGAGAGCCTAGCATTTAATGGGTTCTCAAAAAAAAAAAAGTTTGCTGCTGCTCTTGAGATACTCTTCAGTGTTGACTTCGTAGGAAAGATTCATTAGAAAACATCATATAAAAGAGAGGGCTAGGGCTTCCCTGGTGGCGCAGCGGTTGGGAGTCCACCTGCTGATGCAGGGGACACGGGTTCGTGCCCCAGTCCAGGAAGATCCCACATGCCGCGGAGCGGCTGGGCCTGTGAGCCATGGCCGCCGAGCCTGCACGTCCGGAGCCTGAGCTCCTCAACGGGAGAGGCCACAACAGTGAGAGGCCCGCGTACCGCAAAAAAAATAAATAAATAAAAGAGAGGGCTAGTTTTAGAATAAGCAATGTCTGCTACCTCCCTCGCTGTATAGTGAATGGTCTCTTGAGAATTCTTTCATAGAGAGAGACAATTGCTAGGAACATAAAGGATGCTTAGAAAAGCACTAGTTATTACCATGTCCACTTGAAGGCAAGAAAAGGTAACACAGGTTCTACTCTCCCAAACACGGACATGAGTCTATTGAAAATTGGGTCTGAGACTAGAGCAGACAGAAATACACAGCTGCCACTGGGGTCAAAAGCCTTTGAGATAAAGTTGAATTTCTTATTTCTAAAGAGAAAAAAGCGTGTTTTGTTTGGTCCTTACAAATTATAGTGATTTGGTTTCAGCCTAAGCAAGCACTACAAGCAAATACTGGCAGGCAGAGTCTCCACAGGAGTGGCCAAGCAAGTCAGTCTGCATTTCCTTCCAAGCCCTCATTTGGCTGATGCATCCATAGAAAAGCAGAATCAAAGGCAAGAGATTACTGCACCCTAAAGCATCCAAATGGCTCCTTTGGCTCTGAGGTTATTTATAGCAATCTGGCTCACACTGAGGCCTTCCTGCTTTATTCAGCGAGTGTACAAAAGTGCAAATAGAAGCTCCAGGACCTTAGCATAGACATAGATGCAGGGTACGATCGATGATTAGATATTCAAAGCTTCCATGTTGTTGATGTAGCCATGCCTTTTAACCCCCACCAGTGTGAACGTGGACCTTGGACTAGGCTCATCCTCTTCTTCATGTGCACATTCTATTTGTAGATGTTGCTATGAGGACAGATTCATCAAAAATGACGGATGTGGAGCCAATGGTCAACAATTTTGCATCATCAGCAAGGGCAGGCCGCCGGAATGCTCTACCAGACATCCAGGGTTCAGCTGCCACAAGTGGAACCTCAGAGTTGCCCCTCAAACCGGAGGTCCTCTCCGTGAAGGAAGGTAACACTCAAAATCCTCTTCTTCATCCTGCCCTCTGGAACAGTCTGCCCTTTAACTAGTTAAGCTTGTTTACTAAAGCTTCTCAGCTTTTGTTTAAAGCTAAGTAAATTTTTTTTCAGCCTTTCTAAAAGTGCACTTTTCCTCTTATTGTCTCCTAGATTAAATGTGGAAACTGAGCATTTATTTATTTGTTGCATGTGTATAGTTATGTACAGTGCTAATGATTGGGAATACAAAGGTGAACATATACAATCCGTTCCTTCAACAGCTTACAAAATTTCTTGAGAAGTTCTCAGAAATAAAGTAATTTTTCTTCTGCCATCCATTGGCAAATCATTTTGGAAGCTTCTGCTTCATTGTAGTATTCTACAACCTCTTCTGTTTCTCATAGCTAAGAATAGGTTTATTATCAGCTAGAGACGGGAACTTTAAAAGTTGATCATTCTTTAATCAGTAGAAAAAGTTGAATTCAGAAAAAACGAGAGCTATCAGACCAATGAAGGAAAATCTTGGGTCTTTCACCCTGTTGCTTACATACAGTTCATAAAGCTTCCAGCGTTTAGTCTTGTGAAAATAAATATAATAACACTTAGAGTCCCTTCACTTAAAAACATTCAAATAGCTTAAAGAGAGTTTTAGTACCAAGTCATTACCAACATACCTGTGTTTTGTACCCCATTTTAGACTTCAAAGTGGACTCCAGTGTGTGTGTAGAAATTTATTACTGGTGGCAATGAGGCAAGAGACAGCTGGAAGCTTCTGCACCTCTACCCTATTCATGTGAGCCCTAGAAGAGGGCTCTTAGTTCTTTGCCTCAGGAGGTGACTTTCTACCTGGTAAAATTACAAATGTTCCTGGTATAATCTTTATGAAATACTTAATATCCTTGTTAGGCCAAGGACTGTGGCCAGACCTTGGAGTCCCACGGTTACCTCACCTTTTTCTGAAAATCATTGTATGTATCATAAAGGGTACTAAAGTAATAGTAAAAAAGTATACACATACATGTAAACTATCATAAGATAAAAGAAAAGATGGAGGAAATGAAAGAAGAGGAATAAAAATATGTGTAATGTTTTTGGCCTTTTAAGTTAAAAAATGTAATCTGATTATCAGGGCATGATATTGCTGTTGAAGAGCCTCCTCAACTAGCGAGAAGATAAGTTACTTGTTCATGTAACAGGCCTAATTAAAGTTGATAGTCCCTACACACACACACACAAAACCTTAATGCTTATTGACATTATTTAGTTAAGCAAAAGAGAACAAATACACTGTAAGAAAGTTAGTAGTGTCTTCATTTTATTTTGTTCACTGAAGAGACCATTACCTGAAAGAATATTGTTTCTATTTTTATATTTTTCTTTAAATCATTTGGAAATAAAGTTGAAGGTATTAACTAAGAAACTCAAAATGTTAAAAAGTGAATCAACATAGTAACACCGGATGTTAAAGAATACACAAAAAGGAAGTAAGTTTATGTAGGTAGATGGCATAAACAATGTGTCTCTAACAAAGCTATACATAAATAGCTTTAGGGTCTATCTTCTTTTTTTATTAGCTAAGTACAGACATTAAGGATTTAAAATGAATAGTTTTCGATTGCTAATAGCAAAAATCTAGGGCCTGTCTCAGACATTATGATTTCAATGTTTTAGTTATTTCAAAATAGACATTCTGGGACAGATCTGCAAGTTTCTCTCAGATCAATCCTCTTTTGTTTTTGTTTTTTGATATTCTTAAGTGGGAATAAATCTAGGATCTCAGACATCCTGCATCGTGTGTGAAATTAACCTGCCTGAAATCTTCCTAGTTTATAATCCATCTTAATCTATCCCTTACAAGTTGATAACCATGGTAGGGAGGACGATGCTGCCCTGTAACACATCAGCAAGAGGTGACAGAGGGTGGCAGCGTAGGAGACTGTAAATGTCACAAAGGGCCTTTCTTACCTCGCACCATCACTAACTATTCATTTGCTCCACCATTCAACTTAGTGCCAAGTGCTAGGCACCATTCTAAAAACCGGCCATATAGTAGTGAATAAGACAGACATAAACTCTTACTGTTATGCATCTTATATTCCAATGGGAGAGTTAGAGTGTAAACAAATAAATATGTAAGTCAACAGTGATACGTTCTATCAGAGAATTAAAATAGGATGCTGTGTTAGAGAGTTACTGGGTGGCTACTTTAGACTGAGAAATTCCAGATGTCCTAACTGAAATCTGAATGGCAGCAGTAGGTTTTGAATAACAACTGAATGGTCCAGGCACAGGAGAATCAGAGGGAAGAGCATTCTTTGCAGAAGGAGCAGCTTGTAAAAAGCTCTTAGAGTGGAACAAGGTGGACGTGTCAAGAAGCATAAAATCTGGCCACCATGGCTCGGAGGCAGCGGGTAAGAGGGAGAGTGGTAGAGGTGACACTGCAGAGGAGGCAAGGACTAGATCTCTTAGGGCTTCAGAAACCTGCATGAATAAAGAGGATATTATTCTAAATATGAGGGTTTTCAGCAGGGGAGTGATGTTCCTGTTTGAATATCCACTTTGTTATGTGGAGAATGGATTGTAGAAGAGAAATAATGGATATAGTTGAGTTAGGAGGTGCAGTCCTCATTAGGAAATGTTTTGGGGCCAAATTAAACATTCAGACTCATAAGACCACAGACTCATAAGACCACATCTGGTGCCAGTCTGCTCAGAAGTATACAGGTTTAGAAACACAGCAGGTCAGAAGGGCTGCATTACACCATCTCCTTCTGTGGAAGTCCTTGCAGCGATCCACATAAGCAGTCCTGGGGGCCAGTCTCTATGCACCTTCACCCCACCACTCACTGAGAACTCAGGTGCAAGGGGACAAGATCTGCACCAATGGGGGCAACGGGTTAGAAGCCCCATGTCCCATGGGGGCTAATACTTTGTAACAAGTCCTTGGACACTGCTTCCTAACTTCTCTGCAAGGGACATGCTCAGTTATAAGTGTCATGGCATTTACAGAATCCCAGTGCTATGGTTTCCTACCAGGTATTTACAGTTATCATATAGTTTCTCTCAGGACAGTTGTACTTTACCATTTGGGTCATTTTTACCATATGATTAGTAACCAGGCTGACATTCCACCTGAATCCGGTTCCCAGGGTAACAGAGCTAGAATTACCCCCAAGTCAAATTTGTCCTTAGAGAAGGATAAAGGAGGCAGTGAAGATGGAGGCAGGTGGGTGGATTTGGGATATATTTTATAGGCAGAATTCATAGGACTTGCTGATGAATTGGAGGTGGTGGAGGTGACTACAAGTAATAAAGAAGAGAAATGGAGGATAATTCCTGGTGCAGCAGGGTAGATGGTGATGCCATATACTGACAAGGGCCAGCATGGAAGAAAAGCAATTTTGAGGGTTAGAGAAGTGATATCTGCTTCCTGCATATTCCGTCTAAGAGGCCTGTGAGACATCCAAATGCTGTCAGCCCTACTTTCAAAATTGGTTCAGAAATCTGCCATTTTCTCCTTCAAAGATCTAGTCTCTTGGTTCCTCTCCAACCCCATTTTCCATCCTTTCTTTCTCTGCATGGTCCCAGTTGCAGTTCTTCCTGCACGTTGCTGCCTCTGACCTTGACGTTTTCTCCTCTTGGAATGCTCTTCTCCCTGCTACCCAGCTAGCGAACTCTCTCACCCCCTCAGGTCTTTACTCACATGACCCCCTTCTCAGTGAGGCATTCCCAGCCAACCCTATCTAAAATTGCAACCTCCAGGCCCCAAGACTTCTTGACAATTCCTGATCTTTAATGTCCTCTGTAGCACTTCTCACTTCCCACATGCCACTCATTTTACTTATTTTAGTTCTTGTCCGTATTCCTCACAAGAAGTTCCCTGAGAGCTGGAATGTATGTTTGTTTGGTTTTTTTTTTTTTTTTTTCACTGCTTGGTACATAGTGCTTGAAGTTGGAGAACTGAACGGTCTATCAGATTTCTTTTCAAAGATGCCATTGATGATTTTGGCAGGACCCATTTTGCGGAAGTAGTAGAAACAATAGTTTTGTTTTAAAATGCTGACAGCAAAAGATATAATATATTTTAAAGGATAAAAGAAAAGCCAGTAAGTGGAGGAATTGCAGTGGAAAGAAGGCCTTCGTTAGTTTGAAGATGGTAGTGACTTAAGGAAATGACGGCGCCAGGAGAAAGAGCAAAAGTCAGGTGAATTGCAGGGATTAGAGATGATCCTGAGAGTGCTGTTGAGGCAGAAATGGATAAGATCCTGGCTTGTGAAGAAATTAGACCTGGACAGTCGGAGCAGCACCAAGGCCAGCTACAAGGGCGCGCTGGGTGGGCAGCTGCGCAGGGCCTCGGGCTCATAACAGGCTCGCCCTTGGTTTTGTTCTACTGTTGCTGCCTTGAAATTTTCCATATTTTTTGAATAAGGAGTGCTGTGTTTTCACTTTGCACTGGGTTCCAACAACTCATGTAGTCAGTCCTGAGGAGCACATCTTCCATTGTAACACGGGCAGAAGGAAAAAGTCGAGACGGCAGGGGATTTTAGAGGTTTGTTGGCAGAAAGTCGAGCTTGTGTGATCTGATTGTTTGACTTTTTTTTCCTGGAAGTAGAAAGTGCGATTAAGTCCTAAGAGCAAAGGAGATAAAAAGTGTAAGGAAGCTAGAGAGTGTGATCCAACATCGAGAGATGGGGAAGGGCAGGGTCAGTCAGTCTGCATCCAAACTGTGGCTCTGTCACTTACTAGCTCGGTGACTTTGGGCAAGTCACTTAACCTGTTTATGCTTCAGTAAACTAATCTATAAATGGAGATTGTAATAATACCTTTGAAGACCGCCTGGCACATAAGTCTGGAGAATGGGAGAGAAAGGTAACTAAGAGACAGACCCATATCTCTTTCCTTTGTGTAGTTTCTACATCTGCACTGACGGCAAAGTATGTCCTAATCAAGTAGAAAATGACTAGGATGCATAAAGGAAAAACCAGCTGTTTTATTCCAATATAATACAAAGTAGATTTCAGTATATTCTCTATATGATGGAAAATTATTTGTTTTTTTAGATGTGAAAAAGAAAGATAAAGAAACAGCACAAGACCAATTGGAAAAGCCCAAAGATGAAGGAAAATGAAGGCTCATTACGTATCAAAAGTGCTGAATTTCTGCACATTGAAAGACTTAGTGGCTCTGCTTTCCTGAGATGTTTGATCTGGTAGTAACTATGGTAACATTGCTGCCCTAAGCAACGTGTGTGTACTAGATAATTTTGTTGTGACACTGCTCACTTGGATTGCAACCGTAATGTCCAGTGTAGGTTATTAAAAGGCAGATTACTTCCGAATTGCACCCAAGAGAGAGGTTAAGAATGCATGGTCACTTAAATACACATTGTCAATAAACCCAACAAAATCCAACGTTCTCTTTTGGATTTCTTTAGCCAGATATATTTTTAATTCCATTTTTATGGTGATGGGTAAACCACTTCTTGGTAAATAGGAGCCAGGCGCTATTAATTTAAAACTTCATGGGATTTGTAGGAAATTGTGGGTTTGGTGAGAAAGAATGATAGAATAGTAAAAAATGCATCAGTAAAAGTATGTTTGTTTTTATCCAACAATGCACCATTTTCTTCTCAAACCTTACAAAGATTTGGAAAGGTAGTAAAATTTGACAACTCAGACATCTCTAGGAAGTTTTTGTTTGATGTATTTTGCTTCTAGTCTCTGCATACTGATTTTTCATGTGGACTCTTAAAATGGAAAATTTGTGATGAGTAGTTTATATGGAATATGCCTATTAAATGAATCTCGTGATCTTCCTTAACTTCAGTGTGTGTGTATGTGTGCATATATTTTTCTTTACTGTGAACTACACAAAACACTTTACTAGTTGCTTTATACTGTCCTTTCTTATTGTTAGGGCTCTTGTGTATGTGACTTGTTTCTAAGATAATTTCCTCAGGAATGCAGACATTAATTTTTATATCTTTCCTAAACTAGCTAACATAATAGTAAGCACTTAAGTATTTAGTGAATGGTGTAGGTAGAAATAGCAAAATACTTGCTTTTAATATTTATTTAAGTATATATTTTAAAAGGAATGAAACCAAAAGCAAAGCTTTAGTAAATTTTGATTTATTAGACAGTTTAGGAAAATCAAAGAATTCTGAATTTTTAAAGAAAATCTAATGAATTTATTTTTATTTTCAGATATATATGCATGCCATATTTTATTTGATTGTTGATTTAGGCCATGTCTGTATACAGTAATCAAATAAACTCTTTCACTATTAAAGAAACTTCTTACTGACACAAGGCTTCTTCATTTTCTCTCCTGTAGTATAACAGGTGAAAAACAGTGGCACATTTTAGCAAGGGAAGTTAATAGTCTTTGCGATATAAAACACCTCCTGCTTCTCATTTCATTGACAAAGTTTATCTTTAAATCTGAGAATACACCAAAGGGGTAGATTTCAAAAAATCTTGTTATAAGTTCTTAAACATAAATTTTTCTTTAAAAAATAATCAAAAGTAATATTTTGGGTGTAGTACTAATTTAACATTCAATAAAATGTCTTATAGCCATTAAAATAGGTTTCTGGAAGTTATTTAATGACATGCTATTATATAATCAGTATAAAGAGGAGTTAAGGTAGAGTTTTCAAGTTTGGGGGGAGTAGCAATTTTGCCTTCTGGAGGACATTTGGTAACATCTGGAGACATTTCTGGCTGCCACTAGTAAGGAGGGGCCCAGGGAGGGAAGGTGCTACTGGCATCTAGTTGGCAGAGCCAGGGATGCTGCTAAGCTGCTAAGCGTCCTTCAGTCCTGCAGGGCAGACCCTCACAGCGAAGAACTATCTAGCCACGAGTGTCAATAGTGCTGAGGCTGAAAAACCCTGGAATAGAGTGAAACTGTCAAGCATGTGGATTTTGGATTCAGATGACCTGTTTGAATTCTAGCTCTGCTACTCATTAGCTGTATGATCTTGGGCAATTTATACCATGTCTCTAAGTTTTATCCTCTTGGAATAGTATTAATAATAGTACATACTTTATAGGGTGAGTGGAAGTAGTAAATGCAATAGAATATGTAAGACACTTGGCTAATGTCTGGCAAAGAATAATTATTCAATAAATATTAGCTATCATCATCATTGTTTTTATTCTAGATGTTTTTGCCATTATTTTCTGGTAGTGGAGATGGTGGGCAGCTGGATTTGTTAACTTGGCCATCTTCTGCCTTCCTCTGTGATTTCACAAACATCCACAATCTCAGGGCTGGGAGAAGACACTCTGATGGAAATTGACAATTCATGGTTATTACCACATTAGTGCCTATTCAGTCATGCTAATGAGCCACTGACAGGTGATGAGTATTACCTTTTAACAACGAGTCACCTCCCTAGTGTTTTATGACAGTTACTGACACAGAATTTTGATTCAGTATTTAAATGAGTAGTAACGTGTTCCATGAAAATGTAGAAGAGAAAAAAAGTAACAGATCTTGAGTCATAGTATTTATGTCTCACTTGGAAGATATTTATCTCTCATTTAGAAGACCAGAAATGAAGCCATGTCCCTCCTCATCGTTGCTAGTAATGACATATATTCTTTTTTTTTTTTTTGCGGTATGCGGGCCTCTCACTGTTGTGGCCTCTCCCGTTGCGGAGCACAGGTTCCGGACATGCAGGCTCAGCGGCGTGGCTCACGGGCCCAGCCGCTGTGCGGCATGTGGGATCTTCCCGGACCGGGACACGAACCCATGTCCCATGCATCGGCAGGCGGACTCTCAACCACTGCGCCACCAGGGAAGCCCGTATGACATATATTCTTAATCATGTATATCCTGAATCACTTTTTCATCACAACACACATAAATGTCTCATCTTATACATGTAATATTTTGTATTACACAAGGTATCAGGCTTGTTGAATATTTGCCAACAAAAGGATTTTTTGGCTGAGAAGGAATCCAGACAAAGAAGAATGAGAGGTCAGTAGTAGTTTAAAGACAAAATTGAATTTGCCAACCAACTTTAAAAAAATCAACCTCTTTTAGAGAACCTATAGTATTTTGTCATAGCAAGTAGCCACTTTCAACAAAGCCCCTAGTTGGGGCTCATTAAAGAAAGTCTTCATGCTCATTTTTGCTATTGTCTTTTTACAAGCCACTTGCTTTAGTCAATAGCTATAAACTCTTAATACTGTCAGAGAAACCAGGACAAAAGGGGGCAATAGAACTATAAAGGGACTATATGGAAACTTGACTCTATACATAGGAGGAGAAAGAGCAAAAACCATACTGTGTCATGAGCCCAGAGATTTTGTGTGTGTGTGATCTGGACTGGAAAGGCTTGAACCTTCTCAGAATGTGAGTGGCTACAGGAGAGAGGCATCCTCTTTGCAAGAGGAAACACTGCATTAGCTTTCAGTTTTGCCAGCTCACATGGCTTGGGCAGCTTGGGCAGATGATGGTGGAGAGAGAGAGAGAAAAAGAACAGAGAGAGAGAACAAGAGGAAGAATTACCAAAGCATACTAGCCTGTTGCCTTATCCGTGGAACCTGACACCTCAACTTCAAATTACAGCTCTGCCGTTTGTGCTCATGACTTCGGTTATTTTACTCTCTGTGCTTCAACTTCTTCACTGTATAAAATGGTGAATTATTAAGAGAATTAAATGAGTGAATACTGGTAAATTGCTAAGGAAAGTGCCTGATACACAACAAAAGCTTATTATTAGTTATTATCATTATTAATTGCATGAGCATAAAGGGTGGTGGAGACTTCAAGGTGAACGCCCTAGGAGGTCTGTTGAGTCTTTCTATGTTATTTACCAAGGCAGATTTTTCTGCTATTCCTTCACTCTTTTCTTTCCATGAGCAGTACTTCCTTAGCTAAAACTAGGACTATTTATCAGAATGCACTCCAGTTTTTTCCAGAGTTACTCTTTTTTTTTGCGGTACGCGGGCCTCTCACTGTTGTGGCCTCTCCCGTTGCAGAGCACAGGCTCCGGATGCGCAGGCTCAGTGGCCATGGCTCACAGGCCCAGCCGCTCCGCGGCATGTGGGATCTTCCCGGACCGGGGCACGAACCCGTGTCCCCTCCATCGGCAGGCGGACTCTCAACCACTGCGCCACCAGGGAAGCCCCGAGAGTTACTCTTGATGACTCTCAGAACATCGAAAATCTGCAGCTATTTAAAAATGGAAGCATTGGCTCAAAGGGCTAGAAAATGTATTGTTGCTACCTGTTAAAATCCTAGAACAGATTGCTCATTGAGTACACAGTAATAGGAAAAATTATTATTATAGCCATACTTTGAGTGTCTGGTGATTTCTAAGCACCCTAGTAGATCCTTTTGAAGTTTCATAATAATCATACAAAATGGTTGTTAATGTTTCTCATTTTACAGATGAAGAAAATGGATTCAGGGAGTGCCTTTGGGAATTCACTCAAGTAAGAAAATGGCAACAGTGGTCTGGGGTAGGGCTCTCAGAACCAGGGTATGCACTGCCTCTACTGCTCTAAGTGGCCCCTTTGCCTCAGACCGTCCCATCCACAACTCTTATTAAATTTGTCTGAATTCCACTTAGGATTCCTAAGAAAATTGAAAAGTTGTACATAGGCAGAAGACATTGATATCTTAGCATAAGCAATTTTATTTATTTGTTTGGCATGTATTTATTCAGTCACTCCTTCATTAATTCATATTTTACCTTATTCCAGAAAAGATGTTATAGGGCAAGCACAATTACCATTTAATTTGCTATTAACTTGGGAGACCCTGAAGGAAAGGAAAATTGGTGAGGAGCCTATGGCTCTGTAGGGTGGGAGGAAGTACCCGGAAATGAGGCGAAGGGGATAAAGTGGAACTGAAAATAAGAGAGGCACCATGCTCACACTTGATTCATTTCATGTTTGTGCTGGGGCTGGTCATGATTGTGAAAAGGGCACACTGACATTCTGTAGGAGACACAAAAATAATCTGGCATGAACTAACTATAAGTATCTTAAAAGTAGGGCCACATAGGTGAATGAAATGACTTCCCTTGTTCCATGTAGATGCAATTCAGAGGCTGAATAATATTTGGCAGTATTCATGGCAGAGAAGCCCCTCAAGTGCTAGATGGGGATGGGGATGGCTACAGAGGTCTTGGGAACCATTCTTCTCAGAGCTAGAAACTAGGAAAAAACTTTTGCCCCAACTTAGTGTGTATGGAATTGACTTCAGCAGCTCTGTGAAGGCTCTTGTGGTGCTTCAGATATATTAGATATTCAAAATTCTTGTTTTATAATAAAATTTTCACCTAAATTGGATTTCTGTTAGTGGAAGGGATTTGCTTTTTAAATCTTTCCTTTCTTTGATATTTGAATATTGTGTATAACAATAAGGAAAAAAAGCAGAGAGCTATCAGTCAAGAAATGTGGATTTGGTTCTAGGATTTTAACTTAAATTTAACCCAAATTGACTGTAGGCCTCTAGGGAAATTATTTTCGTTTTTCGGAATTACTCAAAATCGACACTAGGTGGAGCCAGCATCACATCGCTTATGAATTTAACAAAAGTCAAATTTAATCAGGTTTCCTAAGGTTTTCAATTTGTTTTGTTTTGTTTTACCAATTCTGCTACTTGTATTGCTCAGGATTGTTGCAAAAATAAAGTAAACCAACAGCAGCAAACAAAACCCACAGTGTTTTAAAAACGATTTTTTTTCTAAGAGACAGTTTAGAACGGAAATTATAATAAAAAGTGTGCTAATCCCTGGCTGATTGTTTAAGACACCTTATGCTCTTAGATACCAAAAGAGGGTGCTATAATACATTTAAAAAATGCGCTTCTTAGGAACAAAAAAAACCACAACTTTTTCTTCTATGCAACAAAAAGTTCCTTTTTTCTGTATAACAGGGTTGACTGGATTTCTTTCTTTTTAAAATTTAAGATAGCTATGCATAGATGCTTTATTCATTAAAATAAAATAAAAAGTTCTCAAACAGTTCTCAATTCTCTACAATCTTAGATTAAAAATTGACCTTTGATTTTTTTTTTTTTCAAGTTAAAAGCACTGTTTTCAATTGTGACTTTGAAAAGCCCCTAGCAGTAAATGGTATGTGAATGTGTGGCTATATTTTTGATTTAATTCAAAATATCTTCTGTCACTTAACAGTTTCCCCCTCCACTTAGGAGAAAGGTGGGTCTCATGAAAACCAAATGAGGATTATCCTAGTGATTATTCCTGGTCTTCTAAGTGCAGGAAGGGAAATAGGGGAAACTTTCCCCACAAATCCCTCTGTCTGTTGTGTGGGAAAGTTGAGTGCACAAAGGAGATGCTGGCCAAATAGTCTTGGCAAGGAACCCGCTGGGGTAAGAGACCCTGAGCACAGCTTCTTGATATCCCTGGAGTGTTTTCACTGGACGCGAAGTTCCCCATTCAGTGATGGGCCACCTGTGGGTGAAGAGGGAGGAGAAGGGACAGATAATGCAGGAACAGCTAACACTTAATATGCATTAAAGACTGTGCCCAGTGCTTTTTTTTTTTTTTTGCGGTACGCGGGCCTCTCACTGTTATGGCCTCTCCCGTTGCGGAGCACAGGCTCTGGACGCGCAGGCTCAGCGGCCATGGCTCACGGGCCCAGCCGCTCCGCGGCATGTGGGATCTTCCCGGACCGGGGCACGAACCCGTGTCCCCTGCATTGGCAGGCAGACTCTCAACCACTGCACCACCAGGGAAGCCCTGTGCCCAGTGCTTTATGTGAGTTTGTTTAATTCTAACCGTAGCCCTACATGTGAAAAAACAGGCCTGGAGGAGTTGTTGCCCAAGGTCCCACTAGCCTAAGGTTTCAGAACAGGCCTCCCCAGGATAAGCCACTTTGGCATGCAAATTATTTTGAGCTAAAAGCCATGGAGACCCTATGGGTTCAAGAGGAATTACTGCCCCTCCCTTAACTCCCTAAAAGGATTTAAGTTGGGGATTTTTCTGAGAAAAAGAGTTATTACCAGAGATAACTTTTATCTAAGTGGCCCCATCTATATCTTATTATTCAACATCTGCTCTTCCTCGTATGTCATGTGAATGACTTTCCTCTCCTTGGAAGCCTCAGGCCCCAATCCCATTCCCTAGCTCGGGATGGCATATAAACCTCATCTTACCTTCCTGTCTCTGACCCTCTCACGTACGTGGAGTTCTGTACTTCATGAAATTTAATTTGATTTTCTCCTGTTAATGTCTCATGTCAATTTAATTCTTAGACCAACCAGAAGAACGTAGAAGGGTAGAGGAGGTTTTCTTCCTCTCTGACACTAGTAAATGGCAAAGCCAAGTTTCAAACCAAAACGGGTTGAATCTAGAATCTGTGCTTTTACACAAAACCTATATCATCTCCGCAAATGAGAACGCTCATACAGCGACTACTATATGCCAGACACTGTCACTGTCCTAAGTGTCTTACCCATATTAGCTCTTTTAATTCTCACAACCCCATGATACAGGCATTATTGTCCCTGTTTTATAGTTGAGGAAACAGGCACAGATTAGTTTAAAGCTTAAAATGATGATTGAAGTTGCGGGTGTGCTCAAAGACAAGACTTTAAGCCACTCAATCAGCATACTTAGCTGGTGCAGAATTCAGCTCTGAACCTCTTCCCCCTTTTCCTTTCCCTTGGGGTTCTCTTACTTCCATCGATGTTGCCCCCTCCAGGCTGCTCCCCGCCCCCAGCCTGCCACACTGCCTCTTTTTGGTGGCTTTGTTTTAATCACGGGGATGAGCTTCTTCTCTTTGTGCCTCTTGTCACTCCTTGGATTTAAAACAAATATGACACTAAATGTAGAGGACAAGAAACACTAACTTCCTCTACACTGAGTGTGGCCCACCTGCTTCCCAGCTCCAGCCTTCCCTACACGGACGCCATCTTCCTACCAGGCTCCCACAGCCAAGACGGCCTTGGGTCTCCTCCTCTAATGTTTATCCTCCCTCCTGGTAATTAAATGAATGGTCCCATTCTTCCAGTGTGAATGCCTGCTTCCCTGCAGCAATGGATGCTTAGGTGTTTGGCCAGTAGATAGTATAAAGGAGGAGGGTGAGGGGGGGCAAATTGCTCCATCAGAGCGCATAGACCCATAGAAAAAGAGGTTCTTTTCCATTCACAGATTTTTCTTTTTCAAATACAAGCGATCTTTATTTCTTGGACTTTAGCTTTCTTATATGTAGAATAAAGTTATTGAAAAGTCTTTTAAATAATTCTAATTCTGATAGCCTCTGATTTTTGGACTCATTTTAAGAGGTATTTTGAGAGAAGAAAACTGTCAGCAGTAGTGGCATTTATATTTTAACTTACAAATTCATATTTTGTTTTTAATTTTTTCTGTGCTGTTTATTTCAGTTTTCTGGCTGAGAAGAGACAGACTGGCCGTTGTGTGTGCAGTCTTCACGACTGCATACGCAACAAATGATTGATAATACAAATCATCAGCAATAAGTGAAGGAATGATCAGAATTTCTATAGCAAGTAATGCCATATAAAACTGTCACTTAATTTAATTCGGCTGAGTGGCTTCCAAAGCTGTCCTCACCCTCCCCTCACTGCTCCTTCGAGATATAGACATAGGCAGCTCCACATCGACACATGTCCTGGTACATTACCCGTCACGCTAAATAAGGAGCCACCCCATCTGAGTGGCTGGCGACTATAAGGACGTTCCTCTCCCTTTCTTAAGACTTGCAGCCTTCTAAATAACCTCCCTGTTCCTTCTCACCCCACCTGATCCCTATTCTTAGATGTCTCTGGACTTAACCACATTTGACGTCTTTTGGCAACAATGGTCAAAAGAGAGAGGACAGAAAACCATCAGTGGCTGCCTTTCTGGGTGCTCTTGTAGAGTATCTACTGCCTCCCCGAATGAAGAGCGTGTTTCATATGTGACCAAAGGCTGAGACGAGGCGAAGTGCACATGTCCTATTTGGAGAGAAATGGGCCAGTGTGGTTGGACTGAGGTACACAGAGAAGTAGTGGGAGATATGGCAAATAAGATTAGAAATGAGATTCAGAGTACATTCTAGAGACTTGGGAAAGGCATCTGGACCTTATCCTATAGGCAACAGGAAACATATGTTTTTTGAGTAGTGAACCAATGCAATGAAAGTATCAAACTCCTTTATCTTCTTAAGTAATATAAGTAAAAATATTTTACACTTTTTGCTCAGTCAATAAATGGGAAATGGGTAGCAACTAACCCAAACTGGCCGACTCTGTCAAAAAAATCTCCATATCAGAGAAAAGGACCTAGATGCTGCAAGAAACTTCAGTTCGTACAATGCCAGCTCAGCTTTCACACATCCCCTCCCGGTACAGGTGATGTATTTCTTGCATATCTAATTTACCTTAGCTAGTAATCTGCTAACAAAAGCAATCTCTCCTCTTTGCCCTTTCTCTTTGTTTTTGGCATTAAGAAATTTCATTTCAAATGCCCTCAGTCTTCAGAGAAAGCAGGTGGATGTAGAAATTAGAATCTGAACCCCTCTTGTCTCTGTCACTAAGTCTTCTTCATTTTAATAAGCTGGGGACACAACCATGCTCTGGTAGCATAAGAGAGTAGAAATTCCAAATCCACGAAAGGCCTATGAGGATTTTCTAAAAAGGAACGAAACAGTAACCGGATGGTAGTTAATAGGACAACTTTAAAGGCAAGTATTTGTTTTGAACTCTTTCCTAAAGGGAAGTTAGCTAATTAATGGAAGAAAAGAGAATAAGAGAGAAAAGAGGAGAAGAAGAAATACTAAAGATAATGAATAAAGAGAAATGTGAGGTGGAATGGATATTGGAAAATAAGGGGAACAAATTAGGCAGTTCTAGAAAAATAGAAAAATAGAGAGAAAAAATATATTACTGCAGGTTTTTCACCAAATGGTTGCCTAGGAAACTTAAGTAGGAATGGTTCTCTCTTTACTGAATAAGTATTGAAGAACACACCGAATTCAGAGTCTGTTGGCTCTACTAGTATCAACTGGAAAACAAACATGTTTCAGACATATTAGTTATGAGCTGATATATGAGCATATTAGTTATGCTCATTAGTTATGAGCACCATATTTTCTATATTATGCTTTTCTGTGAACAGAAATGGTTGACTTCAACAATTTTGGAAGGTAATAGGAGAGGAACAGTAAAATTGAAACACAGGCATGGTGAGATTTTTTAAAATATAAATGTATTTATTTATTTATTTTTGGCTGCTTTGGGTCTTCGTTGCTGCATGTGGGCTTTCTCTAGTTGCGGTGAGTGGGGGGCTACTCTTCGTTGTGTTGCATGAGCTTCTCATTGCGGTGGTTTCTCTTGTTGTGGAGCACGGGCTCTAGGCGCATGGGCCCAGCAGTTGTGGTTCGCAGGCTCTAGAGCTCAGGCTCCATAGTTGTGGTGCACGGGCTTAGTTGCTCTGCGGCACGTGGGATCTTCCCAGACCAGGGCTTGAACCCGTGTCCCCTGCGTTGGCAGGCGGATTCTTAACCACTGCGTCACCAGGGAAGCCCCGTGGTGAGAGTTTTGAGAAGCCAAATTAGTCTAGGATGGCACAATAGTATGTGTAACATCGAGTAACAAACTGTGGAAAAAGTAAAATAGGAAGCAGCTGTGAGCCTATTTGGCAACGTGAGGTTATCTTTGCAGTTTGCCAAATATTCTGTTGAAAAACATTTTTCCACTGTAAAGAGCTTGGTACGCTTGAGGTCATGTAGTGTAGAGTCAAAGAAAAAGTTTTCACATTACAAAGCAGTGTTTTACCTTCCATTAAAATGCAGCTCCTATTATCACTGTCACAAAGAACCAAAGCATTAAACAATGCTTTACTGCACCTGTTTGAATTTGTCTTTCCTATAACTTACACTATTTTCCAGAAAATGTTAATATTACATTGTTATATATAAACCCATTTCTACAATCTGTCCTCTTGTATTCTGAGGGCTGAATTCTCGGTTTTGTATATGTGTGTGGGGTGTGCGCATGTGTGTGTGTGGGCGGGGTGTGTGTTTGGAGCAGTGTGGGAGGGAGCAGGTGGCAACAGGAGTGAGAGGGATTGTCTTCCATGATCATTCACAACGTCTCTCTTTTTTTTTGTTTTTGTTTTTTTGCGGTACGCGGGCCTCTCACTGTTATGGCCTCTCCCGTTGCGGAGCACAGGCTCTGGACGCGCAGGCTCAGCGACCATGGCTCACGGGCCCAGCCGCTCCGCGGCATGTGGGATCTTCCCAGACCGGGGCACGATCCCGCGTCCCCTGCATCGGCAGGCGGACTCTCAACCACTGCGCCACCAGGGAAGCCCACAACGTCTCTTTTTGATAAACAAAAACAGGACTTAAGAGTGTGAGAATTTTTGCTGTTGTTTGGAAACATACCTTGCTTGTGTAACCCTATTTTTCCTTCACACGAACACAAGTTATCTGTGAGGGAAACTTCCAAAATCATATTCTATCTTGTGGGATAGAATAAACTCTAAATCATAAATATTTATGCTTATAGACAACAAATTGGAAAAGCTTAGCATAAAGCAAAAAAATTATCTTTTGCTTTTGGCAAATGTTTGGACTTCCTCCTTGGAATTCATTTTGTCAATTATTTATTCTTCCTTTCTTTCATCTAGCATAGAAAAAAAGTAAATCTAGAAGTTCACAGCAAGACTGGAAGCAAAGTAAATGTAATACTCAGCCTTTGGCCACCTATCTGGATCAAGGTCAAGATTTTTTCCAAAATAGGAATGAGGGAGAGAAAGCCAAGAAAATCATGGTGGCTTTTTGCTTTAATTGTATTTATTTATTCCTGGATCTAGGTAGAAAATAGAAAATGAGAAAAAAAGTCAGATATATATTACATATCTCTGCATATTTTATATCACTTAAACATAACTTATGTATGTATGTATACTTTTTTTAGTTCTTTTTATATTTTAGTTGAGCAAGATAGCCACACATTTTAATTGTAAGTAAATCTTACAAAAGAGTAAAAATAACGTAATTCAGTAATGATCGTAATAAAACAGTTTGGAAAGTTCTGGTCAAATTAGGAATTATAATATTAATATAGTATATACTTTGCCTCCCAGCTTGTACTGGTTATACTCCCAGGTTATACTCAGAGATTAGCTGAGTGTGTGACTTTGATTCTCCTCAAATATTACATGAAGGAATTAGCCTAGATGCTCTTCTAAAAATTCTATTCTGAAAAATGCTGTAGGTTTTATTATTTAAGAATTCATTATATAAAACAAAAGAAAGATAAAAATTAGGGAAATGTTTACAATTACACAATATAGAAGAAACAATAAGCATTTTTCAAATTAAAAAATAAATGAGCGACGCTCTCAGAAAATAGTTCACAAAGGAGGAAAAACAAATGTCTGAAAAAAATAAGGGAATGTGAATAAAATACAAAATTTTTTTTTGACTACTGAATTAGCCCAGTTAAAGCAATATGGTGTGGTGGTTAAATGCATGAGATCTGAGACAGACAAACCTGACTGGAATAGCTGCTGTATCTCTTAAGATGGTAAACCTCAGGCAAGTCTCCATTTTCCCATTGTAAAATGAAAATAACACTAGCATGTACCTCATAAGGAGATTAACGATGGTTTAAGTGATATTAGTGTAATGTGCTTAGCACAGAGCCTAGTATATACTGAGTTTAATCTTAATAAATTATTGGTTCATGCTGGTGGAATTGTTAAGACACAGATATTTTAATGAGCAGTTGGATAATGTATTGATGAAATATTAGGTAGTCCTTAACATGCTTCAAATAGTTTTTAATAACACTGGAAAATGGGTCTAGCAATCCCATTTTGGGAACCACAATGAAAAATATTTCTAGGTTTTTCCTTTAGCAAGGACTTAACTCTAGACTGTGTTGACTCAATACTTCATTCTATATGAAGAATGCATGTGTATACATATATGTATATGCACATACATGTATACACAGTGCATATTTGCTGTAATACATGCCGTAACATATATGTATATATACACATATGTAATATATATAAACAAAACAAAAATCTGAATAAAAAATTCATCAATGTTTGTTAAAATGTTTGTTTTATCACCATTGTGTATTAAATTCTGTATCTTATTTTGAAATTTTGAACATGAGATTCTATTTATGGAAATTAAGAAATTTATTTCAGGTGTATTTTCCAGAGGTATATTATTATTTTTTTCAAATTTTGTAGTAATGCCCACAGGTCTCTAAAACTCCTCGCTGTATAGTTTTAAGAACCCAACTACTTGTAAGTTTACCTAAAAGTACTGACTTTTTCACTAGTCAAGTAACTGGATGGTGTAATTACATTATTTTTCATATAAGATTCTTGAGAGATTCTTCTAGTTTTTTTGATACATTTACAATAAATCCATAGCTACTTATAATTAGACTACTTAATTTCCAAGAAATATGGAGGTATTAGGCATAAAACATGTTTTTTTAACTAAGAACATACTTTTTCTATTAGATGAGTTAAGCACAATAGAACAAAACTACCATGTAATAATAAATAAATAAATTTATATTATCTCTAGCTATATATTTCATAGTATTTTACAGAATTTTGAGAATATATTAAAAATAAAGGATATCCAGTAACTAAGATTTACCAAGCCTAAGATCAGTCATAAGTTTTTAATACTTGGTAAGAATGACAGCATACTTTTAAAAACTGGCTATCATTGTGGTCTCAAATATAACACCTTTTTCCTATGTTCATCCTTATTGCCTTTAAATCAGTGAAAAGATTTAAATCTTGATTTCTAATATACTGTCAAAAAACATTTTAATGTAATCAAATTAGTATTTTTCCGTGTCTCTTCAATAATGAATTAATTCAACTTTATTGTTGGGATTACATAGTCACTTAGGCAATGATTATCAGGATTTTAAAACTTAATGATTTGTTATTCTAAGTTTTCTGTTTGTAGTCAAGCATATTTCACAATAAAGAAAAAAAGCTGTATTTAATCTGTATTTTAATATTTCTTATATATGTGCTAATGCTCACAGAGATTGGTAAATTAAGATGGTTTTTCCCAAGTGTTCCATTTTTCTTTTATTTTTCATAAATATTACTGCCTCAGTTTTCTCATTGTTATTTTAAAAAACATCTATCTCTCAAAATAAGATAATTGGAATACTGCAACTTGTCCCACAAGTTCAGGATTTTGAGTTCTCTGGAAGGTGTGAACCAGTAAGAAGGTGCTGGCAGCAGAGACGGGGGTTCTGAAATGGTGACTTTTGGGAATTCCCTGGCAGTCCGGTGGTGAAGACTCTGCGCTTCCAGTGCAGGGGGCTCGGGTTCAATCCCTGGTTGGAGAACTAAGATGCTACAAGCCTGTGGCAAGGCCAAAAACAAAAAAGTGAAATGGTGACTTTCTTGTTCGTGTCATGCGATGTCATTCATACCATGTACCTTCACTATTTTCAAACCTTTAATGAACTCTTAAACGTCTGTTATTTGAGGACACTAAACCAATTAACCTTTGCTTCACATTTCACTTACTACTAACTAGCTGGGATGAGGGTCTGTAATGCACACGCTTTATGACGGTAGAGTTTGCACCACCCACATCACCACTGAGGCCAGAGCACACGCTCCTGCTCCATCTTCTCCCACTTTGGCACGCCTAAATAGTATCTAGACCCATCTGTTGTATGAATCAAGAGTTAATCATCTTAATTGTGTTATTATAGATTAAAGTATTCAGCAGTGCTCTTTGATTGCAAGATGCAGACACTCAATCTGAATTTAAGCAAAAATAACTTATTGATTTGTATAACTGTAAGTCCAGAAGTGTAGCCAACTTGTAAAAAAGGGGGTCCAGAGCCTTCAATAATTCTGTGGGGCTCTGACTACACTTTTTAGCCCTCGTGTGTGTGTTTGGTTTATTCATGGCTGTGGCCAGGAGCTCAAGCAAGTCAACAGGGCTCTGACCCTCTCGTTTGGTTCTGCTTACCTCTGCCTGACTTTGATTTTTCACACTAGGACCAGATGTATGATTGACAAGATGGCCACCAATGACTCCAGATGCGTGACTTCCAGCTTAAACATCCCACAGGGGAAGGAGACTGTTGTTCCCCAACAGTTCCAGCAAATAATTTCTGGAATACTTTGGTCAGTCTGACTTGAGACATGTTTCAGTACTGAATCTTTTAGCTACAGAAAGAAGGTGCTTGGATTGGCCAGGACTGACACTTGTTCCCTCCACAGTGGCAAGGAACAGAGCAATCTGTATTACTTTTAGGTGTCATGTAAATTGTGAGACCAGTTCAACTAGATGAAAATTGAATGCTAGAATTATGAGTAGTTTTAAATTTATTAACATATATAATGAGATTATGTAAATTTTAAAATTAAAATAGTATTCATTAATTTTAATATTCATTAATTTAAAATTTGTATTTGCTTTATAATTTTAATAGATAAAATTATATATTTAAGAAGAAAAGTGCTTTGAAAACATTGAAAATACTTTTAATTTTTTTTGAATTAATTTTAATTTTTTCACTTTTGATGTTTGTAATCCAGTGGAGTTCTATGAGATTAGGGCGTTAGGACTACTAGAATCTACAGAATATGGTGGTATCTTTAAAAAAAATTTTTATTTAATTTTATTGAAATATAGTTGATTTACAATGTTGTTAATTTCTGCTATACAGCAAAGTGATTCAGTTAGACATATATATTCTTTTTCATATTCTTTTCCATTATGGTTTATCACAGGCTATTGAATATAGTTCCCTGTGCTATACAGTAGGACCTTATTGTTTATCTAATTTTAATTTATTTTTAAAAACCTATATTCAAACTTTGTATACTTTGAATATAAGTCCATACTATCTTTTAATCCTCTAGAATAATTGCTGCCAATAGAACACAAAATAAGCAAACAATCTCGATTATCACAATATAATTATTTTGCTTAAATGAACATAAGAAAATATATTTTTGAATAATTGTATAATTTATAAATTATGCTTTTCATTATTAGTCATCCATCCATTGATAGTTCATTAACAGTGCAATCAGACGTGTGCAATAATAACAATTCTTTGGTCTTTGACATTTTGCTAATTTTCATCCTTATGAAATCATACAATTACATATGTCTTTGGATTAGGAAGGTGTATTTGTCAAGGCAGGGAATCATTATGAAGGTGTTTTTGTCAAGGCAGGGAGACAGGACATATATTTAACAGCATGTGGGCCTCCATTTTTACTCTTACTCTGGGATCCAGCAGTGTTAAAGGCAGGACGAACAGAGAAGACAAGAAATTTTGTCTAAACCTGGATGTCATGAAAGAATTTAAGGTGTTGATAAGAGCAGGACTGGAATGATTTACTTTTGGGGAAGGCCCATGAAGAGAGATAAATGAAGTCAGGAGGTAGCTAATAAATGGGATAATAAGGAAAAGTTGAACGACTAGGTTTATGCTGTGGAGTTTTTCCTGTTCTGGATTGCTTAAGTTACTCTGAGTTTTTCTGTGTTTTTGTGCTAAATATGCTGTTACTTTGATTCTCAATTACCTGTTATACATAACACCTCATAATTAAAAATTCATATTAGTCCTCTTTTTAGTGAGTTTAAATCTTTGTGTGAAAATTCAGCTATAATAAATTTATACACACATAAATGTACATGAATATATATGTATACTGACATTTTTTCTTTGATCACTCTAGTATAGAAGAGGTCATGAAACTGATGTCAGTAAGTTCTACTTAATCTAAATTAATTCAGGATTTTTATTCTTAACCTCTGTGTGTCTGTTTCCTCATCTGTAAAATAGGTTTTATAGCAGTACCTACATCACAGGGTTGTTGTGAGAATTAAATGTGTTAATATATGTAAACTGCATAGAATGGTGCTCGGTCTAGAGAAAGCCTTATATGTTTTATACTATTATTATGACCTCTGCTCTCATCCTTGATGTTGGTCCTAAGAGGTGATGGGTCATAGGGAAGCACGGTAGGTGGGGAAGCATCTCGTCCTTGATTTTCATCATCTTTGCCTGCTTGCTAGCATCCTTGCTGAGAAGTCACATTCCTTTAAAGTTTCTACTCAGGTTACTACCACATCCTGTCTACAAGGCCTTTCTGGTTTCACTTCACACTTAGCTATTTTCACACCTCTTTTCAGCACATTTAGCTTGGGAAAATGCTGGGTCAGACATGTTAGATGATACAAAAGGCCACTTTTATTTAATGCTCAGCTGTGCTGCTGGGTAAGAAGGGAACTCAACTCCTTTCACTCCATTTGAGCACCAAGGCACTGACTCTTTGTCTCTCAGATTCATCCAAATGTATAGTAGAGGATTTCTGTCCTGTATTCCACCTTAGAACTCGGCCGGGGAAAGGAAGCTGGTGGAGGACACTGGGCCTTAGCGGGGACTCACTGGCTACCAAGCTCTCTGGCTTCCTGCTCGTCTTCCTTCTTTCTCTTCTCCCATCCTTTCCCCCCAGCCCAGGTAATCTTTACTTCCTATGGATCCTCTGAGATCTGAGCTAACGGACTGGCTCTTATTTCCTCAGGCTTTCCTGCAGATCTATTGTTGATGTCCCTGGGTGCCCATACCCAAATGTTTTGGCTTCTGTAACTGAGAATCCACTGCCCCTCCCCAGCTTTCCACCCCAGCACCCTCTCCCTGCTCTTCTCTGTGGGCACGGCTCCTCCCCGGAGGCTTAGCTGACTAGCAAAGTAATTTACTAATCTGATTGCTAGAAGGCTAAGGAGCAAAAAGAAAGAATCAGTGATTTATATTGCAAAATATTATTTTGTTCTAATAAGTCTTTGTGTTCTGGGAAGAAAACTGACTTCTCTGTAGGTATATTTGTCCCTGTCTGCAGTCTCCAAAAGGGTGAAAACCAGTTTTTTATACAGAATCTATTTCATGAGAATAGTAACTTCCTCATGACACAATGCAGCCTGTGCTTCTCTGGGTGACATTTCCTCCCCTCGCTCCAGGGTTAAGCCTAAGTAGTGGGTTTCATATGCAATGCCCTTCACTAGCATTGACAGTCATTTTATAGGGGTTTTCCACCTTCACGTGCTGGCCTAAACTTCTCCCATCCTTTCTTGCCTGTCTCTGGGGACATTGGCCGTGATGCAGGTGGAAGCCGTTCTTCAGGAATAAGCTCCAGTGAAAGCTCTTGCATAAGAGGTGAAGAGTTGGCTTTGCTTATACACAGGGTGCTTTGTACCCTTTTGTCTAAGCTTCTGACACCTTTGAAAGGGATAATTATGCCAGGGCAATAGGTGTGAATCGGAATAGTCTCTCTTCCACCCAGCAAACCAAACTTTACGGCACTTAGAGTCTATACACAACAAACAAAGCTGTATCCACTCCTTCCACATAGTGATGGCCTGTTCTTTTGCCATCAAGAAAACGCTGGCTGAGTTTGGGCTGCATAGGGTCGGGGGCCCCTCTCTGGTTTGTTGGGTCTGCCTAAGCCTGCATGGTCTCTGTTGTTTTAGCTATAGTCTCTTTTTAAGTCTCAGCCAAGAATAAAATGCTGCTTCCATAAAGGCAAAGAAAGAGAAAAATGCTTATTCCTGACTTAAAGCTTAACAGCTGTCTGAAACAATTTTCTCTTGGGGACTAAGCCGTTCTCTCTGGCTTTACCATGGAGACTAAACCTCTCTCCCAAAGCGCGATCTGTCGCCAGGCTGCTTGATGACAGCTCTGCAAGGTAACTGGAACTCTGTCTTGCTGTGTTTTTGTAGACAGCTTTGAAAAGAAATTCAGAGCCTAAGGAATGGGCTCTAAATAAAACCTTCACTCCTTCCTAGGTGTTCTCCAGGGATTCAGAGAATTGAATCTCTGCAGCAATTTATAAGACTGTTGACCCTTGTTTCTTTCCTTATGTAGGTTCCCCCGCATCTACCTAGAAAATGCAGAGCAGTCAGTAGTCTGCTTACACTCAATCCAGCAGTTTTTCTGAAATTGGTATTGACTTTGGAGTCTGCGTCATCCCCACATGCCATTCTCTCCCTTCTGTCACCTCAGTATGACCTGGTTCTGTAGTGCATGTATTTGTTATAGACAGGCTTCTGCATACAGTGGGTAGTGCTTTAGCCCACAAGACTCAGTTGTATAAGAAATGTAACTTTATCTTTCTAAATTCAAATTTGGTTTCAAATAGGAGTTCCGCAAAGTGGTTTCTACCTAATCTCTGTCAATTCTAGATAATCTCAATTCATTTAAACTTTGTTTTCAGCTGATGAATGTATTGTATTTCATAGAAGAAAATCAGGCAGGTGTTTTCTCATTTTCTCGCATTAAATCCACCAGTTTTCCTGCTTCTGTGCCCATGTGCTTGCCATCCCTCCTGTTGCAATGGAAGAAATACCCCTGCTCCTAAGACAACTCCTTCACTGCCCTGTAGTTCTCAAACCTTTCCACCTTCTCAAGGATTTCTCTCCTGAAATTATACCTTTTTTCTTAATTGGCATGAGAACTTCAAGTAATTTAAAAGGTCAGACTTTTTCAACTCCAAAGTGTTAGCTTCCAAAACTTTCTTTTTGCCTTTCTCCTTCTCTGTCTTCAGTGGTGACAATAGGTGCCTTGAAGAGTAATGGTTTGAAAGAGTCTGGTTTGAAAGAGTAATGGAACAAAAGAGCATTCCCGGGGTGAAAAACACAATGATTAAACAGTACAAAGTATATTATCCTATTGCACTTTGGTGTATAGTGTCACTTTGTACAAAGTTTTACAATGTCAAACTTTGACTTTGCCCATAGCAAGCTCTAAGGCACACTGTAGAGCGCTCCATGCCTCTGCTGAAACCACCACTTCTCCCCACCACTCTCACTTTTTACTACCACAGACAGTCAATGATACCTTCACTGTGAAGGCTGTAAAGAGGGCTGACACTGACTGCCCCTAGGAGGCTATCATTAGGAATAGCCTTACTGTCCCTGTTGTCCAAGCCTCTCCGGTCATCATTCCCAATCCACTGCATGATTCTCACTGGCATACCAGCATGCTGTAATACTCCTCTTTAAAAACCAAATGAACTGGGAGTTCCCTGGTGGTCCAGTGATTAGGACTCCGCCCTTTCACTGCAGGGGGCACAGGGTCCATCCCTGGTCGGGAACTAAGATTCTGCATGAGGCTTCATGCAGCGGGAACAAAACAAAACAAAACCAGTTTCCATGACTTCACATAACCTTCCAGCCACTTCCCCAATTTATGTGTTTTT
Organism: Neophocaena asiaeorientalis asiaeorientalis; assembly: GCF_003031525.2. NCBI lineage: Eukaryota > Metazoa > Chordata > Mammalia > Artiodactyla > Phocoenidae > Neophocaena > Neophocaena asiaeorientalis. The sequence continues at coordinate 12,798,584 of NW_020174698.1, read as the reverse complement.
CTCTTTGAAAAACTTTTCAAAAGGCTTGTCTGTCCTCACTATGTCCAATTTGTCTCTTAGTTTCTCTGAACTCACTCTCATCACTACTCCCAGAGGCATCAGTGGCCTCCAGATGACCCAGTCTGAAGATCAGCTCTGTCTTCATCTCTCCCAATTTCTCATCCATATTTGACAAAGTTCATCAGTCCCTCCCCTTGAAGTTCTTCTTCCTTTGGCTTCTGGTACATAACACCATCCTTGTTTGCCTCCCACTCCACCGACAACTTTTTTTTAGCTTCCTTTGTCTGGAACCTCCTACTTTTCCTGATTTATTAATGAAGAGTTCCTAAGGCTCAGTCTTTGAATCGCTTCTCTGTACTGTCCACGTTCACTCTTCGGAACGTAAGAGTTTGATGATCTAATCCAGTCCCATGGCTTTAAAGATCAATTATATGATTTGGTGGCTCCAAAATGTATATCCTATCCTTAAATCTCTCCCCTGAGCTCTAGACTGCCATATTCAAAAGGCTACTTGATATCTGCCTTGCATACATAATAGACATCAGTGTTTTGTTTTTTTTTTTTTCTGTACGCGGGCCTCTCACTGATGTGGGCTCTCCCGTTGAGGAGCAACAGTCTCCGGACGCGCAGGCTCAGCGGCCATGGCTCACGGGGCCAGCCGCTCCGCGGCATGTGGTATCTTCCCGGACCGGGGCACGAACCCGTGTCCCCTGCATCGGCAGGCAGACTCTCAACCACTGCGCCACCAGGGAAGCCCCATAATAGACATCTTAAGCTTATCATTTCCAAATGAAAAATGATTTATCCCTCCAAAACCAGTTTTTCTCTAGGTTTTTTAAATGCTCTGAATGGAATTACAGTTCAATAAGTTGCTCCTGCCAAAATCTTGGAATCTTTCTTGACGCTGCCCTTTCTCTCACGTGGGACAGGAAACCTCAGCATTGTATACACTGCAGGGTGAGCGCGGCCAATGTCCAAAGAAGATGACTGAGGACTAGATATCGTGATGCCACCACAACAAGCACTTCCTTCATGGCCCCTGGCCCCTGGCCCCTTGCCCTTTCATCTCATTCCCTGTCTTTAGACCTAAGATGCAACCTTATGGAGAAGGAGGAGGGAATCCTTGAATCGACTTGGGGAAAACCTAAAATGTCTCAATAATCACAAATTTTACTAAATGTGCAAAAAAGTGACCATATAAAGTTTTCTGCTTTTAGGTAAAAATGGGAAGTGAAGTTAGTAATCAAGTTCAATTACAGAAGAACAAAGATATGTGTTATTATATATAGGCTCTGGGCTGCAAATTCATACCCACTGTCCTTGGGGTTTCTCTCCTCTTTATGTGGCTTGTGGGCCTTCTTTCCAGACGGGCTGCTCAAGGAGGCTACAGGAATCCCTGTGAGTCAGCAGGATGATCTATTAAGAAGCCAGAAGAAGATATTAATGCCCTCATTCATATTTAATTTTATATAAGATTAGATCTAAATCTTTGCTAAGATATGTATATATTGACATTGGTCCTTCACTTGGGCATACATCAGTCACTTGTCCTGCAGGATCCTGAGGGAAGAGTGTATGACAGTCAGTGAGTCCCTCATTTTTCATCCTATTTCAACCCTGAGTGTATTTTGGCCTCGAAATAGTAGTTAACAGTAATATGAAGCCATCTACAATTAGCAAAATAATATATAAAAATTTATTTATTTTGTCTTCATCTCATTCTCTTCAATTTATATTTTATATGTTGTAATATGCATACTGTGTTCATTTATATGTACATAAGTTATGAATAAATAAATACACAAATATGAGGTAGATAAATATATTTTATTGATGGGATGTAAAATAAAAAATATTTAGAGATCATTGCTCATTAGGAAAGCAATTAGCAAGGCTACTTCTAAATCTTACAGTGGAAATAGTAGAGCTACACGGTACTTTAAAAAGTTTCTTAAAGAAACAAGTTCCTTTAGGACCAGCATCATATTTTGTTCTCTTCTTGGGTTTTTCTTTTGTGAAGTTATAAAGCAGGGCCACTAGTGTCACAAGCTCAGAATGAGTCCCACAACGCCCCATTCATTAATTTATTCAAATATGCTTATTAAGTATCTCCTATGTGTAAAGTGCGACAGGATAGAGCCCAGAGGTTCCTTCTAAGAGTTTCCAAATCAAGTAACAAGAGTTCTTGGCAACAATTCTGAACTGTATTTGGCTGCTGTCTTTCCCCATAGGGTGTGTGCCAGCTATGCAAATCAATTACATAAAGACCTTTGTCATTGCTCAAGCTGAAAATCTAGACATGCAAGCTAATTCTAGTTAATTGCACATGTATTACTGTATCAATTTTAAGTGAAAATTTTTGCCAATGATTAGTAGACAGTTCCTCATTAAGTAAATAATCAAAATTTTAAGAAAAGTCATGTTGAAGAGAATTTTGTGATATTTCCAGTTAAATTTAGCTTTATTTACTTGGGAAACTCAAGCATAGCTATTTAGTTCTTTCTCCTTTCCCCAATTCCATCTTCCTAAAGAGATTACTTTTTTTTTTTAATCTCAAAATTTTACATCAATAGAATTGTTTTGTTTGCCTTGATTTAGAATCTTGAGTGCATTTGGGTGATTGTTAAATGCTGAGTGCATCTGGATGAGTGCAGGAAGAATGAAGTATGAGGCCCCTACAAGGTGACTGTTAACATAAATAGGTCAAAGTTCTCTTAACATCTCTGCCAGAGTTTCCATGAAGTTAAATTTGAAAATGGACCAACATAATGTAAAAGTATGGAAGAATCCCGGGACATTAGAGAAAGAAGAAGACTAATTGATCCAAAACAACATCATCATTTCCAGACAATGATACAAATGATAAAGTGTTTAGATAATTTATCTAAGGATAAATATACAGATAGATAGTGGAAGAAACCCTGTGTTTTGAACCTAGACAGTAGTCAAAACAAGAAAATCTTCTCTTAATAGGCTTTTCATATAGGGCATCCAAGGATTATTATATTCATTTATCCAAATGCTGGATTTGCACAGATTTAAGATTAAAAGTGATAATCCCTGGAATATGCAGTTTTGCTTCATTTTGTTTTAAATTATTTTTGCAGCCAAAGTCTATCTTGAAGAGAGTAAAAGGATTGGGAACACAAACTTATACATGAAAGATAAACACATTGCTGAAAGAAGTATCACACTTTTGAATAAGTAGAGCTAAAACCTTATGGTTTCTAAATGGAAAGACTGCATATCATAGTGATTCAATCTTTTCTGAAAAATTTATAAATTTAACTCAATTCTGACCTGTTAAAAATTTTGAGAAGATGTTTAAAGAGATAGAATGACTATTCTCTCCTGAAGGATCCCCAAGATCTTGAACTGAAGCATTACTTCAATATTTTATAACCCATCTTCTCTTTGATAAAAACTGTATGCTTTCTCTTGATTTTTAAGTCAAAGCAATGGCAATTTTGAACATGGTTTCTTAAAGAGAACACATCCTCTCTTTCCACGCTCAGTATCCTCTCCCTCAGGGAAGGGATGTGTGTGTGTGTATGTGTGTGTATCTCTCCTATGAGTTGAAAGTCATTGCAAGGATGGTTCAATATCCACAAATCAATCAACGTGATATACCACATTAACAAATTGAAGAATAAAAATTGTATGATTATCTTAATAGATGCAGAAAAAGCTTTCAACAAAATCCACAATCCATTTATGATAAAAACTCTCAACAAAGTCAGTACAGAGGGAGCATACCTCAACATAATAAAGGCCATATATTACAAACTCACAGCCAACAACATACTCAAGGGTGAAAAGTTGAAAGCATTTCCTCTAAGATCAGAAACAGGACAAGGATGCCCACTCTCACCACTTTTATTTAACACAGAATTGAGAGTCCGAGCCACAGAAATCAAACAAGAAAAAAAATTAAAAGGAATACAGATTGGAAAGGAAGAAGTAAAACTGTCATTCTTTGCAGATGATAACTATAGATAGAAAATCTGAAAGATGCTACCAAAAACTATTAGAACTAATAAATGACTTCAGTAAAGTTGCAGGATACAAAGTTACTTACAGAAATGTGTTCATTTCTATACACTAGCAATGAGCTGTCAGAAAGAGAAATTTAAAAAGCAATCCCATTTACAATTGCATCAAAAAGAATAAAATACATAGAAATAAATCTAACCAAAGACGTAAAAGACTTGTACTCTGAAAACTATAAGACATTGATGAAAGAAATTGAAGACAATACAAAAAAATGGAAAAATATACCAACTTCATGGACTGGAAGAATTAATATTGTTAAAATGGCCATACTACCCAAGACAATTGACAGATTTAATGAAATCCCTACCAAAATACCAAGGGGATATTTCTCAGAACTAGAACAAAGAATTCTAAAATGTGTATGGAAACAGAAAAAAATCCATATAGCCAAAACAATCTTGAGAAAGAACAAAGCTGGAGGTATCATGCTCACTTATTTTAAGCTATACTACAATGTTACATTAATCAAAATAATATGGTACTGGCACAAAAACAGACACATCAATGGAACAGAATAGAGAGCCCAGTAAAAAATCTCACACTTATATGGTCAATTAACCTACAACAAAGAAGGCAAGACTATACAAAGCTGCAGGAAAGACAGCTTCTTCAATAAATGATGTTGGGAAAATTGGATAGATACATGCAAAGGAATCAAACTGGACTACTTTCTCACACCACATACAAAAATAAACTGAAAATGGATTAAAGACTTAAATGTAAGACCTGAAACCATAAAACTCCTAGAAGAAAACATTGGCAGTATGCTCTTTGACATCAGTCTCAGCAACAGTTTTTTGGATCTGTCTCCTCGGTCAAGAGAAATGAAAGCAAAACTAAACAAATAGGACTATGTCAAATTAAAAAGCTTTTGCACAGCAAAGGAAACTACCAACCAAACAAAAAGCCAGCCTATTGAATGAGGGAAGATATTTGCAAATGATATGTCTGATAAGTAGTTATCCAAAATATGCAAACAATTCATACAACTCAAATAAAAAAAATTTTTTAAATGGGCAGAAGACTTAAGCAGACATTTTTCCCAGGAAGACATACAAATGGCCAAAAGACACATGAAAAAATGCTCTATATCACTGATTATCAGGGAAATGCAAATCAAAACCACAATAAGCTACCAAATCACACCTGTCATAACCACTATCATCAAAAAAACAACAAATAATAAGTGTTGGCGCGGATGTGGGATAAAGGGAATCCTCTTGCACTGTTGATGGAATTGTAAATTGGTGCAGAAACTAGGGAAAACAGTATGAGGTTCCTCAAAAAACTGAAAATAGAATGACCATACAATCCAGCAATTTCACTTCTGGTTATTTACTCAAAAAAAAAAATAAAAACAGTAATTCAAAAAGATATCTGCACACCAATGTTTATTGCAGCATTATTTACAACAGCCAAGATATGGAAGCAACCTCAGTGTGCAATGATAGATAAATGTGTAAAGAAGCTGTGATATATATATACACACACAGACAATGGAATTTTAGTTATAAAAAGATGAAATCTTGTCATTGTGACAACACGGATGGATCTAGAGGACATTATGCTAAATGAAATGTCAGAGAAAGACAAACACTATTTGATCTCACTTATATGTGAAATCTGAAAAATGAAACAAACAGGCAGACAAAAAGACATGAAAACAGACTCATAAGGTAGTGGGAGGGGAGAAATAGGTGAAGAGGACTAAGAGGTATGAACCTCCATTCATAAAATAAATATGCCGTGAGGATGTAATATACAGCATAAGGAACATGGTCAATAATATTGTAGTAACTTTGTATAAGGACAAAAATAAGTTTTTGTAGACTTATTGTGGTGATCATTTCATAATTTATGCACGTGCAAAATCACTATGTAATACACCTGAAACTAACATAATATTGCACATCAACTATATTTCAACAACAAAAACAGAAAAGTGTTTGTCATTGTTCAGAAACTGGACTTTGATCCTGAGGATCTGGAAACACAATTTGACAGCAAACCTTGATCTTGTCTCAGGGACAGACATGAGTCAACTAGGCTGCCATGACTGATATATGCAATCAGAATTTATTGATTTGCAAGAGAAATATAATTGCAGAGTAAATTGTGTTCTCAAGTCCGTTGACTAATATATTCTTTTCCTGCAGACAAGTAGCACATGAAAATGGTATAATGAAAATGACCATCGATTGATTTTCAAAAAGAAAATCTCTTCTACATTCACAATATGATGAAAAAAAATTTGAGCCACCACTTTTTTCAATAACTCTGTAACATTGCTCTATATTTATTTGGTATCTAAATGCTACAATGAAAAGACTATGGTCAGCCACACTTCTTATAACATTTTATGCATGTTTTCCTCTGATTGAATATTTATTGGATTTTTCCTTATATTTATATATACTTATTTAAATTATATTTGATTCAAATATATTACTAGAATTAAAGATCTTGTGTTCTATTTTCATTAATTATGTCAAATGATGAACATTTTGATCTATATACTGATGCCTATTTTTAGCTACAGAATGTTTTTCTCAATTATGATTTTCTTTATTACATATCTTATTCCAGTTGTTTAGATGTCTTTCTTAGTAATACCCATAATTAGGCTGTATTTTCATTCTCTTCGTATCTATTATTTCCACTTTTACTATTCATAATATCTCCCTGCATTCTAGAAATTCTCTTCAAACAATATAATTCTATTTATTACTGTCTCCTCTTCAGGATATTAACTATTTCCAAACATAGTAAATTAATATGAAGAGCAGAAAATTTATGATATTCTGGCATTTTCTTAACAGCTTCAAAATGGAGGCTCACCCTTCAACAAATCAATGGGTACTAACATTTGTAAAGTTATTCCTATGTGCTTAAAAACAATAACAAAAATAATGCAATCATAATAATGGTTTCAACTTAATAAGTTGCTTTGGAAATAAAAAATAAATTAATACCCTATTTTTATTTTATTTTATTTTTATATCACTAGCTTTCAAAGATATGCTTATACTCCTGTGCTTTCCAATTAGTGATTGGGTGAAAAATACCATGAATCTCAATGGCCCATTTATAATTTTTAATTATGTTACTAGTCAAACTATATCAAGAGCTGTTCCAATAAATTGTCTTGAAAATTGCATGTTGTAGAGACTTAAATTTTAGATGGAACGTACTATTCAAGGATTCTGTTTCTTCTAGAAAATGAGTATGAAAATATCTTATTCACAAGAAGGCCCAGGTAGACCAGATGCTCTCTTGGGATAAGACTTCTCAATGTCTTCAGAAATGTCTCCATTTAAATTTATAGAGAGCTCCTTAATTTTATGAATCCTGATAATTTGATTATGATAGATTACACTCTCCATTACAACTCAGAATTTTACTTGTTAACATTGGTTTAATATGTTTCATCCTTAGGATAGTTGGATCATGTTTCTTACTTGCTGATTATCACATGACACATTATTTTTCATTTTTAAATTTGTTTCCTTCTAGTTTCATTGAGATATAATTGACCTAAAGCGTAGTATAAGTTTATTGTGTAACACACATAATTTTAAATGTGGAGCCATCCTTGGTATAAGTTACACACCATTTCTGAAATGGTAGTGTCAAGAAACTAGTAGCATCGCTATCCTAGTCTTACCCTGTATTTTGCATTGAAGAAGTATTACGATCCAAATTTATTAATGTGATTCTGACAGACTGGAGTATACTATTTATTTTATAAATCATAAGGCATTAAATGCATCAGCATACATAGGATTTCAACTTAAAATTTTGTTTTTCAGTACAAAGTTCAGCCCTACCCCAGACCACCTGTATCAAAATCTCTCTGGGTAACTTTAGATTCTGCGTTATTATAAATCTCCCCAGGTGATTCTAATGATTACCCATTTCACTACTCTAAAATATTTCCAGACATATAGGATCTCTATATTTTCTTTATTCTCCCCTTTTAACAAACATTTAAAAAATATATCCAATTATCTCTGAGTTGTGTATAGGGTGTGATAGATTGACTCACCTGACCTTTGCTCCCACTGCCTTCTGTGGTCTTCTCTATTCTGCAGAGGCCCCAGAGAGCAAAACAACATTTCCCAATCTCCTCTCTATCTGCACTTGATTTAGGCCCTGCTTATCATACATGCTTGAGTAGGACTTGAATTCAAAACTCAGGTAAGTGGTGAGAGAGAATGAACCCAAGACAACCATTTTGCTCCTGAGATCTGGCCCATGTGGCATGCCTCTGGAATCACTATTTCTGGGTGACGCTCCCTCATTCCTGGATGACAGCTAAGGCAAGAGATTTCTGGAGTCAGCAGGTGGGAAAGCAGCTTCCTGATTCCCCAGCGTTCTGATTTTAGTAGAGAAAATGTTTTCCTTAGCAGACCAGTTTCTATGATGCGGTGGTATGTTCTGGAATTATTACTGAAAGCTCAGCTCAGCCTAAAACCTTGTCCTCCAACACTTCTAAGAATTTTATAAGTGTATAATTCCCTGTATTTCATCCTGTTTCTGTTAAAAATAGCTAGAGTGGTTTCTTTAATCTTAAACTGATTAATACCTTAATACCTTCCTTTTATAGCCACCGGTCTGATAATCATTACTCAAAGCTTACTTCGACGTTTCGTGTGCAGAATTAGCAATAGAGATCTTCCAGGAGTATGTGAACCAGAAAAAAAAACCTTCTAAATTTTTTATTTACACATCAACAACTCACATCAAACAGATCCACTGAAAGAACAAATTCTGTGCATATTAATTGGCACCAGGTTTCCACATATGAGATTGCACAAAACTCTCCTCCTTTTGCATTTAATAAATCCATCATACATCTAGAGGTTCACTCAGACTAGTCTATGTGCTTTTACTTCAAAGAAAAGAACTCTAGAAAAGTTGAGCCTTAATTTCTTCCCAAATTGACACGACAGGAATGAGGAAGAGGTTTAGGTATCCCTCTCTGGAGATTATACAGGTTGCAAAGAGAGGAAAAGTTTGAATAGAAACTTGGAAAAGATCATTTGTACAATAGTTTACAATCTTACTTTTTTGAAGTTCTGTGATTCTCTATGTCCATGCTCTATATTTGTTCATGCCTTTAACATTTGTTGAACAAACACTGTGAACTTGATACTGTGATAGACAATGAGGATAGAGCACAATGGAGGATAAAAGACATAGATGCTAAAATAAATGCTTCAGGGAACTCATGTTCTAATGGGAGAGAAAGATATTAAACAATTGACTACAAAAGTTTTAAATTAAATTTATATGTTTAAAAAGACATAAAACCATGGGATGACATAATTGGGGTTCTGATCCAGTCTTCCTTGAGTGAATAATATTTGAGCTAACCTCTAAAAGACAAGAGGAAAGTACCTAGGGGACTGGAGAGTGGAGTTTTCTCAGCAGAGTTGTGGCATATAAATGGCCAGAGAGGGAAGGTCCATAACTCTTTCATAACAAATCTGGAATAAATTTCTCTCCTGAGTAGATTTGTCATATCTAGAAGCAGGTGAAGGACTTCTTTTACATTTTATACCCAAGAAAATGTGAAGAGTGGAATACTCAGGTAATGAGAGGTAAAAGGAGAAAAAAAAAAACTGCAGAAAATCAAAAAGAATGAGAAGGACATTGGAAAGATAGTCCAAACCTCAACAGCTTGTCTTTATTAGCTTTTCATTCTCCGGTAGAAGAATATAACCCTTCTTTTCAAGACTGTGCCACACCTGGAGGTGCATCCCCTCTCTGGTTTAGCCCACATTTAAAAAAGTATAATAATATAAAAATTTCACAACACCAAGGGACGACAATTCACAGGTCTTTTCCCACACACCTCCTCCCATTGAATTCCATTACCCATAGCACATTAACTCCTGCTTGAATGTTGGAATCTTCATCACTCCTGAAGCCTAGAGCTGGTTTAGCTGTTTAATTTTTTGGGGGGAGAGAGTGTGATTCACATGACAGACAGACCACTGGTTCAGCAAGGGGTGTTGTCTGAAGATATTACCTACCATGGGAGAGATTGTGGGCCAAGAGTGCCTTCATGGTGTAATCACATTTCATTTCCAACTATAGAGATCCATTACTATTTTATTTTGTGCCATTTGGTAACAAAAAGAACCTCAAGCAAGTACTTTGAATGTTACTTAATCTCTTTTGGTGCAGATCCTTGGATATTTTATCGGAAATAGTGTCATGACCCCAGTTGGCTTACTTGGCTCAAGAACAGTGTTAACGTTTTATTAAAACTTTTTATTTTCTTGAGAAGGAAAAATTTCCATAAAGCAGGTGCCAGGAAATTCAGCCCCACGTGGAGATTTTGCCAAGATCTCCCAAAGCAATTTTTCTTTGTTCCTTTTATTTCACTGTTAAAAATAATCTTTATAATGGATTCTTTAGAGTCCAAATTCCCATACATAAAGGTCATAGCCTTGAGAGAGGGGTCAATCTGTCACATTCTTTCCTTTTTTAAGTCTGTGGATGCATTTATATTATAGAAGCCATAGCAAGATCATAAATTGTTCCTAGGTTTAGGAGAATTGAAAAAATATCTATTAGTTTTTTAAAATTAATATCTTTTTTTAAAATTAAGTTTTATTAGAGTATGGCTGCCTTACAATGTTGTGTTAGCCTCCACTGCACAACAAAATGAATCAGACATACACATACAGATATCCTCTCCCTTTTGGACTTCCCTCCCATTTAGGTTACCAAAAATATCCATTAGTTGAATCCTCCTTAGCACAGCACAATCTTTTCTCTGTTCTTTCACTTTCTCTTCTAATAAAGTCCTCAATAAATAGAGCAAATGACTTATTATTACCTATTAGTTGAAAGCAGCTATTCTTGGCTGTAAATCTATTATATCCTGAGCAATTAAAAATAGTAAGATTAAATGTGTCAGTTTAGGGAATTACAAAATAGTCAAGTGGCTTTTCCTAAAATTTCTACTATAGACATCTGGATAACAATATTCTCTCCTGCTTATTACTAAATTAATATACAATTCCAAAAAACCTATCTCTGAATTGCTGAGCTTTTATGTTTTATATAAGGTGTAAAAAAATCTGAATTACAGAAATATATGCTTTAAGTTAAAATAAATATATCATCAGTTCCTTTCCTTATCTAAAGAGTGGAAGAAATAAATGAGACAGATGAATATTTCAGCATCATGATCAGTTAGGAGGTAAGATGAAGATGTCTAATACATGCACCCTGCTCTCAACAATCCTGATCTTATATTCTTGGACCATGAAAAAGAAATGGTTTATTACATTTTAGAATAATAGTTAAACATTCTACCAGTTTAAATATGTTTTATTAAGGGGAACATATAAGAATACTTTGACATAACAAAATAAATTGGTCTGAGAACTTCTACCATAAGGATGGTTTGTGTAAATCGATTAATTAGTTGCCTAGATTTAGCAAAAAAGAGAACGTATGAAAAATTCATAGGTGGGGCTATCTTCAGGGACTCGGTTCAAAGGCTCAGATGATGTCGGATGTGTCTGATGTATAAGCTTTGCTTCCTCTGGGCTTGTTTCACTTCAGACTTTTCACTATAGCCTTTGGCAGCTTCAGGCTCACGTCAGCACAACAGCAAGTCCATGTTAGTCCGCATTGCAGGTTTAGGGTACTCTAGTCACTGACTGGAAACCCTGAGCTCCAGACAAGCTTCCACTTGCCTGCCCCACCAGATCCGTGCCAGTGCCTGTGGGCAGCCATGGAGCAGCCTGTCAGGAAAGGGTGGAAGGGTGTCTATGAGTCCTGACTCGATGCTGGGCCAGGCTGTGGGCATCGTTTGATCCATAACTTTTACTGTTTAGGCATATGGCATGTGAACCTCTGTTTGGATTCTTTTTTTTTTTTTTTTTTCGGTACATGGGCCTCTCACTGTTGTGGCCTCTCCCGCTACAGAGCACAGTCTCCGGACATGCAGGCTCAGCGGCCATGGCTCACGGGCCCAGCCGCTCCGCGGCATGTGGGATCATCCCGGACCGGGGCACGAACCCGTGTCCCCCGCATCGGCAGGCGGACTCTCAACCACTGCGCCACCTGGGAAGCCCTGTTTGGAGTCTTACTCCGAGTCCTTCAAAAGTTAGAGGCAGGTCTGGTACAGGCAATGATAGGAATTTTGGTCTTTAACCTGAGAGCAGGAAAAAGCCATTTGGAGTTTAATCAGGAGAGGGACAAGATAAGATTTAGCTTTTTAAAAATAGTTTTACCAGAGTATATTTGACATAAGATCAATTGCACGCATTTAACATGTACAACTGATAAATTTTGACACAGCAATGTATCCATTATCACAATCGAGAAAATGAAAAGCAAAAAACTTAAACAACATTTTTTCTTCCAGTTTTACTGAGATATAATTAACATACAGCACTGTATAAGTTCAAGGTGTGCAGCATAATGACGTGACCTACATACAAGATTAAATGATTATCACAATAAGTTTAGTGAACATCCATCCCCTCATCTGGATACAAAATTAAAGACATAGAAAAAAAAATTTTTTTCCTTGCAATGAGAACTCTTAGGATTTGCCTTCTTAACAACTTTCCTGTATAACACACAGCAGCGTTCATTATAGTCATCATGCTGTACGTCACATCCCTAGTACTTATTCATCTTAAAACTGGAAGTTTGTTCACTTTGACCAGCCTTCAGCCAATCCCCTCTCCTCCTACCCTCTGCCTCTGGTGACAACAAATCTGACCTCTTTTCCTATGAGTTTGTTTGTTTTTGAAGTACATTTGACCTACAACACTGTGTTAGTTGCTATTATACAACACAGTGATTCGGTATTTCTATACATTTCCAAACAATCACGATGTTAGGTCTAGTTACGATATGTCACATAGAAAGATATTACGTAATTATTGAGTGTATTCCCCACACTGTACATTTCATACTTGTGACATTTATTTTGCAATGTTAGTACCTCTTAATCTTCCTCGCCTATTTCTTTCCTCCCTCCAGTCCCCCTCCCCTCTGGCAACCATCTGTTTGTTCTCTGTATCTATAACTGAACAGAACAAAGTTTTGAAGAACACATTCAACTAATGACTTATCTAGACTATATAAAGGACTCTTACAATTCAGTAGAAAGAAACAATCCAGTTGAAAATGGGCAATAGATTTGAACAGTTACTTCACCAAAGAAGATAGATTAACAGCAGAGAAGCACATGAAAAGTGTGGTCAGCACCATTAGTCACTGGGAAGATGCAGATTTGTATTTTAAAAGGTCACTGGCTTCAGCCTAGTGAACGGCCGGAGATCAGGCATGGCTGCAGGGAGAACAGTTAAGAGGCTATTGCCATAGGACTAGTAAAAGACAATGGTTACTTGAATTAAGAAGGTGGTTGTGGGGATAGGGGGAAAGTGAGAAGTTAGAGACATATTCAGGAAGGAAAATAGATGGGCTCTGACATTGACTTTGATGTAGAGAGTAAAAGTTAGAAAGGATTTCAAGTTTTCTGGCTTGTGCAGTTGGGCGGATGATGCTGCCATTCACAAACATGGTGAAAACTGGAGGAGGACCAGGTGAGGGGAAAGATTGAGTTTATGTTTAGAGGTACCTTTGAGACACCAAAGTAGAACCACAGAGCTGACAGTTGGAGTAAGATGCATTCTGAGCCTTGTCTCTTGTATTTGGTGTGGACAGAAGCTGAAAGGCAGTGGGCTGAGATTGAAATGGGAGGAGAGAGAGAGAGAAGAGCAGAGACTGCCAAGTCAGAGTCCCCTGATCTGTCCCCATGAAAGGGGGGAACCTGCTTTTCATCAGCAGTCTGCACTAATAAAGCAGGAAGAAACTCTGGGTAAAGGGGAGTCTGAGTCCCCCTTTAAATATGTTATTACTTAGAACCCTGGAGATAGCTTGCCATCCTTGAGATGCCCTAAGCCAGGACGAACTGAAGCCAAAGTCTTCCGATTCCCACCTCTGCTCCAATTCTTGCCCCCCCTCCATTGCTAACTCACAACTAGTATACAGATGTAGATGTGGCCTCAGGAAATCAAAAGGTTCTGTAGTGCAGGTCATTTAAAATCTTAGCAAATGAACTTCTGTCCAGTTTTTCCACTTCGATTCTACAATCTGTTGAAAGAGTGGGGGAAAAGAGTGTGTTCTGCTTTATTTTTGTAGCTCATTAGTGAATCCTAAGCATACTCGCCCTTAGGTCCCTTTTCCATCTTAGTCTCGTTCTCATAGCCTTAGAAAGAAAAATGGGATCTGTAAATTCACTCAGTTTGTGCTGGGAAGAGGCCATAATTAGTGTCCCATTAGTACTCAGCCGGAGTGGTCTTCTAGCAGTACAATCTAGGGAAGGTATTTACACCCCCTCCCCCTCCTCTTTCCTGAGTCTGGCAAATTCTAGCTCATGTTTTGCTCTCCCTATAAATACGAGAGAAAATAAAAGGCACTATTCAGTCTCTTTTGTCTGAAAAGTCTGGCGTTTCAGTGGTTTTCTTTAAGGCGGGGTCCTCATTTGCAACCAGCTTTGCCATTAACGGAAATCAATCTGAATGTCCTACTGTGCGTTTTTTTCTTTCCTCACAGTCTGAAATGGCCTTTGCCAAGTTTTCGGGCTGAACCTGAAAGACCTTCTCTCATTATACGCTCCCTGCCTCCAGCCTCACTGAATCTTTGCAGAGGTTTCTCAGGCAGAAGGGCTGCAGTGTGAGGTTTGGGAGGAACTCGACCTACTCCGCTAACCCAGTGGCCTGAGCCAATCACAAAGAGGATTGGAACCTCGCTGAATGCCCCCCTTCCCATCTCCTCCCCCTGCAACAGCCTCCTGGAAAGAGGGACATTGGAGGGATGTGTTTGCAATTCAAATCCTTGGCTTTCTGCCTGCCTCTTTTCTTAATAAGAAGGCAGGAGCTGCCGTGAGGTGCAAAGGGGTCTTCCGAATTGCAGTGGCCCTAAGATCCGAAGATCCTTGCCTCTGCCTCTTTTATCTGATTCTGAAGCTAACGGGAAAAGGGTAAGGATGGTGGAGGCTTTCTGTGCTACGTGGAAGTTGACGGACAGTCAGAATTTTGACGAGTACATGAAGGCTCTAGGTAGGTAAAAATAAGATGTGCTTTCTCATCTTAACCTGCAGCTTCAGATACTTGCAGATTCCTTCTTCACCCATCAGGTTAGCGAGAGACAAAGAGATCACATTGTCGTAATCAGGGTGCTACGCTGTGTGTTTCTCACAGAATGGATATTTAAATGTAGCATTTGCCTGCTTTCTTGCTTAGGGCCAAATAACGGAGCATTTAGTATTCTGGGGAGGACATGAAGCTTCTGCACCTTTTCCGCTTTTTCTTCAGCATCCTTTTACTATTTATGCTTCCAAATAAGCATCCGCTTATTGTTACGGCTCAGTAGTTGTCCTGCATAATTGATGGGCTAAACATACTCTAATGAAACTTCCGCTTTAGGACATAGATTCCAGAATAGGAAGGTAGATTCCTGCTTTGTGAGCTATTTTGGAAGTTGCAGCCAACTGTACTGCTTCCTTTTGCTCTTTTAGGTGTGGGCTTTGCCACTAGGCAGGTGGGAAATGTGACTAAACCAACAGTGATCATCAGTCAGGAGGGGGAAAAAGTGGTGATCAGGACTCAAAGCACATTCAAGAACACGGAGATTAATTTCCATCTGGGAGAAGAGTTTGATGAAACCACTCCAGATGACAGAAACTGTAAGGTGAGGAGCTGCTCCTTCTCTGAGGGTGGGGATGGGAAGGAGAGAATAAAAAAGAGAAAGTCCCAATATTTCTTTTTTTCTAGATGATGGGAAGTGAAAAATGTTCTCAGTATTTCACTTCAGAGAGAAGGACCAAGAGTTAATTTTGCATCCTAGTGTTCATAGCTTATATTCTGAATAATGGGCACCTACTATAGCTCAAATCTTGAATCTGTTTCTTTCTTTCTTTCTTTTTTTTTTTTTGCGGTACGCGGGCCTCTCACCGTTGTGGCCTCTCCCGTTGCGGAGCACAGGCTCCGGACGCGCAGGCTCAGCGGCCATCGCTCACGGGCCCAGCCGCATCGCGGCATGTGGGATCTTCCCAGACCGGGGCACGACCCCATGTCCCCTGCATCAGCAGGCGGACTCTCAACCACTGTGCCACTAGGGAAGCCCTGAATCTGTTTCTTTACCATGTGTTTTTCTCATTTTATATTAAACCTGTATTTCAGAAAGTATTTAATAGTGTTCATTTGAAAGACTGCATTTTGTTTAATCTTTCTTTTGCCTCAGGTTGACTCAATCAATAGCTTGCCTCATTCTAAGACTCTGTTTAAAAGAGTAGGATGATTAGTCAGAAAGCACTAGCTCAGGATTTTTATTTCTAATACGTAAATTTTTGCATTTATATGTACACATTTCAATCAAATTATGAATTACTAGAGATTTTATAATAATGACTCTGGAAGCAACAGAGGAAATTGTACTACTTTGATAATTAGTTGATCACTATTTATTCAATTATCACTCTTTTAAAAATCAACTCAGGGACTTCCCTGGCGGCACAGTGGTTAAGAATCCACCTGCCAATGCAAGGGACATGGGTTCAATCCCTGGTCCGGGAAGATCCCACATGCCACAGAGCAACTAAGCCCGTGTACCACAGCTACTGAGCCCGTGTGCCACAACTACTGAGCCCGTGTGCCACAACTACTGAAGCCCGCACCTGGAGCCCGTGCTCCGCAACAAGAGAAGCCACTGCAATGAGAAGGCTGCGCACCGCAACGAAGATTAGCCCCTGCTCGCTGCAACTAGAGAAAGCCCACTCTCAGCAACAAAGACCCAATGCAGTCAAAAATAAATAAATAAATGTTTAAAAAAATTTTTAAATAGATAAAAATCAATTCATTTGGCTTCCATATCAGAAATCTGACGTGTACCTATTGATATATTCTGCATTTTGTTGTTGGTTTCAGTCTGTTGTTAGCCTGGATGGAGACAAACTTGTCCATGTACAGAAATGGGATGGCAAAGAGACAAATTTTGTAAGAGAGATTAAGAATGGCAAAATGGTCATGGTAAGTAGGAGCAATTTCCCCTTCCTGCTTCGTTGCCCACCCCTCACCCCCTCATTTCCCATCTCCTTCCCTGTCCCTCCCTCCCTCCTTTTCTCCTGTCTTTCCTTCTTTAACAACATTAAATCACTAGCAAGGTTCTTTAATCATGTGTAAAACAGGAGAAATAAAAATATCTTAGCTAATTGTTTCCTCCACTCTGCTTTTTTAATTACAGAAAAAGAGAAAAGTTCTACTTAAGTGTAGTTTTAAAAAGTTGCCATTGATTTAGCTAAAACTGTGTCAAAAGAACAGTTGTTGGATTACCGTAATGTCTAATCCTCCAATGAAATCTGAATATAAAACCAATCATCATGAAAATATAGAGATGATATTATATTATCATTTGCTGAAACTCAGAAAAATTACCTTATAGCTTCTGTAATAAATGAGAGCTTTAAACATTTTATATTTTAGTTTATAAAGGTTTCACAAGTTCAGTGCAGATAATTTGGAATATAACAGGAAAGTGTAACAAAAATATGAAAATCCTTTTTAATGTCCCCTTAGAACCATTTTGGTATTACTTCCTTCCAGTCTTCCTTTTTAATGCATCAGATAGCTTTAAAAACATGTCTATTCAATACTGGATAGTCATGTAAAAATTATAAAATAAAAAATAATTTAAAAATAATTTCTCTAAAATGGAATTTTGATGACATTGAAGTAGTCAATACATCATTTGTGGGGTTTTTTTTGGCGGGGGGTTGCTTTACATATTCCTTCTAAGATAATAGCAGGAAGGGTCTTTTGGTTTTGTTATTTAAGACTATTGATTAGTTTTCTTCTCCTTCCCTTGACTACCAGCTAGCTGTTCTAGGTTGAGGTAGAGGGCTTACATATCCATTCTTCATTTCCTGGGTGGAAGTGGGTGTGGGGAGCAGAGGGACAGTTTTCCTTTCATGTTGATGAACATTTGCCCACGTTTTCCTGCAGTCACCATCACCATCATCGAACAAACAAACAAACAAAAAAATTCATTTATAAAGGATTCAATCTGAAGTTCTCATTTATGATTTTTTCTTTATTTTTTTCCTGAATACAGAAAAGTG
This sequence comes from Neophocaena asiaeorientalis asiaeorientalis, assembly GCF_003031525.2. NCBI lineage: Eukaryota > Metazoa > Chordata > Mammalia > Artiodactyla > Phocoenidae > Neophocaena > Neophocaena asiaeorientalis. The sequence continues at coordinate 12,780,373 of NW_020174698.1, read as the reverse complement.
GATAGCTCAGCTTTGGCATGTATGACGGTGATCAGGCAAGCCTGAGTTCAAACAAGGAAATGAAAGTAATGGATGACAAGGGCACACTATACTCTTGGAAATCACAGGACTACACGAAAATGATGAGCACTAAGAAACACTAAATTTTGTAAAGAGGATTTATAGCAATTCTTCAAGTTGGATTAGATACAAGAGCCCATGTTGCACATTATAGCCACATAACCACCAAGGTTCACATAGGCTACAACATGACAGCCAAAGCAACGAGAACGTTTGTACATTTACCTTTTCCTGCTGATTGTGGAACAAATCGTTGCAAATACCATTTGTCCAAATAATTTGGGTTTTCAAAAAACTCTTCAAAAGTTATCTAGGTCATGAATTGTAAAGTATTATGAAAACCTACTATAAATTTTATATACTTTTTAAAGCAGATAGCTAATCTGCTCCAATTACCCTGATAATTTAAGGCAAAAGGAATTCTTTTGACCTGAATCTAGATAATCTCAGTTTTTGCCTCATATGTCTTTTAGAGACATGAACTGTGTACACATGTCATTCACGAGATAAATATAAGGGTTTCTTTTCAAAAAATGAAGACTTATGCAACATTTAATGTTTGTAAATGCCATTATTCTTTTGTATAATACTTAAATCATATATATGATAATCTTTAAAATAACATAACATGATAATCTTTAAAATTTCCAGCTACTGATGGACCTGTGTAAAAAGATTTGGCTATCTTTTGAATCTTTCAGACTCTTACTTTTGGCGATGTGGTTGCCATTCGCCACTATGAGAAGGCATAGAAAACATCCTGATCTGGGGCTGGAGACGTTCTACAATCTTTCTGTTTACCCAAGTCTCAGTGCTCTACTGCTGTTACAGCACGGCTGATCACTAATTAGAAGGTTATCCTTGGTGTGGAGGTGGAAAATGATGACTTCAAAACTTGTTTTAAAGACTTGTTACTGCAAGCAATCAAAGCCATTTTTGATCTGCAGATTTATCACATTTTATAATTCCTATTAAAATTGTAAACTACTTTTTTTTTAAATAAAGAAGGGAATACATTCTATAATTTCCAATGGAATGCAAATCAAATTGGAATAAAAATCTTACACCCATGAGAAATTTGTTGTTAATATCACTAATCTGGCTGGGAACTATATATTAGAGAGTTTTAAATAGCCTTTTTTTATGGCATAAAGTCAGGCTGGGGAAGTTAGCACTTTGTTTAAAATACTAATTTAAAAAATAAGCAGAAGCCCAGGGAAACGTGGAAAAATTTGGATTGGTACTTCTGTAGAGAATTTGGGATGTCCAGGATCCAAAGGAGCTTTGTTATGGTGGGCTGGACTGCACGAATGACCTCTTGCTACTAGAAACAGGCAGTCTGAAGAAGCAAGCTAATATACATGAAAATGTCTTATTAAAGAGTAAATATAATCAAAATCTCATATAATCAAAGTGTCATGTAATTCAAGCTTCTTATTGAAAGGTAAATAGGACCAGGGAGTGAATTTTATCCGAGACTATTGTAACCGAGTAGGACCCTATGGGGCCTTCCTGGGACAGGCCTTCCTCCATATCCTCTGCTTTAGCTCCTCTCTGAAGTACCTAGATAACAGTATTTGATGCACATTTCCTGAGTTGTTTTCCAGATGTGAAAACCCCCCACCAAACGGAAGATGTTAACTACTTGATGACCATGAGCACATAGCCCCCAGGCCTCCTGGAGCCTAAGGACTGATAATGTGAACCCTTGTGACACAACCCTGTTACCTCACCATCAGTCAGTCAGAGAATTGTGCATGAGCTCATCACATACCCTGCGACCCCACCTCCCTCACCTGGCTTTTAAAAATGTTTGGCCAAACACTTCAGGTAGCTCAGGGCTTTTAGGGCAGAAGCCACCTGTCTCCTCGCATGGCCCTGCAATAAACCTTTCTCTGCTCCAGACTCTGACGTTTCAGTTTGTTTGGCCTCATTGTGCATTGGGCACACGAACTTGTGCTAACACTATAAAGACGTATCTCCAGACAAGTACACTGAGCTGAACAAAGTCTATAAGTGCTAAAATGGATAAAAGGGAGTGTGCAGAGGGCATTGTGTGTGTGTGTGTGGTGGTGGGGAAGCAGGGGTGTGCGAGGTTGGTGGAACTGAGTTGACCAAAGGAAGGTAAATATCTGTTTATGACTGGCTAAGATTTGCATTTGTAAAGTACAAATATTATTTCGTATTTCACTGTTTATAAGATGATTTTTGTACATGTTTTCAAACCCACAATGTGAAGCAGGTAAGGCAGATATTATTATTTTTACTTTACCGATGAGGAAACTGAAGATTCGATGAACATGTCCAAGTTCTCTTGACTAGTGAATAGTACTGAGAACTGCAAACCTTGCAATCTTCCCGCTTATTTCCTCTCAAAAATTAATATTTCAGCTAAATTTTCTTCTGAAACAAAAATGTAAGATTTTATTTTCCCTGAATTACTCCTTAGGAAAACTTTCCTGTTAGCCTCTGTGAAGGTTGGTGCATGGGGCAGGGAAAGGGTAAATATTTATCAGGACATTCAGTATTCATTTTTAATCAACCCAATATTTTCAGTAAGTTTCTATAAGTTAATTCAAGGTCCAATTAACTTACAGATATAAGTATGAGGAAACTTCCCTTAACCTACACAGTTCAACACAATGATACTATTACCTGACTATTGTATTACTTTTTTTTTTTTTTTTGCGGTACACGCGCCTCTCACTGCTGTGGCCTCTCCCGTTGCGGAGCACAGACTCCGGACGCGCAGGCTCAGCGGCCATGGCTCACGGGCCCAGCCGCTCCGCGGCATGTGGGATCATCCCGGACCGGGGCACGAACCCGTGTCCCCTGCATCGGCAGGCGGACTCTCAACCACTGCGCCACCAGGGAAGCCCTTGTATTACTTTTAACTACTGCAGTAAAGAGTAGAAAAAATCTAAAGTGCAGCTATAGGATTTAACACATGAATGCACAATTATTACTGAATGTCAGGATATAATGGTCTAGCTCAGGTTACCATTACTAAAACTAGAGTCTACCTTTGTCTTTAAAAGCATGAAACAGAACATAGAGAGGGTGTTTGCTCCAATAGCTCTGAAAACCTTCATCTCTGCTTCTGGAGGAAGACTGCTTTCTCTTGGTGATTTCAGTCTATGCTCTGATAGAAGCACGGCTTCTGGCCTCTCTATTCTTAAAGATACAAGGGCAAGGATAGGGATTTAGCTTCATCTCATTATAATTAGTTCAAATAACATCCTGGCATTCATTTCCGTAACAACTGCCTGAAAAATGGAAAAGTTTTGGGATGGCCTCGTGGGAAGCAAAGTTACACTGGGTTAAAAGCTCAAGAGTTGCAGTGGTAGATCAAATGCAGTTTTCTAGGAAGACAAATAACACGGATATTTACTTCCTAAATGTTTACAAGGTAGTTACAAATCATTTTCCTTCAAGCTATATTCTATCTCATACAGTAACCTGCCAAGGTACTAACGTTTCTGGTTTGCCTCTTTAAAAATTTTTCAACACATTTGAAAAGGAAAAACTACTAAGCCCAAAGGCAATTTGACCAACTGGCCCTGGAAGAACATCTCTGAAATTCCAAGATCTCAGATACTGACTATGCTAAAGGTTGTCTTGTGAAATCTAGTCACGAGCCACTTTGTCACTGGTGCAGTCTCTCACCCAGATACACATGCTCACAACAAATTACACCTACACCTGGAACATGGGGACCTACAAATACATGCCCAGGTGTGAGGTATACACCCAGAGATGGTAAGGCACTGTCGCTTTGTGCTCCTCAGAGAGAGGGTATAAAGGAAAACAAAAGAAAGCAGAGGGAGTCAAAGGGAGGATAGTGTTTCTACCCATTAACTCAATATGTTGCCTTTTTAAAACTGCAAGCACTTCTTAGGTTTCAAAATGTGTATGCCATATTTTATGCTTACTTAAGAAGAATTATTTCACAACCAATTTACTTCCAGTAAAGCTGACTGAAAATTGGCAAAAGAAGAGTGAGAATTGCTATTTTTACAATTTTTAAAAATCCTTTTTCTATCTTTCAAAATGCTTGTCCTAGAAACATGAAAGTTATATTGCTGTCCTTAAAGTTGTTCTCTCACATCCATTTTCCTTTTTTAAAAAAATCTTGCTCCATTTTCCTCCACACTCTTGAGGTTGTTGACTGAGAAACTCCAAGGACAATTTTTTCCACAATAGGAAAGCACTTTGGTTCTCCAAAGGCTTTTGATTCATCCTAAAGCTGAAGCAGAACTTGAACAGCCCTGGCAGCCTATGAAGCATAAAATGGAGGCACCCTAACTCCCATTTCAAAGCCCGTTTCATGAGACACTTTCCCATTAAATTACACAGCATACAAAATAAGGTTTTCTCTGTTGGGAAACAAATACACTTTACAACATCTTTTATGAGGTTAGTAATTCTGGAGGGCTTTTTCTTCTTCAGAGGAATTCCACGCCCTACAAATTTAAACTACATGTTCCCTTATCTTAAAGAAGTCAGCATCCTCATAAATGGTAATAGAAGAACTACAGAACACAACGAAGTTTGGGGATCTTGGCTCCTTTGTCAGACTGAGTATCTTCAAAAATTCCTTGAAGAGTAAAATCAACCAGTTCTATGATTTTTGTGTATCTCTGGAATGCATAGAATATGGTTCTGAGACATTGTTCTCAGTTTCAAAAACAAAGAAAAAAAGCCAAACGAATAAAAAACTGAAACCTAGGGTTTTCTGAGCAGTGGTTCTCAAACATCACCATCACTTCAGCGTCACGTAGAGGACTTGTACACACAAACGACTAGGCTTCACCCTCAGAGTTTGTGGCTCAGTAGGTCCCTGCCCGGCCTGGGAATTTTCCCTTCTAACTAGACTTCCCAGGTAGCGCTGACACTGCTGGTCGAGGGCCCACACTCAGATCCACTGTATCCCAAATCTCTGCTGACCTAGTTCAAATCGAGACACTTCGAGGTTCTCCGCATCACTTCTGCAGAGGAGTCCCATGCGCTCAGGGTCAGGTGGCACTTTGGGAAGATGATCTGCGAGGGGTTGCTCCAAGCACATTCCTTCCCAGGCCAGTTACTGACGTTGAGACACAAACAGAAACGGGAAAAGCCGGATTATAGCTAGACAGCTGTTGAAGGTCAACCGAACCTACTCATTAAGGACTCTGCCCTCTCACGTGACCACTGGGCGTCAACCCCAGCAGAAGTCTTCCTCCTCCCCAGCCCCGGGCCCTACAGTCGTGTGGAGCCCCGGGACTCCCAGGCCCGTGGCCGCGACCCGCGATGGCGCGGCTGGGCGCGCTCGTCTGCTGCCTGCTGGCTGCTTGGCACTGCCGCCCCGGCCTCGGACTGCCTCTGGCTCCCGCTGGCGGCCCGAGTCCCAGTCCGGCGGTGGGTGAGTCGTCTGTACCCTTATCCTGCTAGAAGCTGCCCGGGAGCGGCGGCCAGAGCGCCTGCGCAAAGCCGAGAAAAGTGCGTGTGGGCAGCAGTGGCCCCAGCCAAGGCTCTGGGCTGCGACTCCCCCTTCGGGGCGCGGGGAGGGCGAGGGCGACGGAAGGACACGAGCGCCAGCTCGGCTCGGCGGGGAGGCCGGGACTGGCTGCGGACTGTGGGGGCCGCTGCTCCTCCCGTGCAGTTGTTTTCGCTTTGCGTCTCCAGGTGTGTTTTGTGCCCGGAGGAAAGGAAGGAAAACCTGGGTGTCTCAAGGAAAAAAGAAGCTGGGGGCTGGGTGTCCCGCATTTCCAGAGGCCCTGAATCTGCCCAGAGCAGAGGGGGAGCTGCGGGGTTTCAGCTTCTCAGCAGCGTAAATTTCAGTGGGACTGAGTTTCTTCTGTCCTGCGCGTCAAATTTGGTGGCCTTTTCTTCCCACCCCTCCAACCCCAGCGCGGTTGCGGCCCTGGCGCTCCGCGCTGGTTAGTCTACGTTAGAACCCACGGGGCCTTCACTTTACCTGGACGCCCCTGGGCTCCCCGCCGGCAGGGCCGATGTTAATTCATTCCCAACGCTTAGCCTGTACAGAAGTGGTTCTCAAAGTGGGGTCCGGCACCAGTAGCACCAGCATTGCTTAAATGCGTTAAAAATGCAAGTTTTTAGCCCCACCCCAGACCTGCCAAACCCGAAACTCTCGGAGAATTGAGCCCCAACGATCTGTTTAACAAATCGTCCAGGTGATTGTCATAGATGCTAGAGTCTGAGAACCACTGGTCCAGAATGCATAAACGTTGGATGAGAGATTTTGTGATGCCACCTGAGCCTTCAGTGCTAAAGGTCAAGGTGCCCACTCACCTCCCTGACTCAACTTTAAACATAATTGCTTTGTTATCTAGAGGGGGCGAAATGGGATGGGTGGAGTTGTGGTCTGTGGTTTGGGCATAGCTGTCTCTGAAACAGCTTAGTACTTGGCTCTGAAACCTCCTCTCTTCTCCATCACTTGACTCTCACATGATTTCGGAAATGCTCTGGGCAAAAAATGCCTCCTGTTTGTTCAGGAGCCAAGTCCTCATGACTCAGCTGTCAGGCAATTGAAAGCAAGAACTGTCAATCTTATTTCCCAACTGTCAGTGATAACAAGAAATTGTTCTCAAATACTTATGCATGCTGCTGGCTTTTGCTTTCATTAAAGCTGTTTTTCTTTAATTATGTGGCTGTTTAGGATTTTGAGATAAAATGTCCTAGGATGCAGGAGGCCAACCCATGGCAAATGCACCTTTTGGTTTTAAGGATCTGATTGCTGAAGGCCTCAATGACAGCTTTCTGGGGTCTAGTGAGTCTCCACTTCACACCGCCCTGTTTCTGCAGGGAAGCTACACCTGGGGAAGAGAAAGGGAGAGGGGGAGCCAAGGTTCAAAGACCTGCTGAAGTGTCCATTCAGCAGGTTCACATTGGATATATTAATTCATATGCTTTCCGCTTGATGTGACCTTCCCTCTCCCCCTGTTCCCACCCCAAATGCTAGGACTTCTTTACACCGTGGTGTGTGTGTGTGTGTGTGTGTGTGTGTGTGTGCGCGCGCGCGCGCCAATTCCCACCCGGTCTCAGCTTTCTGTCCTGTCAAGTCCCAGTGGTCAGAGGACAATAGCCCAGGGAGACTTCACCTGGTTGTGTTTGGCTACAAGTTTTTAGATTTAGTAAGTCAGGACCTGATGGAGTATTTGGTAGGAACTGACATTATAAAGAAATAAACAAAAACACCTATTTTAAACAACAACCATATGTCCAAACATCTGAATTATGATATACTAGCTTCTTTGGGATACATTATCCCAAAGATACGATAAGATTGTTTTGAGCATTTGTCCAGATATGTTTACAACACACACACATATACACATATACATATGTGGGAATCTTTTTAAATATTATCTGCAGAACGAGAAAGCAATTGTTGTGTAGTGAAAAGAACATTGGACTGCGAACCAGAGAATCAGTTGAAGTGTGGGCTCTGCCACAGGCCAGGTCTCTGGCCTTGGAGACACACACACACACACACACAGTATTTTGTATAAATTTCATTAGAGGTGGGAGGTGGGGCCTCCAGAGGTTCATTATTCATAAATCCCAGGTTAGGAACCTGTCAGGGCTCCATTCTTGGCTTCTATTTAAAGACACCCTTCACGGCACCTAAATAATTATTCCTCACTTATCTGTCTAGCAATCCAGTGTAGTGGAAAGGGTGCTAGACTGCAAGTCTGGAGAGACAGGTTCCATTTCAGCTTTCATTACTGAGTCACCATGTGATATTGAGGAAATTCTGAATCTGCCTGTGCCAGTTAAAGAATGTTTGTAGAGGACCTACTATAGGTCAGACGTATTCTAGATGCTGGGGATATATAAATCCAGGTAATAGGTTACATCAGAGGAATGTGTCCTTAATGTGTTTCCAGTTTTGTTTTACAAAGTTTAATATATTAATAATTTCATGTCCCTTACTTGTCACAGTATCCCCTATAGGTGTAGCTGTTATCTATCTTACACGAGGCAAGTGAGACGGAAGGACTTCTTTTTTCTGGAAGGACATTTGAATGTGAGCACGCACAGAGAGGTACTGTGTGCAGTGGTTAAGAGCCGTGTGGACTCTGGAGTCAGATTTCCTGAATATGACATACGTGACTTGCACTTAATCTCTGAGTGCTGCAGTTCCTTACCTGTAAAATGGAAATAATGGTCAGTCAATACACGTAAAGCATAAGAAACAGTATTAAACTTACAGTAAGTACTCAATACATTTCAGCCACTACTTGGAAATGAGGAAATTCAATCTCAGATGCAAGCTTGACATTACAAATGAATAACAATACAACTAATGTTGAGCTTACCAGATGCCAGGCTCTTTCTGCTACTAAGTCACTTAACCCTCATTCAGTAGACAATAATATTATTCCCATTTTACAGATGAAACAGGCCGAGGTCATACAGCTAGATTAGGAAGAAGAGCTTGGATTTGAAGTAAGGCGGTCTGATTCCAGAGCCCCCATCCTTAACCATAACACTGTGCTGTTCTGTGTGTAGTTTACTACATGCCTTAACATTCTATGAATAATAATGTACATATTTACGTAAAATAGAGTTGCAGTATATATTTATACCCCAAGGAAGGGCAGCCACCAGGATGATTCTGAGCTATCTGCCAAACCACTTTTTGTGCTGGGTAAAGTATGTCCAAGCTGGAAAAAGAGTTGCAGTGCTTTCTGCATTATGGAAGAAAATAACTCTTGGCAAATGTTTTCAAATGGGGGCTGAATACCAAGTAATTGACCATAAAGACTATTTAATGACTACTTTGTTCTGGATCTTCTGTCTACCACTTCTTAGCTGTGAACTTAAATGTGTTATAAAATTACAACAACTTTGCAAAGAAATAACATCCTAAATGTAGTATACCTTTTCCACCTTAAGTTAACTGCTTTCAGTTTTCTACTTTATTATCCAGCTTTGGGTTTTATCCAAGTGTCTGCTCAGGTGCATACTTAGCTTTTATCATTTGTATAGATAAAAGTTTGCATTCTACTTATTTGCTCCATGCTTCTGGTGTAGTACTGCTGCTATGTCACTTCTGATGTTTCCTATTGTAAATTAGTCCTAATCAGAGTGAGCTCTGAATTCAAAGTGTGAAAAAGTCTCAATATTAAAACAGTTTATTGGTTGCATATGAGAAGGCAGCAAAATCACTGAAGATATATATGAATTAAGTATAAGCAAACTTGAGGGCCCTTCAAAATGAGCGGTCAGATTTTGTCTCTGCCATTTATTAAGCTATATATACTAGAGCAAATTTTCTAACTGATCCAGCATTAATTTCTCAACTCTAAAATAAGAACAGTGATTCCTACTTCAGAGAGTAGTTTTGAGAATGCAATGACACAGTATATTTAAATTGCTTATCACAATGTCTGGTACATAGTAAATACTTAATAAAGAGGGATACTACTATGATTAACCTGTGTTTCCTTCAAAGAAAGAATCTTTCTCAAGATGATTTCCAGTCAGGGGTGCTATCAAGTGGGTCTTGGGCTTCTCCCTGAAAACCCAGTGGAAGCATCTTCTCTAACAAATGCTTCCCTTAATATTATGAACATCTTATACAAGTGTATGATAGAAGATGTTCCTCTGTTAAATAGCTTTTAAGAACCTCTGGCAGTGGCTATTTTTTGCTGAAAGCTAAACTGAAGACTTTCTTTCATTAATGTTGAGCGGCAAGGTTTTACAAGAAATTAGGAGTGAGATTTATTAGTTACAAGTTCTGCAATCTATTCACTGTGTGACCCTAACAAAACACATCATATTTTTGGTCCATTTTTCTACAAGAAAATAAATAAATTCTAAAACCTCAAATTCTACAAGGAAGGAGACATGCTATTAAGATACAATATGGGATTATTATTGACTTCCCAGAAGGATGTCTCCATTTATATCACTATGCAAACTTATGTTTGTCATGTAGTCTTTATTAAGTAGGCAGGCTTTGAGGGACTTCATCAGTTCTGATGTGTGTAAATAGTAAATTCTAGTAAAGTCTTCCTATTGTCTTTAGAATCCTTATTTCTGGCAGGGAGTGTATTTAACTTCAGGGCATATGAATATTTAAATGACTAGGGCTTTCCTCTATCACAGGGTGGAGCAACTGTCTCGTCTTACTGTAAATATTGGTATGGGAATTCCAATAGAGAAGTAGATTTAACAGCATTTATTTTCTCATCACCAGGACAGTTTTGGCACGTGACTGACTTACACTTAGACCCTACTTACCACATCACAGATGACCACACAAAAGTGTGCGCTTCCTCGAAAGGTGCAAATGCCTCCAATCCTGGCCCTTTTGGAGATGTTCTATGTGATTCTCCTTATCACCTCATTTTGTCAGCATTTGATTTTATTAAAAATTCAGGACAGGAAGCATCTTTTATGATATGGACAGGGTGAGTGATTATATAAATACCCTTAGTTACTCAGTATGTATCTACAGTGTCCTAAGCTTCATTAGAATGCCAAATTTCATAAGAATATATATTATGTTTTAAGAATTCTTGGGGTTTAAAAAAATACTAGATCAAATTAATCAACATTATTAGGGATAAGAAAAACTTTAAAAGACCCAGTTTTCTTTCTTTGTTTGTTTAGAATACAGGCTCTAGAAATATGTCCATGTTAACTAAGAGATGAATCCATAAACAGCATATTTGTGTCAGTGTCTTGAGGTGTTTATTAATGTGATAATAGGTCTTGATTAAATAATCCAAAAACAAAAGGCAACAATGGGAGTTAACCTGTGGTAGCGATTTTGCAAACATCATCTTCTGGTGGTGTAATTAACAAATTCCATCCATCATGACAGAGTGAAGAGGCCTAATATTTCCGGGACCCGAAGTAATGACCGTGGCACTGTTTTAATTTATACACTGTAACTCATTTAATCTTCACAATGGATATTGTTACTCCCATTTTACAGATAAGGAAATGAAGGCACTGAGTATCTAAGTAACTTGCCCAAGTGCACACAACTAATAAATGGCAAACCTGGCACTTTTGGCCCTGGAATCTGTGCTTTTAATTGCTAAAATTTTTTGCCTCTTATAAATCTTCAGTCAGGCAGTGAAATAGACTGAGATTTCCAGTTTATCTTTTGTATTTCACAAATTTTCTTTTTTATAGGCTTCCCTGTGGGACAAAGGTAAATGAAGAGTAGTTTATCAACTCTTTATCATCTGTTGATTTATAGTGGAACTTGACAATGACAATACAGCAAGGCATTACACGGGAGTCTAGTGACTTTTTATGGAAACTGATTTTGTTCTCTATGATTCTGTCTCCTTTTCAGGGATAGCCCACCTCATGTTCCAGTGCGTGAACTCTCAACAGACACGGTCATAAATGTGATTGCTAATATGACAACCACAGTCCAGAGTCTCTTTCCAAATCTCCAGGTTTTCCCTGCACTGGGTAATCATGACTATTGGCCACAGGTAAATTTGACCACAACTTCTAGAAATGCTTAAAGGATTTTTTCCACCAATAGTGTCAAAAGTATGCTGATAACTAGACGATGATAGGGCATGGGAGGGGTGCTCATGGAGGTGGAGTTTGCTCTTAATGCTAACCATCGAGGAAGGCAAGACAAGTGCTTTGGGGACTTGAAAGGGACTCCTAATAGTTCATAAAAAGTTATATCCAGGGCTTCCCTGGTGGCGCAGTGGTTGAGAGTACGCCTGCTGATGCAGGGGACACGGGTTCGTGCCCCGGTCCGGGAAGATCCCATGTGCCGTGGAGCGGCTGGGTCCGTGAGCCATGGCCGCTGAGCCTGCGCGTCTGGAGCCTGTGCTCCGCAACGGGAGAGGCCGCAACAGTGAGAGGCCCGCGTACCGCAAAAAAAAAAAAGTTACATCCATAGTGAGATTTTGGAATCCAATTACCTAGTTTGTGAGCTATTAATTCTTGATTTCCTTTGTATTCTTCCGCAGTTTCTCCTTGCTTTTGAATAATTTTGTTCATTTGAATTTCCATGTTCAGGTTAGCAAAAACGGTTAATGTTGACAAATGTTTACATTTTTCAGAATTTCTATTAGGCCTACTAAGCTACCCATACTCTGATCTAAGCTGAATTGTGATTAAAAACAAAAGCATAGCAAATCATCATAAGAACCCAAAAGGGAGGTCCATGTTCAAGATGTGATTCAAGGTAGAGAGCATGTTCAGAATATTTTTAATGCCTGATACGGCCCAGGCTTCAACCTATTAGGGTGGCTGTTTATTAAACAGCCTGTGCATAACAATTGGATAGCAGCGCTGTAACCAGCGATCTGCTCTAGCAGTGTAGAATCTTAGATCTGTTCAGATTCAAGAGATCTTAGAGATTGTTGTTTAGTTCAGGGCTTGGCAAACTAGGGCCTGTGGTCCGAATGCAGTGTGACACTTGTTTTTGTAGATAAAGTTTTGCTGGAACACAGCCATGGCCGTGCTTTCTGTTTTGCCTGTGGCTGCTTGTGTACCGTAACAGCAGAGTAGAATACTTGCCACATTGACTATGTGGCCCAGAAGCCTAAAGTAATATTTATTTTTTGACCCTTCATAGAAAAAGTTTGCTGACCCCTTTTCTAGATCAACTCTTCATTTTACAAAAGAGAAAACTGAGGCCCAGAAATGTTAAGTTGCTTGTTCCGGTGCTCACAGTCACTTAGTGGGAGAGCCCACATCCTGGATCTTTTGTGTTCAGTTAAACAAACATCCTTTCACACATCCTTTACTCTTGCCAGACTAACATATCAATATTTCCTAAACATTATGTTTACTTTCATGCCTTTCTTTGTCTACATTTTTCTTTTGGTTTAGCATATCTTTTCCATCTCATGTCCAAAGGCTGCTTAATGAAGGTTTTGATTATAATAGTTAATTAATGTGAATAATGTGACTTCGAAAAGTTGCACTCTATGATGAGCTTAAGTTTCAAGTGACTTCTTGAGCCCGGCCTCCTGTCTTGAGATGAACAATATGTGAGTCTTTGCGAGTTGGCCTTTCAACCAGTGGTCAGCTTTTGTTACTGTTGAGATGTTAGACCACACAGGGCAGAGGCTTGGGAATGGGCAATCTCCAGGAATCAGAGGTTACACACATTGTTTTTATATGCTTTAGGTGACAGGTAGACTGTTGTAATGGAAAACATGTGAGGTTTAGAGTCACATTCACTGGAGGCTAAAAGCCTGTTCTGTCCTGCTTCTAATAGCTTGAGCAACTTGGATAATGCACATAATTATCCCTGATCATTTGTAAACAAGAGCAATAATACCTACTTTGCAAAGTTTTGGGGAGAATTAGCGACACTATGTGGAAAGGGCATAGTTTCCTACCTGGCACATGATAAGCCCTCAGTAAGTGAAGTGGTAGTTTTGTAGCATGAAGCAGTGACATGGGACACATGTTTCCTGACTCCCCTGACGATTGGTTTTATTTTACTTTTATCTCTGCCTTCTTTCTGCAAAGCCAAATCTTATAGTAATTCAAAGATATAGATGCTATCCAACTTTTAAAATATATCCGATTATATGTACAGCTAGGATAAACTGGCAGCCTTTATACCTTAAACAGTTAATTTTTTTCTCTTCCTAGCTTATGACCTTATACCTGAAAACCTTCTATTATTCTACTGCCATCCTTCCATCCAGATGTAAGATGTAACATGAAAGCCCTACAACAAATTCTCCTAGAGACTTCTCATATCTGAGATCAAATTCCAGTGAATGTTAGTAACAAATAAATCGGATGTGTTATTTCTCCACTAAAACCCCATAAACATGTATTTAAACATAGCTACATCAACATACAAATACAGATGCAAATTCCCACCCACTACATCAGAAGTAGATATTTGTGTGGACAGCCCAGGGATTTCTTCCCATTGCCACTCAAGGAAGCAGTCTGGGCCAGGGTCCTCTGGTACTCCTACAATGGCAAGGCTGGTGCCACCAAACTGGTGAGTGGGTCACTTCCCATTGTGCAACAGATAACTGAATGTAAGAGTGATGGTAGAAAGACCTGGGATTTAGACCCAGCTCTGGGACTGACCAGCTCTCCCTGGATAAATCACTTAACTTCTCTGGTGCTCATGTTTTTCATACTTAAAATAGACAGAAAAATCTAGAGCAATGTTTATATAATTTTGATTCTACATGACCATACCAGTATCTTGGCATCCATCCCAATGTAAACAAATGGCTAAGATATTAGGTTTTTGATGATGATGATGATAATTACCAATTTTTAATCAGAATTTAGATTGGCCTAAGCCATTGTGTAATTTTCAGACAGATGACTCTGATCGCTGACACAAATTGAAAATATCCTTTGGAAAATCAGTTTCAGTTAAAAGAAGTCATTTGCTTATTACTTGCCCTGAATATATTTGTATTTTCATTATGTATTAGGCACATGTTTTAGGAACTAATGTGACTTGGGTGTCATCTTAAAAAAAAAAAACTAAGAATTTTAATTAATGATGACAGGGAAACTCCTTTGAGAAATAGGTCTGTGTCACCAATATAGAGAAGGAAATGAAGAGAGTGAAGAAAATGGCTTCAGTTTTTTACCATAATTTTTTGAAACGAAAAATAGGAATAATTACCCAATTTCACAAATGATTTCTGGGTTTTTATTCAGTATGTACTTTCTTGAAGTTTTTTTTCTTCCCCTGAGCTTATGTCACCATAAAGATATTCATTATAATATGATAAAATAGGATGATAAAAATACGGTATAATGTATTATACATATATTATTTTAAAAATCAGAATGATATGATTTAGGCTGACATAAAGAGACTTCAAATCAAAAACATGTTTTTCTCTTTCTAACTTACTTCACGCTGTATGACAGACTCTAGGTCCATCCACCTTACTACAAATAACTCAATTTCGTTTCTTTTTATTGCTGAGTAATATTCCATTGTATATATGTGCCACATCTTCTTTACCCATTCATCTGTCGATAGACACTTAGGTTGGTTCCATGTCCTGGCTATTGTAAATAGTGCTGCGATGAACATTGTGGTACATGGCTCTTTTTGAATTATGGTTTTCTCAGGGTATATGCCCAGTAGTGGGATTGCTGAGTCACATGGTAGTTCTGTTGTTAGTTTTTTAAGGAACCTCCATACTGTTTTCCATAGTGGTTGTATCAGTTTACATTCCCACCAACAGTGCAGGAGGGTTCGCTTTTCACCACACCCTTATAGAATGGGGAACTCTACTCAGTGCTCTGTGGTGACCTGAATGAGAAGGAAATCTAAATAAGAGAGGATATATATATATGTACAACTGATTCACTTTGCTGTACAACAGAAACTAACACAACACTGTAAAGCAACTATATACTCCAATAAAACAAACAAAAAATCAAAAACATGTGGTTATAAGTCTTCATTCAAGAAGTTAAAAAGCTTTATACTAGTATTAACATTCCAGAGGACTTTGTTTAATTCTGAAATCCATCTCCTAGGCATGCTACACCAGGTCCTACATATTCAGGCTAAAACCTGCCTTCAGTGTCTCTATAATAAGCATATTCTCACGTCCATTCTATACCCCAGTCACGCTGAAACAAGGGCTTGTTTCTGTATACGGCACTGTGTTGGTGTCTGGGCCATTATTTTTGCTTTGATTCCCTTTCTTGTCAACTTGATGAAATCATTATTCAAGATCTGGTTCAAATGCTCTTTTCACTCTCCCTGCTGACTCTCTGGGCTAGACTTGATTGTCTTGCTTTTCCACTCCCAGAACCCTTGTGGTGGTACCTAGCACATTGTCTTACAGATGATTGGTTGCATTTTGTCCTCCATCTCCCCAATTAAGTTATAAATCCTTGAAAATCAAGTCTATCTAGTATTCCTGCATCTCCAGATGCCTAACATAGTAGTAACCGCTCAAGTGATATTTACATTAATTCATCCACATATCTTCAGAGTTTCACTGGTGGATTATATTGTTTGTGGCCAGGATCAACTGCCTGTATTCACCAGCAAGGTGTACAATGCAGTAGCAAGCCTCTGGAAGCCATGGCTGGATGAAGAAGCTATTAGTACTCTAAGGAAAGGTAAGTGAAAGATTTACTCATCCCTATTTTATCTCAGTTGTTTAGACTTAGATCTTTAATGTTTGCTTGAGTGTGCCAATTCTGCAGAGTCCCTGTGCCCAGTTTCTCTGGAGGCCTTATCATGTTTGAAAGCCGGGGAGTGGCATGGATGGTGAGTGGGCCCAGGGCGAAGAAAGCAGGGGCAGAGTCCCAGTGACTGAAAGTGCCACGGGAGCAGGGTGTTCTGTCACCACTGGTTCACAGGTGTGAGTGGGGTTATACCTTTAAGCCTCATCTCACCTGAGATTGTAGCAGCTCTGGTTTATCTGACATTTCTTCCTCAGTATTCTCTGGCAAGATCCATGTGTGTTCCCATTCTTTGGATTTTAGATTTCACAATATCTCTTATCTTAATTCCCCAAACATACAAAAGTAGAAGTTGATGTATTAATCTTTCTTTTATAAAATTCAGTACCTCATTGCCTAGTGCCAAAACATTTAGTTATCTTTTCATGTGAATGTTGGATACAACTGTTGTTACCTCAATTTGTGGAAGTGGCAGCATCGGACTTGACACATAGTAGGTTTTCAATAAATGTTTGTTAAATCTGATTCTTATCCAATGACAGCCTATGTATGTGCAAACTAAAGAATAAGAAATAAGTATAACCTGCCTAAATGGATTGAAAACCTTAAGATTTTGCTTTCACAGTGTATATGTATCTGTGTGTGTATTATTCCAGAATGTGTTTCAAATTTGTTTTTATAGGTGGCTTTTATTCACAGAAAGTTTCAACTAATCTGAACTTTAGGATCATCAGTCTCAACACAAACTTATACTATGGCCCAAATATCGTGACCCTAAATAAGACTGACCCAGCAAATCAGTTTGAATGGCTAGAAAATACACTGAACATCTCTCAGCAAAATAAGGAGAAGGTAGATGCCGTAGACCAGCGTCATCATGGGATGAACAGAGGGTTAAACTTGTATACTTATTAGACCTGAGTGGGGTCAGGTATTAATAAAAGTATTAAAATTTAAAGATGTTCTTACATGAAACACTTTGTGATTTGCCTCTGCTGTGTTGCTTGTTTTATTTTGCTTTTAATGCTCTGGGGATTGATTGACATCTGTTGATATTTTAAAAAAAAAATTTGAGCAACGTCACAGTTACCTTACATCATAAACCATGTAGTTCCAATAGACAAGTGCAAATATAGGGTCATTAATAGTTTCATAATTTCATCTGTTTTTGGTAGATAAATAGGAGAAATGGTATATTTGCTTTCTAAAATTTAGCTAATATACTTTCAATCTTGGGTATCTAAATCATTTTGTTGTGAAAAATGTGCGAAAAGATTCTCATCAGTCCTCTTTGTGTTTCTTTCTCCAGGTGTACATCATAGCTCATGTTCCAGTGGGGTACCTGCCTTATTCAAGGAGCATCACGGCAATGAGAGAATACTATAATGAGAAATTGATAGATATTTTTAGAAAATACAGTAACATCATTGCAGGACAATTTTATGGACACACTCACAGAGATAGTATTATGGTTCTTTCAGATAAAAAAGGTAATATAACATTCTATTTGCATCTCCTCAATCCAAGATGCTAGAACAAAATAGTGAATATCCATTAATTTTTACTGATCCAGTAAATTAAAAGTTTTATTAAATCTTTTTAATTTAAAAAAGCCAGCACCTGCTTTTTCTCAGTTACCTTCTGTGAGTGATGGCAACTGTCCAAATCGTATTTAGTCCTGCCACTGAGTTTCTTCTTTTTAGCTCCGCAAGGCCGTCATCATTTGACTGCTGTTGACACAAAAGCCTCTGAAACCCTCAGTTCACTCAAATATTCTTTTAAGTCCTCAAGTTTAGAGAATCGCTCCTTTTTATTTACCTGCTAGACTCAAGTTTCCTTTGATGTGATTAGATTTACTTCTCAGAATTTAAAGAGCAAAGCACAGTTTACTGTTGGTTTAAAATAAATTAAGCTCCTACTTTTAAGTGCTTATCGACATTGTCATCTACTCAGCATTAAAAGAAAAAAAATAGAAGAAGCTCTAGCATTAAATAAGACAATGATTATCTATTTTTAAAGATAACTTCTGTATAAGGGCAAGAAAACTGAGAGTTAACAAAATAAGAGTTCTGATTTTTTAGTAGTCAGCCAGGAGAAAAATCAATATGTATTTTTTTTTTTCAGTAATTGGGGAACATTTTTTTTTTTTGCCTTACGTGGGCCTCTCACTGTTGTGGCCTCTCCTGTGCTCCCGTTGAGGAGCACAGGCTCCGGACGCGCAGGCTCAGCGGCCATGGCTCACGGGCCCAGCCGCTCCGCGGCATGTGGGATCTTCCCGGACCAGGGCACGAACCCATGTCCCCTGCATCGGCAGGCGGACTCTCAACCACTGCGCCACCAGGGAAGCCCTGGGGAACATTTTTGAAATGCTTTACCTTCTTCATCTAGAATGAGTGGGCTTGGTAAAAATGACCATTTTCAGCATTTGATAGCTTTTTTACTCAGAAATTTAGTTCTATAATACAGGGGTCCCCAACCCCTGGGCTGTGGACCGCTGTCTGCAGCCTGTTAGGAACGGGGCCGCCCAGAGCAAAGCTTCATCTGCTGTTCCCCATCACTCCCCATCGCTCCCATTACCGCCTGAAGCATCACCCACCCACCCCACCCATGGGAAAATTGCCTTCCACAAAACTGGTCCCTGGTGCCAAAATGGTTGGGGACTGCTGTTATAGCAAATATGTGTAAAACATGGTGACACTTAAATCAAATTCTTATTATATAATTATTGGAATATTGTTACAGGTAGAGTACAAAAAAAACTAGCTTTGTATATTTTGTGTGTGTGTACTTGTAATAAGTTGGATAGTTTTATTATGAAAAATTTCAAATATATATATAGGTAGAGAGAATTATAAGACAAACCCCCATGCACCATCACTTATATTCAATATCTGTCAAGATTTTGCCACATTTATTTTATCTATGATTCTTTATTCTTTTTTTTCTGAAGTATTTGAACATAAGTCTCATACATCAAATGTATTTCATCCCTACATGCTTCTGTATTCATTGCTAAGTATATGGATAACTTACATCATAATACCATTAACTTACCTAACAAAATCAACAATAATTCTTTTAATCTCTTCATAGTAAAACTTCCCCTATTTTCTCAAAATTGTCTCTTTAGTGTTGTTTCAGATCAGGATCCATCAAGCATCACGCATCATTTGGCCATTACTTCTGTTAACCTCTTAATCTGGAATTTGTTCATATTTTTAATATAGTTAAACTCAATTATTTAAAAATATATGTTTATGTACATATATTTTGTCTAGGAAATCCGATAAATTCTTTGTTTGTGGCTCCTGCTGTTACTCCAGTGAAGAGTGTTTTAGAAAAACAGACCAACAATCCTGGTGTCAGACTATTTCAATATGATCCTCATGATTATAAATTACTGGTAAGTTGGTACCATTTTAGAACTGACCCCATATTTATGCATATCTTTGTAGTTTTCATTAGTTTTGTTGAATGTTTTCAGCACAGCTATTGTGAGTTGTACTTTTATGTTGAAATCTCAGGATGTTTTTCTTCTTTTTTATATTTGGAATGTCAGCACTTTCTAAGTGTGGGTTTATGAGGTTAGCCTTTGGGAAGCTGTTTCTGTCTTCTAAGGTCTTCACATTTACTTAGATAAGGTTTCATTGGGTAGCACCTTGTTTGTGGACTTACATACATTTGAAACTTTTCACTACTCCATATTTGTTAGTAATTACTCTTCTCCAGAACACAGCTATGAAGAAGAATGTAGACTCTGAAACCATACTGTCTCATGAGTGGTCTTACCCTACTTCTCTGTGTCCTAGTCTATTCCCCTTAAAACTGGGATTAAAATATTACTGACTTCACTGAGTTGCTGTGAGGACTATTCTTTTTTTAAAAAAATTATTTATTTATTTACGGCTGTGTTGGGTCTTCGTTTCTGTGCGAGGGCTTTCTCCAGTTGTGGCAAGCAGGGGCCACTCTTCATCACGGTGCGCGGGCCTCTCACTATTGCGGCCTCTCTTGTTGTGAGCACAGGCTCCAGACGCACAGGCTCAATAGCTGTGGCTCACGGGCCTAGTTGCTCCACAGCATGTGAGATCTTCCCAGACCAGGGCTCGAACCTGTGTCCCCTGCATTGGCAGGCAGATTCTCAACCATTGCGCCACCAGGGAAGCCCAAACAACTATTCTTAAAGCACGTGGAAAAATGCTTAGCTCACAGTAAGCACTCAATAACTGTTGGCAAAATTTTTTTTGTAAAGAAAATAAATTGAGTTGAAACTTTTGAGACAAAAGCTCTCTGGAGCTGGTACATGACTCTATATCAATTCAGCCTCAAAAGGCCAGGCATTTAGCTTATGGGTACTGCCCCTTTCAACAAATATAATTTGAAAAGAATTTCTCAGTTAAAGTCTCTATTGATGTGACTGTATTCTTCTCCTAGGTAAATTTAGTAGGAGATAGATTTGTTAATCCCTAGAGCATGTTTTTACAAGAAAAGATAGGGCAGGAAAAATTTGGTTTAATCCATAAACATTAAATTAAATGAGGAGATAAAACAATTGAGAAAATAGTCCAAAGGAATTTTTTTAATTAATTAATTAATTAATTTTTGGCTGCATTGGGTCTTTGTTGCTGCACGTGGGCTTTCTCTAGTTGTGGCAAGTGGGGGCTTCTCATTGCGGTGGCTTCTCTTGTTGTGGAGCACAGTCTCTAGGTGCATGGGTTTTAGTAGTTGTGGCACGTGGGTTTTAGTAGTTGTGGCACACAGGCTTAGTTGTTCTACGGCATGTGGGATCTTCCTGGACCAGGGCTTGAACCTGTGTCCTCTGCATTGGCAGGCGGATTCTTAACCACTGCTCCACCAGGGAAGTCCCCAAAGGAATTCTTTTACAACTATTAGTTGCCTATTTTTGGATCTGAATCTGAGACACACACACACATGTGTGTGTGCATGTGTGTGTGTGTATACTGACATAGAAAGATGTACCTGATATAATACTATATCATTTTTAAAAGTGCAAAACAGTTTGTATAGTTTAATTTCATTTTTTGAAAAAGCCAAAAAGTTAGGAAATAGGTATTCTAAATACTTATATTTCTTTGTACATAAAGTCTAGAACAGCACACTGGAGTGCTGGTAAATGTTTAATAGCTGGTTCACCGGGCAGGGGGAAAAGTGCTTTGATTTGTAGTGTTTGCCAATTTCCATGGAATAAATACTCCCATCATGGTCAATTTCAAGCTGCCAAAGTGATACCAACTAACTTGCAAGATGCCTGAAAATTTGACAGTCAGCATTTGTGGGCTGGTACAAGCCACCTCCTGCATATGACTGATTTATATACAACTGTTAGCAGTGGTTACTTCTGATGTGTGTGAATTGAGCACTTTTTATTTTGTAAGCCCCTCTGTATAGTTGGATTATTTTGTATTATGTTCTTTCTTTCTTTTTTTTTTTTTTGCGGCACGTGGGCCTCTCACTGTTGTGGCCTCTCCCGTTGCGGAGCACAGGCTCCAGACACGCAGGCTCAGCGGCCATGGCTCATGGGCCCAGCCGCTCTGCGGCATGTGGGATCTTCCCGGACCGGGGCACGAACCCGGGTCCCCTGCATCAGCAGGCGGACTCTCAACCACTGCGCCACCAGGGAAGCCCTCATTATTTTTTAAATGAAAAAATATGTAGATTTTTCTATCAGGACTCTTTTTCTTTCAAAGTAATGCACACTTCTTAAAATGACTATACTTTAAATTAAGAATGTCACATAAATCCTAATAAGAACTCTTCTTGATATGCAGTACTTCATATGCCAAAAAACGAACCAGGCTTTGTTACTCTTTTTAACTATAGGATGTGCTACAGTATTACTTGAACCTGACAGATGCTAATCTGAAGGGAAAATCTAATTGGAAGCTGGAGTATACCCTGACCCAGGCCTATGACATTGAAGATTTGCAGCCAAAAAGTTTGTATGAATTAGCTAAACAATTTGCAATCTTAGACAGTAAACAGTTTATAAAATACTACAATTACTTCTTTGTGAGTTATGACAGTAGGATAATTTGTGATGAGAAATGTAAGGCCTTTCAGATTTGTGCAATTATGAATCTTGATGTTATTTCTTATACAGATTGCCTCAAACAATATTATATAAAGCACAATCCATAGTATTTCACAGTCTGTACTCATAGAAAATGTATCATTGCTCTGTTTCTGAAATCAGTTTGTGGAATTGTTATACAAAAATTTGTGAGTTACTGAGTGGGCAGGAAGAATTCCTGTCTTTGCTTTTTTATGATGCCCAAAATGTAGATATTTTTAACATCCTAAATTTTTATTATATTGAATGTATCTAAACTGCCCATTACTAGAATGATGTTTGGATGTAAATACCCTATCTTCCAGTTTATATAATTACATTTAATTTATACTCTTGTTGAAATTGTCATTTATACAATAAGACAAATTACTTTTCCCTAAGTATGATGAATTATTTTTAATATGATAATTTTCAGTCTTTTAATTCATTCTTCTGGAAACTTCATGTGTAAACTGAGGTTCAGACAGTTTTAAGTATGAGGTTGACACTGTTTATGCACTATCTATACTCTTGGGAAAACACCAAGGTCACATTAGGGCCATCTCTGAGTCTATGAAACATCACAGGACATGACCTCACTAGCTGTCTTCATTCTGTGAGTGAAGGGGAGTCCTCTTTAGAACTAAGTTTTAAGGAAGAGAATGTCACAGGAGAATGGCTAAATATTTTATCAAACTTGAAAAATGCAGAAATAGTATTTATATGTTGCTTACAGATACACATAATAGATTCCCCCAGAAGAGGTGTGTTGGTAACCATCAAATACAGGAATGTTGGAGGTTAATGAATGGGAAAGTTGATTGGGGAGAGATATATAAGGGGATTTAAATGTGTTGGTAAAGTTTTATTTCCTAGTTCAATCAATTTCCTGGTGGCTATGTTAATGTTAGCTCTATTTTTCTTTATATATTTTTAAATATATTAAGTACTATAGAGATCCAGCCTTTAAAGTTGATGATATTGGCTCTTCTACGGAGAATGATTCATAATGAAAGCATGGAGATGCTTGGAGGGTTTGAAGTAGTCTAGTAGAGAAGGGACTGTGGGGGGTGCTGAGGTGCTGGCAGTGGAGAGAAGTAGCCCTTTTGTGATATATTTGGTAAGTAGAAGCAGCAGGATTTATTGATGGCAAGGATGTAAGAGCTAAAGTACAGAGAGAAATAAAGGATGACTGCTAGATTTTTGGCTGGAGAAACTGGTAGATGGTTGTGTTATGCGGGAGTTGGGATTACTAGAAGAGGAGAGGGCTGGCGGGGAGTGTGAGGGGCACAGAGCAACAGATTAAGAGTACTATAGTGTATTACAGCTGATACAGGCTACCCAAGAATTCCTCTAGTTCTTTAAACATTTTTCTATTCTAATCATCTCTAAATTGAGAACTTAAGGATTTCTTTTAAAAGATAAATTAGTACCCTAAGAAAGCAGCCAAACAGCTCAGACTCTACTACTGTGATTGTTTCTACAATATTTAAAATTTATTAGGAATAAACATGACTTACTTATAGGAATGTATCATCTGCCTGCCTCCCCACTGGTACTACCTAAATCATTCTAGACAAACATCAAGGACACTTAAGGAAAGGAAAAATAATATTAATTCAGTTATTGATGAGCTATCTATTCTTTTGGTAGAGAATGGATTTTCTCAAGCTACAGCATCCCCTACTTGGGTTGCTTCTCCTTGGAGCAATTATGTGTGTTAAGCATAATTAGGCAACATTTCCATGAACACAGAAAGAAATAATAAGGTAAGGATCATGTTTATTTTATAATTAGTTTTTCAAAACATACCTGAAGTTCCTGTTTTACAAAATTCTCCTCATTAAAATTTAGTGTGATTCATCATCCTTAACTTTTAGTAAAACAAATTTCTTTCTACAATCTGTTGTTTAATTTTAAACAAATCAGTATAAAACTCCTCTCTTTTATTGTAAAACTTCAGGTCTTTTGCATTCTATGCTATACATAGTACATTCCCTTATGAAAGTTCTATGTCCCCAAACTGGTGGTTTTAGGAAGATGGCTGTGAGTGTCCCCTGACCATTGCCTTGTAGGCTTGGAGGACTGTTCTTTATGCGGGACTAGGGACCCAGTGGTCCTTTTGGTTTCTGTAGCCTTTGTTCCTGCCTCAGTGAAGACTCTTTCCTCCCATCACCACCCCATATTCTAATTAACATAGATTGTCAGTTTCTAAACACACATGTAATTATACATTTCAAAAGATTTTCAATATGTATGTTTGATAACTTGAATTCAAAATACGTAACTTGAAACGCAACAGTAAGAAAACAACCCAATTTTTTAAAATGTCAAAAGATCCAAATACTTCACCAATGAAGAAATACGAATGGCATACAAGCATGTAAAAAGATACTCTACAACATTAGTCATTTAAAAAAATGTAAACTAAAAAGTAAAAAAAAATTTTTAAGTAAATAAATTACTACTACACACCGATTGAATTGTATTTTGAAAAATTGACAGTCGAGAACTGGTGAAGACAGAACTGAAACTCTTACATATTGTTCTTTTCTCCCCTTTTTAAAGTGGTACACTTTATTGGATTAATTTCTATTCTTTTATTAGCTTCAGATGTAGCATATATTTCAATTTCCTAATTTTTTATAAGGTTCGGATTTATTTATTTTTCATTTTTAATGACACTGTTTTCTTTCTAATTTTACAAGTGATACATGTTCATTGCATTCAACTAGAAATACATAAAAGGATAAAGTAAAAAGTAACAATCACCCATAATCCACACCTCTTATAGGTAATGACCATGCGCAGTTTGATGCATTTACTCTGTGTCTATATATGCATATATTTTTAATAATTAAAGAATAATTGACCTACAACACTATGTTAGTTTCAGGTGCATGACATAGTGACTGGATATTTCTTTACATTATAAAATCATCACGATGAAAAGTCTAGTTACCATGTGTCACCATACACAGATATTACAGTATAATTGACCATATTCCTCATGTTGTACATTTCATCTCTGGACTCATTTATTTTATAATTGGAAGTTTGTACCTCTTAATCTCCCTCTTTTATTTCACCCATACCCCCATCCACCTCCCCTCTGGCAACCACCTGTTTGTTCTCAGTATCTATAACTCTGTTTCTGTTGAATTATGTTAGTTCATTTGTTTTCTTTTTTAGATTGCACATATAAATGAAATCATACAGTATTTGTCTTTCTCTGTCTGACTTATTTCACTTAGCATAATACCCTCTAGGTCCATCCATGCAATTACCCATTTCTTCACCTTTGCTCACATTGTTCCTTTTCCCAATCTAAAGTCCCCCATTTCTTGCTCTCTCTAATATTGTTTTTCTTAAGACCTCACATAAAAACTACCTTTGTTGTCAAAACTTACCTAACCTCTTCAGGCACACTTAATCTTCTCTCCTTGGGGCCACCATCGTTACCTTATTTAAAACCATCAATGCCATTTTTCTCTTGTTCCCTCTCTTCCTTTAGTTCTGAGAGGACAGGGCTCTGCTTTACCCAACTTTGTATCCCCATCACCTAACACAATGCTTGACAAATAGGTAAGTAAGCTTTATAATGAACAGTATCAAATTAATGAAATTATATCTATGTTGGGAGATATTTTTCTCCATTTCTTGCTGATGGCCAAATTCCTTAATGACTAGATAAAACCATCTATTATTATCATTAAGCAGCAGAGATTAAAGGTTGAAGATAGAAATGTTTGGCTTAGGCAATCCATTGATGGAAACTTATTTACACTAATGGGTAACGAGTTTAGTCAGCCATCCTACGTGCCTGAGAGCATACTGATTCCAGTTGAGACAGAGAGGATGGATTCTGGCATTGGCATTGGCGGGTTGGGGAAAGGGAACTGAGAAGGGAAGTGGGAATTTTGAGACATAAGAAGGGTAGCCTGTCCTCTCACATGCTGGTAAGGAAAAGGGCTTAGTGAGTAGAAGATCATCGGGAGGCCATATGATAAGTTGATGAGGTCAGGGATTCTAGTTTGTGTAGTTCAAGGTACTTACCTCTCTGTAATTCAGTTTGTCTCGTCAATTAAATGAGAGTTATAGCATCACCTGATTTATAACATTATTGTGGGAATTAAGTGAAAATGTAAAGTGCATAGCTCAGTTTCTGGACATTGTAAGCATTATGTAAAAGTTATAAATATTAATATGATTTTTTACATTGTTAGATGCCCAGAGAGAACAGAGTAGATTTGACAGGGACTTGGAAGTACAGAAGATGGAAGATGAAGTTAAGGAAAACAGAACCTCATACTTTTCAATGTTGTTCTGGGGAACATTCAGTTTATACACACATAAAGCCACAACCACTGTGTTTTGTATGGCACAATTCTCTCCACAAATATATGTAGGGTTCCTGTAGTGTTCCAGGCACTGTTCTATGTGCTAGGTAAACAGCAGTGAACAAAACAGATGAAGATTCCTTCCTTTATGGAGCTCATTCTAGCATGTGCATTACTGTGATGAGTGTGTGTGCGTGCGTGCGCACGCGTGTGGGCGCAGCTTATGGGGAACACTGATTGCCTTTGAACCACATTGCACGTAACTAAAACTGATTGAACAATTTAAATATTTTTAACAGTATCACCTTCATTACAATGGACTTCATTCCCAGAAACTATTGAGTAGGGGTTGTGACTGTCATGTCACAAAACAAGAGGGTCAGAAATACTGACAACTGTATTACAAAGATGTCCACTTGAGTCTTTGCTATTTGGGAAGAATGATAAAAAGTTTCTAAAATGATTGTTTTGTCTAAAACCATATAATTGCAAAAACATGGAAATGGCTGTCACAACATAGAAGAAAAACCTATGTTCTGATCAGTCTGTCAGGCAGGTTTTGTTATTTTGCAGATTAATACTGAGGTTCCTGCCGGATACTACTTACAAAATCCCTTTTTATGTGTGTGTCTTGAAAGCATTTATTCTCAGATCACCCAGACAGCAATGGGATTGTGCTTGGAACAAGGACTGGAGTTACAGGGAATGTTGTGATATAGTCTTCACTTGTCTTCTTTCCTGTTAAGCCTGCAAATGACTGCCAAGTGATAACAAAGCACCATAGCAGCAGCCTGAGGCAGTTTTTATTCACTTGAAAATTCATTAACCACCAGTCCCCTTAAAATCTAGCTGGAATCTTTAGCTGAAATATCTGTAGTTCCTTTTAACCCTTCATTTTTTTGCCAAGAGTTGGTAGCATTGATTTTAGATATATAAAGATATTAAAATCCTTTGAAAATAAAAGAAGTCACTTAAAAATTTTAAATACCGTCTACTCATCATTATATTTTAATGGATATGTTTGCTACAGAAGAAAGAACCAAAATCTTTCATTTGGAATCTTTATGCTTTAGAGGCAAAACAAGACCTTTTCAATAAGAGTACATTTAAGATGTTATTTTTTATCTTCTACATTTGAGCATGATAGACCACAGAATATCAAATTGGGGGCTCCCTTGTTTAGAAGCCATACTGGGTTTATTTAAGTTACTCATATGTTCAGTAATTATTTTTATGGAAAAGGGAGGAGTAGATTCATACATTTATTCATCAAACATTTTCTTAATGCCTGTTACATGCAGGGCCTGTAATTGAAACCTGAAACAAAAAAGAAGACATATACATAAATGAACAATTAAAAATTATTATACTCACCACAGAAAGAAATTGTAATTATGTGACATGATGGAGGCGTTAACTAATGCTAAGGCATTAACTCTATTGCAATATATAAGTATATGAAATCGTGCTGTACGCAAACTTACACAGTGTTATATGTCAATTATATCTCAGTAAAGCTCGGGGGGAAAAGCGCTATCAGGATACGAGGATCTAAGTCCAGAAATTATATCCACCCTTCAGATTCATACCACAAACTCTTAGAATGGACATAATTAAACGTTAGTCTTTAGAGACATTTCTCTGAACCACAGATAATTTTGTGCCAATCAGTGCTGCAATTTTTAAGTAGATTTGAGCCAAGAGTGGGACAGAAGCATTCTAACAAAGTCTTTAAGAGGATTTACATTAACTTGATAATAAAACTTTCTCCCCCTCCAAAAAAATTACTGTAGTAGATTAAATCTTACTGATTTGCTCTCTTATTTTGCCTGAGCCTTTATAGTTATGAGTTCTTGGGTTTTTGCATTTGATTGAGGATTTTAACAATTTTCTAAACGTATTTTGGTTCTTGAGATGACTTATTTTAAAGACACAGTCCTGCGCTTCCCTGGTGGCGCAGTGGTTGAGAGTCTGCCTGCCGATGCAGGGGACGCGGGTTCGTGCCCCGGTCCGGGAAGATCCCACATGCTGCGGAGCGGCTAGGCTCGTGAGCCATGGCCACTGAGCCTGCACGTCCGGAGCCTGTGCGCTGCAATGGGAGAAACCACAACAGTGAGAGGCCCGCGTACCGAAAAAAAAAAAAAAAAAAATACAGTCCCTCTCTGGGTCTAAAGGCTCAATGTTTTCTTTCCTTTTGCTACATTAGTTTTGTATGATATCTATGGTGGACTTTTTCTGTCATGCAGTTTCAAACGAGGTACACCTAGTTCTGGATTTTCCCAAGTGAAAGAAGAGAGTTTTCTCATTTGTAAAACAGAGATAATAGTATTTCACAAAGACGATTGTTATGAATCAAATTTTGTAAAGCATATAAAACAATCTTTGACACATAGTGTGACAAAAATGTAGTTAAATGAGATAAAATGTACATTACACTTGATCCCATTCATTGTCTCCTTGAGTGTTGTAAATTAACTTATTCTCAGCTTCTCTTTTGGCAGATAATGGTAGCCATTCCCAAATTCTGGCCTGTTAGATAATAATGAAAACAAGTTTCATCCAGATTATACCACATATATAGATATTAACTAAATATTTAATAGTAAAATAACATATAAAACCAAACAACAGACATTTTATTTACAATTCTCATTTTATAGTCTCTAGAAGATCCCATTCTCCATCCATTGGGGTTCTTTGAACACTACCTCGGATTAGAGGTTTGCTAGAGTCAAACACTAAAATTCTAGAGATACAATATTTCAGTCTTGTAGCCTCCTCAGATGCTCAAAATCAGGGCAGTTGAGGTGTTAGCCTCTGGTGCAAAATTTAAAGAGGTGCCAAAACACTTAGTAATCAAGAGAAATAATATTTTAAAAATGCAAAATAATTTGTCATGAACAAAATGTCAAAAATTTAAATAAGACAGTCCTTGTTTTATGTTCCTGCATTGCTGTGCAACAAGAAGTCATTTCCAAGTAACCAGTGGTTACCAAACTGCCAGAAGAGGTCGTGAAAATTTACCGTGGCACCTGATCCCATTGGGCGACATGGAGCTTTATGGTCATGTTTTTGATTGTAGAGATTTTATTAACTTTTACATTTGGTTCAAAATGTGGGAGGATATTTTGGTAAGAGTATGTAGGGGCACACTTTTTTTTTCTTTGCTGAGCTCAGGCTTCAATGTGCCTTCACGGGGCACTGCTCAAAACCCTCAGGAGTTCGCCTTCAGAGGCAGAATGGGTGAGGATTGTCTAAGATATCATCCTTAGAGGTGAGGCTGCTGGCCTCCTGGCTCTTCTACCTTGCTTATGTATGATAGGAGGAGTGAGTGTCTCTTTAAAAAAAATACATGCATATATTTTTATGTCTGCCTATCCATCTATCATCTATGTATCCATGCCATTTTAGCTTACCTACGTACTTTGCATATCTTTAATTTCTCCTTTGAGAGTCCATTTTCAACATTCATCATGCTAGTCCACAGACTATTATTTTCACCAATAAAAATGCATTTCTGTGCTGAAGAGAGTGTGGAGAAAAGGCAACCCTTCTACCCTGTTGGTGGGAATGTAAATTGGTCCAGTCACTATGGAGAACAGTATGGAGGGTCCTTAAAAAACCAAAAACAGAGTTACCATATGATCCTGCAATCCCACTCCTAAGCATATATCTAGAAACGATGAAACTCTAATTTGAAAAGATACATGCACCCCAGTGTTCACTGCAGCACTATTTACAATAGCCAAGACATGGAAGCAACCTTAATGTCCATTGACAGATGAATGGATAAAGAAGTAGTACATATATACAATGGAATATTACTCAGCCATAAAAAAGAATGAAATAATGCCATTTGCAGCAACATGGATGGACCTAGAGATTATCATACTAAGTGAAGTAAGTCATTCAGAGAAAGACAAATATCATATATTGTCACTTATATGTGGAACCGAAAATATGATACAAATGGACTTATTTACAAAATAGAAATAGACTCACAGACAGAAAACAAACTTATGGTTACCAAAGGGGAAAGGGGAGAGAGGGGGATAAATTGGGAGTTTGGGATTAACAGATAACACACTACTATTATATATGTGTAACAGATAAACAACAAGAACCTACTGTATAGCATGGAGAACTATATTCAATATCTTGTAATAATCTATAATGGAAAAGAATCTGAAGAAAAGAATATATATATCCCACTACTGGCCATATACCAAGAGAAAACCATAATTCAAAAAGACACATGCGCCCCAACATTCATTGCAGCACTATTTACAGTAGCCAGATCATGGAAGCAACCTAAATGCCCATTGACATATGAATGGATAAAGAAGATGTGGTACATATATACAGTGGAATATTACTCAGCCATAAAAAGGAATGAAATTGGTCATTTGTAGAGATGTAGATGGACCTAGAGACCATTGTATGGAGTGAAGTAAGTCAGAAAGAGAAAAATATCGCATATAAATGCATATATGTGGAATCTAGAAAAATAGTACAGATACATCAGTTTGCAAGGCAGAAATAGAGACACAGATGTAGAGAACAAATGTATGGACACCAAGGGGGGAAAGTGGGGTGGTGGTGGTGGTGGTGGTGGTGGTGGTGGTATGAATTGGGAGATTGGGATTGACATATATACACTAATATGTGTAAAATAGATAACTAATAAGAACCTGCTGTATAAAAAACTAAAATTCAAAAGAAAATAAAACCTTAAAAAAAAGAATATAAATGTATATCTCTGAATCATTTTGCTGTACACTTGAAACTAACATAACCTTGTAAATCAACTGTACTTCAATTAAAAAAAACCAACCTTGGCTAGATTAAAACATAAAAAAATTCTGAAATCCAATATTCTAATTAGCAAAGAGTAACAGCTTCCTGATTAGAAATTGCATTGACCACTCTCAGGCCTTTCATTCTCGATAGTAAGTGAGTTGAACACCCAGCACATGAACTTTTAAGTATAACAATGGACAGGCCCAGGAGCTGAAGCTTACACTCACTTGCACATACATAAAACAGTTATCTCTGACGGAGTATTTTTAAGTAAGTCACAGACAGTGAAACACTGAGTTTTAGTCAGTATGTTCTTAGATCTCAAGTTGGATGTGTATTGCTGTTTATCTCATAGGTTAATGTAAGTAAATGCCAGACACCCAATAAATGAGGGGGTGTGCTTGACTTGAGCTGATATCTTATTTTGTCTCTACTGTTTGGTACTCCGAGATGCTAAAACATCAGAATCACGGCAAAACCCATATTTTCCCACATGCAGTAGTAGTTGGGTTCATCTTACCTCCATTCTTACATAAAATTTTATCTATGAAGACTGTGTCTCCCAGAGTTCTACAAACATTTCTCCTTATTTCTCGCCTATTTATATTCTGGGGTCTTAGTCTAACTTTTTATAGAATGAGATAGACTGATTAAAGAGGAGGGAAACCAATGCTCAGGTTGCTGCACTCTGGCTGGAGAGAGGTATATGTCTCGATTTCCAGTTGCTTGAATGTCTTGTTCTTCTGAGCAAGAGGCAGATATGGGGTAAAGGCAGAGGTTTCTCTTCTTTCAGACCAGCAGACTTGCAATGCTTGATTGTATATTATGCAAAGGTCAGTAATTGTTATTCCCATCAAGTTATCAGTTCAAATTCTTTCTGGATTCTGACGACAAGATGACTCCTGGTCCTGGTTAATTAATTTATTCTTTCATGAAATATTTATGGAATTCCTCCTACATGCTAGGTGCTCTTTAGGCACTGGGGATACAGGATAAAATATCCATGACTTTATAGAGCTTAATTTATTGTTGTGCCTTTTGATCTTATTCTGTGAATTCATAGAGTGGCAATATGATGAGCTGCTAGACAGATGTCATTTGACACCAAAGTTCAACCAAAGGCACGTAAGGCATATCTAGTGAACTTTAATTTTTAAAGTCATTTTCAGTTCAACCTATTTTAATATCGATAAATTGCTCATTAAAGAAATTTAAAAATTTAAATAAAAATGTATATCTTTGTGTATATTTCCTACATAAACTTGCAAAATAATAATTCCTTCAGCTCTTTAGTCTTTCAAAAGTGTTTTAGCCCATCTACCAAATTATTTATGGGCACAGTTGACTCAGAAAGATTAAGTAATCTGCTCAAGGAATATACCCGAGTAAGTAAAGAAGCTGAAACTCAACTCACGCCTTCGGACGCCAAGCTCAGTATTCCTTCCATTATACTAGTCAAATTTGCAGTTTCCAGCACTTTCTACATTGAGTTATAATTCATCAGGTTCATAAAGCATAGATAATAAACTCTTCTACTAAAACAATTTCAATTACGTGCTTCACAATTGAGTTAGGCAATGGAATTTTTCCAAGATTGCCTGTCAGTATTTCAAAATGTGTTTATTCAGTAAACTCTTGCCTCTTTTCCTGTTAGAATCTGCCTGTTCTGAGATCTCAGAATAAATATTCTTTTGACGCTACATACCTCCTTATGAGGAAACACTCACTTGATTGTTATTGATAAGTTGAAAACGCAACGAAGGCTGCGTGATGTTGTCTTGACCTGCTTTTATTAAATTAAAACTTCTGTTTTATAATTTGGTTTCTTTTTTCTCCTGACAGACACAATTTAGGAATCATGTAAGAAAGAGTTTATCCTTTTTCTTTTACTTCAGAGTAGGTAAAATGTAACTTTTCAAGTATAAGAGATTTTTTTTCAATCTTGATTTTTACATATTAAGTGCATCATTACTTTCAATATGTTTCTAGAAAACTTTCTGTTAATTCTAATAGCTCATTATTTATTTAATGGGGCTCAGTCAGTTATCTATTTAACATGATCTACTGAGCACCCATTTTAAACAAGGTACAAAATTAGTTCCTATATACGTGATTACTCCAGTTTATGGAATGTTTTTCAAGTTTCTGCACTGGTTCTGGACCCGCAGAGCATCTAATATTAAAAGATAAACTATCTCTTGGACATGCATCCATCAGTCCCTTTGTTCACAAGGGAGATATCCTACAATTGCATTTGAAAAAACACACCAATGTATAGCAAAGTTAATTCAAGAAAAACTTTCAAGCTAAAAACCGAAACAAAACAAAGCAAAAGAAAGTGAAAGTTATTGAAGCAACAATGTTGTTTTTCCTGCTGTTTGTGGCTTGAAAAATAATGGAATATTTGAATCAAGTCATAAAGATTAGGGACAAAATTGTGAGGTTTGTTTTATTTACATACTTCTTACTCTCTAAAATATCCATTTTTTTGCTTTAGTGTCATAAACTATTTCTTAATTATTTTAGGTAACAAACTTTTACATTAAATGTGACTTACATGTTTTCTTGAACTTTTTTTCTCTCTCTTGCTATACTCACCTTTTAGCAGACTATTTTGTTCCTATAAAACAAGGAACCATTTGATTTCATAATGCACCATCCCTGGTACTGTTATGAATCTCCATTCACACTGCATGGTTAGCATTGCTTGTAACGAGGCTGCCTGAACCATGGTAACTTCTTGTAACTCAGTAAACAATGGAAAATAGATGGATCATTCATTCTAGTGTTACATTATGGCATAATCAGCTTTCATTACCGGTTTTCTTGTGGAGATGATTGGGATTAGATGCTGTAAACACATGGTAGAATATATCTGTTCTCTCAAAAGGCCAAGTTCAAGAGCTGTGTGAATCATTCTTACTTTCTCACAGCCATCTTTAGTTTCTTTCTGAGCCTTTAAAAAGGTTAACCTCTTCTTTCTTTCTTTCTTTCTTTCATTGGATGTGTGGATGACAGGCTCTTGGTGCTCCAGCCAGGCATCAGGGCTGAGCCACTGAGGTGGGAGAGCCAACTTCAGGATACTGGTCCACAAGAGACCTCCCAGCTCCATGTAATATCAAATGGTGAAAATCTCCCAGAGATCTCCATCTCAACGCCAAGACCCAGCTCCACTCAACGACCTGCAACCTACAGTGCTGGACACCCTATGCCAAACAACTAGCAAGACAGGAACATAGCCCCATCTATTAGCAGAGAGGCTGCCTAAAATCATAATAAAACCACAGACACCCCAAAACAAAACACCACCAGACATGGACCTGCCCACCAGAAAGAAAAGATCCAGCCTCATCCACCAGAACACAGGCACTAGTCTCCTCCACCAGGAAGCCTACACAACCCACTGAACCAACCTTAGCCACTGGGGACAGACACCAAAAACAACGGGAACTACGGACCTGCAGCCTGTGAAAAGGAGGCCCCAAACACATTAAGTTAAGCAAAATGAGAAGACAGAGAAACACACAGCAGATGAAGGAGCAAGGCAAAAACCCACCAGACCAAACAAATGAAGAGGAAATAGGCAGGCTTCCTGAAAAGCAATTCAGAAAAATGATAGTAAAGATGATCCAAAATCTTGGAAATAGAATGGAGAAAATACAAGAAACATTTAACAAGGACCTAGAAGAACTAAAGAGGAAACAAACAATGATGAAAAACACAAGAAATGAAATGAAACCTTCTCTAGAAGAGATCAATAGCAGAATAACTGAGGCAGAAGAACGGATAAGTGACCTGGAAGATAAAATAATGCAAGTAACTACTGCAGAGCACAATAAAGAAAAAAGAATGAAAAGAATTGAGGACAGTCTCAGAGACCTCTGGGACAACATTAAATGCACCAACATTCGAATTATAGGGGTACCAGAAGAAGAAGAGAAAAAGAGAGAGACTGAGAAAATATTGGAAGAGATTATAGTTGCAAACTTCCCTAATATGGGAAAAGAGATAGTTAATCAAGTCCAGGAATCACAGAGAGTCCCATAAGGATAAATCCAAGGAGAAACATGCCAACACACATATTAATCAAACTATCAAAAATTAAATACAAAGAAAAAATATTAAAAGCAGCAAGGGAAAAACAAAAAATAACACACAAGGGAATCCCCATAAGGTTAACAGCTGATCTTTCAGCAGAAACTCTGCAAGCCAGAAGGGGGTGGCAGGACATATTTAAACTGATGAAGGAGAAAAATCTGCAACCAAGATTACTCTACCCAGCAAGGATCTCATTCAGATTTGATGGAAAATTAAAACCTTTACAGAGAAGCAAAAGTTAAGAGAATTCAGTACCACCAAACCAGCTTTACAACAAATGTTAAAGGAGCTTCTCTAGGCAGGAAACACAAGAGAAGGAAAAGACCTACAGTAATAAACCCAAACAATTAAGAAAATGGTAATAGGAACATACATATGTATAATTAGCTTAAATGTAAATGGATTAAATGCTCCAACCAAAAGACAGACTGGCTGAATGGATACAAAAACAAGACCCATATATGCTGTCTACAAGAGACCCACTTCAGACCTAGAGACACATACAGACTGAAAGTGAGGGGATGGAAAAAGATATTCCATGCAAATGGAAACCAAAAGAAAGCTGGAGTAGCAATTCTCATATCAGACAAAATAGACTTTAAAGCAAAGACTATTACAAGAGACAAAGAAGGACACTACATAATGATAAAAGGATCAATCCAAGAAGAATATATAACAATTGTAAATATTTATGCACCCAACATAGGAGCACATCAATACATAAGACAAATACTAACATCCATAAAAGGGATAATTAACAGTAACACAATCATAATAGGGGACTTTAACACCCCACTTTCACCCTGGACAGATCATCCAAAATGAAAATAAATAAGGAAACACAAGCTTTAAATGATACATTAAACAAGATGGACTTAATTGATATTTATAGGACATTCCATCCAGAAACAACAGAATACACATTTTTCTCAAGTGCTCATGGAACATTCTCCAGGATAGATCATATCTTGGGTCACAAATCAAGCCTTGGTAAATTTAAGAAAATTGAAATCGTATCAAGTATCTTTTCCGACCACAATGCTATGAGACGAGATATCGATTACAGGAAGAAATCTGTAAAAAATACAAACACATGGAGGCTAAACAATATACTATTAAATAACCAAGAGCTCACTAAAGAAATCAAAGAGGAAATCAAAAAATACTTAGAAACAAATGACAATGAAAACACAAGAACCAAAAACCTATGGGATGCAGCAAAAGCAGTTCTAAGAGGGAACTTAATAGCAATAAAATCCTACCTCAAGAAACAAGAAAAATCTCAAATAAACAACCTAAACTTACACCTAAAGCCATTAGAGAAAGAAGAACAAATAAACCCCAAAGTTAGCAGAAGGAAAGAAATCATAAAGATCAGAACAGAAATAAATGAAAAAGAAATGAAGGAAACGATAGCAAAGATCAATAAAACTAAAAGCTGGTTCCTTGAGAAGATAAACAAAATTGATAAACCATTAGCCAGACTCATCAAGAAAAAAAGGGAGAAGACTCAAATCAATAGAATTAGAAACGAAAAAGGAGAAGTAACAACTGACACTGCAGAAATACAAAGGATCATGAGAGATTACTACAAGCAACTATATGCCAATAAAATGGACAACCTGGAAGAAATGGACAAATTCTTAGAAAACTACAATCTTCTGAGACTGAACTAGGAAGAAATAGAAAATATAAACAGACCAATCACAAGCACTGAAATTGAGACTGTGATTAAAAATCTTCCAACTAATAAAAGCCCACCACAAGATGACTTCACAGGCAGATTCTATCAAACATTTAGAGAAGAGCTAACACCTTGCCTATGTTTTCTCTTAGGTTTCCATCATAGCCATGGGAAAGAAGTGGCCTGGCCAGGCAGTTCGTCCATGGAGAGGACGAGAGGCACATTGGGCAGAATAATCCCAGATAATCTGCCCCCAGCAATAGCAACCTGGAAAAAGGTAGATTCCTAATCACAGACACATGAGCAAGAAAAATAAATTATTGATTTAATCACTGAGTTTTGGAGTGTCAGCAGCAATTGCTAACTAAAATAAATGTCTAGTAGTTAATAAAGTATTTTTGTAATGTTGATCAATAGCTTACTATTAATAATGGAATAAGAATAAAATCCATAAGACATGTTTTAATACTTTGAGCATCATGGCCACAGGAAATAAAAAAAAATAACTTGTGAATTTATTTTAGTTGAAGAGAAGTGTGATTGAGTGATCAATATTTGAGTAAAATGTAAAAGTAGTACATTTGCATTAAAATGGGATGGAAATATGAATTCAAGGAATGAAATAAATGAAGTAACATTCTGACTGTTCAAGAAGAGATGGATCAAGTTTTTTTCGGTACGCGGGCCTCTCACTGTTGTGGCCTCTCCCGTTGCGGAGCACAGGCTCCGGACGCGCAGGCTCAGCGGCCATGGCTCACGGGCCTACCTGCTCCGCGGCATGTGGGATCTTCCTGGACCGGGGCACGAACCCGTGTCCCCTGCATCGGCAGGTGGACTCTCAATCACTGCACCACCAGGGAAACCCGGTCATGTATTTTTTAAATGAATAATAATGGGGATCAAATCACTATGGTGTTTCGTGTATTAGGGTTCAATCAGAACCACTGAGGAGGAGTCTGTTTATCCATCTACCTACCTATCTCTTTATATCGATTTCTCTGTTTTTATGGAATAAGAGATTTGCCACAAGGATTTGATCTAATACAATTTTGGGAACTGGCTAAACAGTCTCTGTAAACTGGCAGACTTTGCCTCTGACACTGGAGCTTGAAATCAACAAGGCAAACCATTGGGAAGCGGAAATAGATGTGAAGTTGGGGAGAACAAGAACAAGCATCTCTTCAGCATGAACTCAAGCAAGAAGAGACTGGAATCCATGTCAGTTCTCACTGCCTCCAATCTTGACATTGGGTGGCTTGTAGGAGAGGGTGGTGCCTTGACCACACAGCTAAATACACACTTCTCCCAGGAACTGGAGGAGCTGAAGGAGCAGATAGAACAGTTGCAGGTCCTCTCCAACAAGGTGAGCCAGCAGGGAAGCAAAGATTCACGTGAACCACAAAATGGCTGCTGCTTCACTGTTCTTCTCCAATTTCCCACAAGACTCCTTCCTGTGGCCCACCCTTACCAGAAACACACAGGAAAGAGAATTCTGGGGGAAATAGTGTAGCCTAGCCTAGCCAACATATTATGGAGCCGTTATAACGCTTTGGATACTTTTCCAAGAGTTTTTAACAGATTTATTTTAAAATGTCAAATTTGGAATACATCAGAATTTATATTCTTTGCAATTATTTAAACTTAAGATGAGTAGTATTCCCTGTGAACTTAAAAATGTGTGTGAGGTGGGCTTCCCTGGTGGCGCAGTGGTTGAGAGTCCGCCTGGAGATGCAGGGGACACGGGTTCGTGCCCCGGCCCAGGAAGATCCCACATGCCGCGGAGCGGCTGGGCCCGTGAGCCATGGCCGCTGAGGCTGCGCGTCCGGAGCCTGTGCTCCGCAACGGGAGAGGCCACAACAGTGAGAGGCCCGCGTACCGCAAAAAAAAAAAAAAAATGTGTGTGAGAGTACATCGTTGTATAAATTACTTTAGAAAGTATGTAAGTAAAAATGTCTGAAGATCCCCGAGATAGGGTTTAGTTTACAGAAATTGCTAAGGAGGGAGAAACAAGTTGGGATCTGATGGAATCATTCCCTAAGGTGAGATGTTGGCTGCAGATGCAGGAGCAGATGGGGAATTTTATGGCTAACCCAAAAAGCCAGCCCAAGGAAGCACATCTCCCATTGCCTGAGGGGTCACTCTGCAGATGTAAGCATGATGATACTAACTGGTGCCTGCTTCTCCCTAATCTTCTGTGCCTATTTTCTGCAGACCCCTAAGGCTGGACAGTTCCTACATGTGGGCTCAGACCCTGATCAAACAGAGCTCCAAGCAGTTCTTTGCATTCCTCTGGACCCAGCCCCGTCCCTCAGCTCCTTGGTGAGGTTTCTGCTCCAGGCAGACAGATTTCCCAGGAAGTGACCACCTGTTGTATGCCTGGCTCTGTAATAGCCAAATACTGCATGGATTCCTAATGACATACCCCTTCTTAATTGGGTCCCTGAGGACCAATAACTTACAGATTCACTACTGAGAAATGTGCTACTTTGCTCCTTCCTGAGGAGTGTGGAGGAGGGGACGACAGCTGAGAGGTTAGGGATTGGAACCAGATTGTGCAGCTTGATGCTTTGAGGAGTGAGACGCAGATCTGAGTCACTGTGGAAAACTAAAGAGGAAAGCGATGAGGCAGCAACCTGAGAGACAGCGTCGAGGATGGAGCCAGATGAGTCCAGCTCGCTCAGCACGGAGCTGGGGGAGAATAATTGACACACTCTCTTGAGGGAATTCAGTAGTGAATGTCCTCTGAAACCTGGGTAATCATTGACCCGGCAGTTAAAGTGAATAATATAACCAATAATGTAACCATTCACTTGATAGCAGAAATCTAGGTCCAGTGTTTTATCATTATAAATGTTATGAGGGATATTCTTATATATCAATCTTTAAGTA
The DNA here is from genome assembly GCF_003031525.2 of Neophocaena asiaeorientalis asiaeorientalis. Taxonomy (NCBI): domain Eukaryota; kingdom Metazoa; phylum Chordata; class Mammalia; order Artiodactyla; family Phocoenidae; genus Neophocaena; species Neophocaena asiaeorientalis. The sequence goes on along the minus strand of NW_020174698.1, from coordinate 12,740,289 downwards.
GATTTTAATTTTCCTAGCATTCATTTCTGAAACAATAATTACTGGATCAAATGATATGAAAAATTATAAGGCTGCTGATGCCATTTTTTCTTCATATGAGATGGTATATTCCAATTTATACTCTTGCTAGCAAAACAGAGAACACACTCTACCAAACAATGATTACAACCTTTTTTAAGACTTTCAACTCCAATAAAGATGTTAAAAAAAAAAGTTGAAAAAAAAAAGACTTTCAACCATGTGATTAGTGATATCTTATTACTCATTTCTTTGAATAAACCACTTTTGATACAGAGTAGTATCAAAAAGTCTAAAAAACAAGGTAAGAGGCAAGACTACTCTGGACTGAACTAGTATGTTTTGCAAAGTGTCTCTCCATCTCAATTTCACACACAAACTAGAAGATGGGCTGTACCTGGTGACTGTATTAGACTGTGTGATAGGATTATAGATTTTAAGTCCTGAGCCACCCTCTTCCCCCACCCTCCATTCCTCAAATGCACAGAAAATATCTAATCCATTTGTAACACGTTCAGTTGACTGTATTATAGGTACGACTTTATGAAACAGAGTTGATCACAATCTAGATTCGACTCCTGCTTCTCAGGAATAACATTATTATGATCATTGTGATTTTTGTTGAGTTTCAATGATAACCACAGGCTTTTAAAGTAATTTAAATCAGTCTCAATTAAAACATAAACAATTTTGAGATTATTGTGATATTTTCACAGCATTTAAAATTGTAGCCCATACTGCTTGAAACTGTTCTCTGGTATGTTCTTAATTTGCCCTCAAGATCCTCTTTGTGGTCACTCTTGACCTGAATATATATCCTGCCTTCTTTGGTTGTATGGTGGTCTCCAAATGGAAAGATCATACACTTGATGCTAAGTACGGTTATCTTTAAAAAGGCTAGTATGTGAAATATCTCTATCCAAAACAAGAGGATAAGTTTGATTCCTCTAGGCCAGCTCTTAAAAGGCTCTTGAATCAGATCAGCACAAAGCTTGATTCCACCTTTGGTGGAGATGGATGCAGCAGGACATCAGGACCTGATGCTGCTCTACGTTTGTATCACATAGTGTTACAGACTGAATGTTCACGTCCCTGCAAAATCCATATGTTGAAATCCTAATCCCCAATGTGATGGTACTAAGAAGTGGGGACTCTGAGAAGTAATTAGGTCATGAAGGTGGAGCCCTAATGAATAGGGTTAGTGCCCCTTATAAGAAGAAACAGGAGAGTTTGCTCTCTCTGTTCTCCAGTATGTGAGGATATAAGGAGAGGATGGCCATTTGCAAACAGGAAGTGTCACTACCAGACACTGGATCTGCTGGCACCTTTTTCGGGGATTTACCAGCTCCATAACTGAGAGAAATAAATGTTTGCTGTTTAAGCCCAGTCTATAGTATTTTTGTGATTGCAGCCCCAACTGACGAAGGCTTGTAGTGAATTCCTTTTTTTTTTTTTACATCTTTATTGGAATAAAATTGCTTTACAATGGTGTGTTAGTTTCTGCTTTATAACAAAGTGAATCAGTTATATATAAACATATGTTCCCATATCTCTTCCCTCTTGCGTCTCCCTCCCTCCCACCCTCCCTATCCCACCCCTCTAGGTGGTCACAAAGCACCGAGCTGATCTCCCTGTGCTATGCGGCTACTTCCCACTAGCTATCTATTTTACCTTTGGTAGCGTATATGTGTCCATGCCTCTCTCTCGCTTTGTCACAGCTTCCCCTTCCCCCTCCCCATATCCTCAAGTCCATTCTCTAGTAGGTCTGTGTCTTTATTCCTGTCTTACCCCTAGGTTCTTCATGACATTTTTTTTTCTTAGATTCCATATATGTGTTAGCATACCGTATTTGTCTTTCTCTTTCTGACTTACTTCACTCTGTATGACAGACTCTAGGTCCATCCACCTCACTACAAATAACTCAATTTCATTTCTTTTTATGGCCGAGTAATATTCCATTGTATATATGTGCCACATCTTCTTTATCCATTCATCCGATGATGGACACTTAGGTTGCTTCCATGTCCTGGCTATTGTAAATAGAGCTGCAATGAACATTTTGTTCTAATCCCTTCCTTATCAAGCATTCTTCTCATGTTTTGACTTCCCAGGTAGCAGGAATTGCGTGCTGGCTAAGCTGATATAAGAATTTGATCTGCTTAATGACCTGCTCATATTTATTTTTGCAAGTTAATAAAATGACATTTATTTTTCATTTAGAAAATTAAGTGTCAAAATTCCTTAAAAGGAGCTGATTTAAAAAATCATAAATATGCTTTAACATGAAGGCTGTGTAGCAAAGAGGTTAAGAGCTCAGCTTCTGGATCAGGACTGCTGGGGTTCAAATTTCATCTCCATTTCTTATTAGCTGCATGACCTTGGCAAGTTTCTGGGCCTTAGTTTCCTGATCTATAAAATATGATGAATATAGGATTTATATGACAAAATTATGGTATGCATTAAAGGAATTAATACTTTTTAAGTGCTTAGAATAGCATCTGGCAAAAAACCCCCCACTATAACTATAAGTTAATATCATTAAATAAATGGGGTAAGCTACGCATACCTGTGAACTAATCTCTTAGTTTTCTTTTTCTTTCCATATCTAGTTCTAAACCTTGTATATCTCCTATTCAATTTTTTTCACAATCAATTTTTAGTAGGCTCAATGTTTTGATTATTTTGCTTAGCTTGGTTAAAAGGAAATTGACATTTGCATGTTAATAACCTGGAATTAAACATTTTTCATATACAGATCTTATCAAATGTCTCTGTGAAAGAGTCTACAAAAAAAAGGCTATCAAAAAAGGATCATATACGGATCTTATCAAATGTCTCTTTGAAAAAGTCTATCAAAAAAGGATGTACAGGGCTTCCCTGGTGGCGCAGTGGTTGAGAGTCACCTGCCGATGCAGGGGACACGGGTTCATGCCCTGGTCTGGGAAGATCCCACATGCCGCGGAGCGGCTGGGCTCCTGAGCCGTGGCCGCTGAGCCTGCACGTCCGGAGCCTGTGCTCCGCAACGGGAGAGTCCAAAAAAAAAAAAAAAAAAAAAAAAAAGGATGTACATACGAACCTTCAAATTGCGAATTTTCAAAGATGTGAATGTGCGTTCATATGTCCAATCACGTAAGTTAGTTCACGTGTCTGACATACATTGTCACGTGCGTGCATCCTCTACAAGTGGTTGTGCTTTTGTGTACTTTACTGTATAGCACTGTATAGAGTACAGTAGTACAGTATCTTTATTTCAAGCCCAAGATGTCCAGAAGCAAGAGTAAAAACAGTGGTGATGTAGCTGGTACGACTGTACTTTTCAAGGTACTGTACTGTAAGATTTAAAATGTTTTCTTTATCTTTTGTGTTTTTTTTCTATGTATTCTTTGTGTGAAAAGTATTATAAATCTATTATAGTACAGTACTATATAGCCAGTTGTGTTAGTTGGGTACCTAGGCTAACTTTGTTGGACTTACAAACAAACTAGGCTTACAAACGTGCTCTCAGAATGGAATTTGTTCTTATGTGGGGGACTTACGGGGGACTTCCTTGGCAGTGTGATGCGGCCAAAAAAAAAAGGATGTAACTTATTACTGTGGAAGTCTCTTTAGAAGAGGAGAGCGATGATATGACAAAGATGTAAATACAGCCACAAGCAATATGTGAGCTGCTTGGTAAGTGTTGGATGCATGAAAGTATGCATAGGTAGGGATAGGCAGACAAATGTGTAGGTAACGTAGATAGATAAGTACATGACGTATCCCGTAAGCAGAAGTAGTGCAGATCTCAGGACCAGAGTAAGTGAGAGCTGGTGCATTTCTTCTGGTTCAACTCATTTCTAAGCTCACCAGTACCATGATTGTAAATAATTTATAGAGTATTAACTAACAGTCTCCGCTCAGGAAGAACAGACTTACTATATTTAGACTGTGTTTTAGATGTCATTTGTTGATCTTTGGTCAGTGTTATGATTTTTCAAAGTGTTTCTTGCAAAAAACATTTGCACTTTCAAGAAATGACTCTCTTCTCAATGTTTACATTAGAAAGTAAATGACAAGCAAAGTGTATACAATTCACAAAATGTCCGCTTATGAATAATTAATGGAGTTCACTGGAAGTTTAAGGTGCAACAGACATCATCAGCTCTGGGTGTCACCACACAACACTGCATTTCCTTCTTATTCTTTTCTCCCCCTCTTCTTATTTATTTGTTTATCCTATATCTTGACACTTTCCCCTCACTCCTGATGTTGAACTTGTGGCTTTTTCCAAGTGTGAACTTCAGATGGTATTCCATCGGTCAAGCTCCCTCTGGAGTGCGCATAATGCCTGACAGGGTGGGGATTAATGTTGGAAGCCTCTCCCTCCAGCAGCCTCAGGGGCTCCTTTTCTTTCACGCTTTAGGGATGTTTTGTCAGCCTTTGAATGCTGCCTCTTTGGCTGCCTTTGTGGAGACAGCTTGTGCTCAGAGGTGATTTACTTGTAAGCTGATTGCCGCTCCATGGGTGAAGAAAGCATGACCAGTTCTCAGTCAGACCGTCAGGGCGCCCCCAGCTCGTTACATCAGCATCACATGATGGGGAACTGGGCAGCACCAAACAGTCTCCTTGTTGCCTCTTTTTTTTTTTTTTCTTTCAAGGAAAGAGAAGAAAGCCTGGGAAAAGAGAAATAGATGCCTGTTTTTCCTTGAGAATCACTGAATGCTCTTCACTGTAACACCAAGGAAAAAAAAATTTAATTGATGTTCTATAACAGGAGGGGGGAAGCAAAGGGACACAGAAGACTGAGGGAAAAAAATTACAGTTTAACGAGACTTGGGTCCAGTATATCAGCTTTATCTGTTTTGGCACTTTATTGAACCTTCCCCTATAACTCCCTCCCCATTTTTCTAGTGGTTATATTAATGTTTATCTAGAAACTTGTATGTACATTAGCAGAGCAGAGACAAAGAAAATAACACTTCTGTTTGTTTTGGTTTTGATCAAATTAAGTAGATTGTTTCTTCCTGTTTCGTACTGTTCTGGATTGTATTACATTGCTTACAGCAGACTGTATGCTTTAAATAAAAAGTGAGCTGGTCCCCATTCCCTCACCTGTGTCATTTCTCGTCAATGTCAAGTACTGGTCAGGGGAGGCACGGCACATGAAAGTCCTGTGACGCACTGGTTACCGATCCTGTCATCCGAGGACTGTAACATTCATGGTAGTTCCTCCTTCCCAGGTACGTGCAGCAAGAATATACCTTACGTCCTGCTGAATTGTAGTCAACGTTGATGACTCATGCCCACAGTTGGTTTTGTGGCAATCAACAACGTTTTCAATCTGGGTTTGAACATTTGACCAAGAAGGTTTTTTTTTAAAAAAAGAGCTTGGTTCTGCTGAGGTTTACTAACGTCTCCATAATATGTGAACCAAACTCCCGAAAAGTGCTTCTTGCTCCTTATCTACGATAAAATCACAGGATTATCTCGAGGATCACATGGAACTAACAATGGTATCCCTGCTGATAGCACTCTTCATAAATTAAAGAAGGAAGCATTTGTGTTAAAAATAGTGAAGTATGCTGTCTTATACTTCTGGGAATAGAGATTACTGTTTCCGAGAAAACTTGTTCCAGTTATGCAGCAGAGGCACAAAACACGGACCTTTTAATAAAGTCACTTTTAATAAAGTTCATTTATAATATTACTTGATGCCTGTCTCCTTCCCCTTGACAAAGGAAACTCCTAATTTTATCTTTAGCAGCTGAAACTTTAATGAGAATGTTTTTATGTATTATTTAATAAATTTTGTCAATTTGATTACGTAAATCGAATAACATCCTCATTGCAAAAAATTAGATAATGTAGAAAACATAAAGGAGAAAACCATTTCATCATTCCACGACTTAAAGGAAACCTCTCCTAGTGTTTGCTGTACTCGTTGGCTGACATGATTTGTGAAGGGGACCTGGGAATACATCTGACCACCCAAGCTGATCCTGGCACTCTTCCTTTGTTGCACTTGTCACAGCTGAAATGATCTTGTCCTTTGTGTAATTTTTATTCTTTGGCTATCTCGCCCTCAATAATATAGATGAACTCCATGAAGACAGGTGCTTTTTCTGTTTTGTTCACGGTTGTATCCCCACCACCAAGAATGATGCCTGACATTCGAGGCACTCACTTATTATTTGTTAAATAATGCCTTCATGGATGAACACGAATATTGTCTTATTCCCTTGAATAGTCCTTGCTTAGTTGAATTTATCCTATCTAAGCAATTTGGAATCTTGATATTTAAATTAACGTTATATACATAGTATCTCCCCAAGCTTTTAGGAGAGAATCTTCTCGTAATGCTGCAAAATTGGATGCTGAGTGTTGAACACCAAGGCTTTGAGTGAGTAGGACAGGATTTCTTTGTATCCATTCTTAGATGGTTGTTCTGTTACTGAAACCAAGCACGGAAGACTTTCAACCAGTTGCTAAACAGGGAAGGGAGGGGATGCAGAGACAAGGGAGAAGCCACCAAGAAACAATAGTGCAGCCTCGGGGCAGGGTCCTGGGTCCACCTCAAGGGATACACATAATAATATCTTTAAGGACTTCTGCAAAATTAAAAGCCCCGCCAAATGGAAGATGTTCCAGAGAGAAGGTAACAGTCTGATAAACTTGAAGCTCATCAGGAAACCACCTGAGGCCAGATTAAAGGAGTGCAGGCCCCACATACACCCTGATCCTTATCAGAACCCTGCCCTTGAACCATCCTATAAAACTCCTCATCAAATCTCCCCGGGTTGAGGCACACAGTTTTTGAGGCATGATCCTGCTGTGTCTCCCTTTGCCTGGCAAAGCAATAAAGCTATTCTTTTCTATTTCACCAAAAACTCTGTCTCTGAGATTCGATTCAGCACTGGTGCATGGAGGCCGAATTTTCAGCATCATTACTGCATTCCTTGTGTCACTCTTTTCAAGCTGCTTTTCTTCAGTCTCCAGCGCAGAGAATGGTATAGGTGGATTGGCTATGCCTTCCTTCTGCAACTCCTGGCCTCACTGACCTTTTGAACCTACCAAATTCCTGTGCAGGGTCTTTGCACAAGAGATTCCCTTGCCTAGGAGACTCTTCTGTGCTTTTCAGAGGACAGCCAGCACTTTTGGCTCTGCATTTGGCTGTCAGTGACTTTCTTGTGGTGCTACAGGAGTCTACCTACACTGATCACTGTCTGATATTTGAATTATTCATGCATATGTATCTGTTACCTCTGTTGTCCCACCTCCTACTAGAATGTTTCCATGAGCGCATGAAACTTGTTTTGTTCACTATGGTACCTGGTAAAGAGAATATATACATTAGACAACACTTTATCTAAGAAATATTTACTAAATTTACATGCTCTACCATTCTATGGGCTAAATACTAGGAATCTGAAGCTGACTATGAGACCATCCTTGTCCTTGGGGCTTATAATCTAGAAGAATTTATGGAGCCCCTGCCATATGAACAGGCCTATGCACATTGCCAGGAATACAACCCTGAATGAAGAGAGATTTGCTGGGGTGAGGTTGGGGAGTGGTACCGGTCTAGGTGGTGAAGATAGAAAATAAAAACCACTAGATAATTACAAGCCATTAGATAATTACATTTTTGATAAATGCTACATGGGAAAGTAGAGAACATAGCCAGGATTTAGCTTGGATTGTTTGATTCTTTCCAGATAACCTTATTAACCATGCTGTCAGAAAATTAGACAGAAAATCAGATGTGTTTATTTAGCACTCTTGTGGCATGGATTTTTTTTTTTTCTCCTCATTTCTTTAGCAGCCCAGTATATTTCCAACCAAAACCACCCACGTAAAGTAAGTCAATGGAGTTAGGCCAAAGAAATCAAGCTCTATATTGATTTTGCTTTAACATAATAACCGGCACTAAGAAGTCCAACCTGTGTGTCTCTTTATGTCCTCTTATTTTTTGGATGAGAAAATAAACTTCTGTGAAGCATAAATGTAGATTAGACATTCTGAAATAAGTCAAATGCCAGGACTAAGAGAACAATTACGCTAAAATAGAATTTAATGCATTTAATCCCATAAAAGGGATGGCTTTCATTAAAGCCACTTAAATACCAGATCATGAAAAGATGATTTCTCCTGCCTGTGGTAGTGGGCTCCATATTCAATGGTAACATGCAATTCAGGGAGTTTTTTGTTCTGAGGTGCTATGCTAACTCAGTGACCGAACTCATCTCCACAAATCCTTTGATGACACTTTAAGTTCTTCAAACCAAGAAAATGGTGAGTGAATTTTATTAGGGGCCAGTAAAACTTAAAAATAAATTAGTTTAAAATATATTTCTTCTTTTGTATAAATACTTTGTTGACTAGCAGCCGTATGTAACTCTTTACTGCCCTCCCCTGATCAGTTTTAGAAATGTTGATTCTTTCAAAGAAAATTAAACTCTTCCATCATTAAGAAAATAAATTTAGTCATTTCCTCCAATGGATAAGTTTAAATGGCCTCTTTTCAGGAGACAATATCTTCCAGTCTCAAATTTCTCTACATTAGCATATTCCCAAAAGTAATAACCAGGAAAGAAACCATAGCTTTTAATTGACACTATCTCAAAGCCCTGGGATCTCCAGAGTGGTGCTAACTTCTTTCATTTCAGTATTACTCCCTCTCATTCGAAAATTAGAGGTGGGAATAAAGAAACTGAGTCAAGCTCACTCTTTGATATAGTTTATCTATTGAACTTGTGGGTAATTACTGAATCCTAGTAGCTTGAATACAACTTTACGGAAAATGCATTGCACTACATTCTAGCCTGAATGTGAAATTTAAAAAGGTGAGGTGGACACATGGGGGCTTGTTTGATTTTGAATGGTGGACCGCTAGGGCCAGAAGTGAATCAGAGTTAAACAAATCTAGTGAATTGAATTCAAGTATGAGGAAACTGAGGCCCAGAGAGTGAAGTGATTCTCAAAGTCACACATAAAAAAAACAGAGGTTTATTCAACTACCCCTGATTTCCTCTTCTATGCAGCCTCCACCACGGGATCGGGTTTGGAAAAACCTCTCCTCATCTCCCAGGTGTGAACCTAGGTTTTAGTGTCGCTTCAGCTTCCATCATTAAAACCTTAATGCTCTTGTGCTGCCCTCTGGTGACAAAGGATATGTACTACAGCTGCCGGGCTTGGTCAAGCACACCCCTCTTTACTCATTCATTCAACAAATATTTATGGAGGTCTACTAAATGCCTGCCATTTCTCTAGACACTGGACTTTCAGCAGTAAAAATGAACGACAATATTCCCGCCTTCGTGGAACTTATGTTCTAGTGGAGACACGACAGTGAACACATTATATAAAACAGGAGGACTATAGAGATCAAGATATCAGGGAAGGGGGTAGCTCTGTGTGGGCAGGAAGTTGCAATTTTAAATAGTGTGTTCAGGGAAGGCCGCAGTGAATAGATGACATTTTGGAAAAGACTTGAAGGAAGTGAGAGAGAATAAACCATGTCAGTATATGGTGGAGGGCCAGAGAGGCGCAAAGATGGAGACAGGAAGGCGCTATGGGGCCTGTCGGCTGTAACAAGAGCTTGGCTTTTCTCTGGGGAGATGGGAGCTACTGGAGCTTGGTGAGTAGAGGTGTGACGGGGAGTGTCATACGTTTTTGCAGGATTACTATGACTGCTGCGTTGTGAATACACTGCTGTGGTAGCAGAGAAGCCAATTAGAAGGCTGAGGCAAAATGATGGAGCTAAGCACCTAAGAGATAGCCACAGAGGTGAGATTCTGAACATGTTCTGAAGTTAAAGCTACAGGCACGTGCTGATCCTTTGATGTAGGGTGTGCGCAAAAAAGACAAGTCGATGTTGATCACAAAATTTTTGACCTTAGGATGGAAGGATGGAGCTGTCATTGAATGAGATAAGGAAAGACTAAGCAAGAAGCAGATGTTGAGGAAAAATTCAAGAGTTCAGTTTGGGTATCTCAATTTTTATATTTACCTACATATTTACAACTTGCGGTGTACTTCATTCCCTTATGTGGAGTGAAATGAACATTTGTCTGGTATAATTTTCCTTCTATCAGAGAACTTCCTCTAATATTTCTTTTCATGCACATCGGTTGGTGATTAATCTCCTCCACTTTTTTTTTTTTTATTTTGGCATGAAACAGTATTTCATTTTTGTTTTTTTGTTTTTGCAGTATGCGGGCCTCTCCCTGTTGTGGCCTCTCCCGCTGCGGAACACAGGCTCCGGACGCACAGGCTCAGCGGCCATGGCTCACGGGCGCAGCCGCTCCGCGGCATGTGGGATCTTCCCGGACCGGGGCACGAACCCGCATCCCCTGCATCGGCAGGGGGGCTCTCAACCACTGCGCCACCAGGGAAGCCCAGTATTTCATTTTTGAAAGACGTTTTCAATGCATATAGAATTCTAGGTTGACAGTCTTCACCTTTCTTCCCAATACATTCCCTTGCTTCATTGCCTTCTGGCTTTCATAGTTTCTGACAATTTTGGTGTCTGTCCTGGTCTTTGTCCTCTGAATTTATTACACTTTTTCTGCTAACTGCTCTTAAATCTTTTTCTTTATCACCAGTTTTCAGCAATTTGATTTTGATGTGTGTTGGTGTGGTTTACTTTATGTTTCTTTTCTTTGGGGTTCTTTAAGCTTCTTGGATATGTGGGTTTATAGTTTTTGTCACATTTAGAACATTTTTAGTCATTATTTCTTCAAGTACTTTTTCTATCACTTCCCCTTTCTGGGTTTCCAATTACACTGTTAGATTGCTTGATGGTGTCTCACAGGTCACTGATGCATTGTTCATTTTTTAAAAAATCTTTTTCTCTGTGTGCTTCATTTTGGGTATTTTCTGCCGCTTTAAGTTCACTGATCTTTTTTTTTTGTGGAGGGTCTAATCTGTGGTTAATCCTTTCCATATTTTTCATTTCTGATATTATATCTCTACACATCAAGTCGATTCTTTTTATATCTCTCACTTCTTCCCTCATAATGTTCATGCTTTCTTCCATCTCCCTGAGTATATGGTATATATACATAATAGTGTTTGAAATTCATTGTTTGCTCATTTCACCATCTCTGTAAATTCTGGTTCTGTTGCTACTGATTGACTTTCCTTCTGGTGATGGGTCATGTATCCTGCTTACTTGATGCCTGTTTTTTTATCTGAAGACAGACATTATGAATTTTATGATGTTGGGTGCTAGATTTTGTTGTAACCACTTAAATAATGCTGGGCATTGTTCTGGCACGCAGTTAACTTACTTAGGATCAGTTTGTTCCTTTTGGGGTCTACCTTAAGCTTTGTCAGGGTGAATCCAGAGCACCCTTTAGTCCAGGTCTAATTTGTCCCCAGTACTAAGATGATACTCTTCTGCAGATTTTACCCTGTGCTCCAATGTCTCACAAGGTCTTTCTCCTTTGGCTGGTGGAAATATTAATTATTCCCAATGCTGTGTGTCCTTTTCTATTAGGATTGTTCTCCTGTTGCTTTTGGAAGGTTCTTTCCCTAGTCTCAAGGAGTTTCCTTTCACCTGTACTCATATCAGTACTCAGACAAAAACTCAAATTCTCTCTGTGTGGCTTCCTCCTCTTTGGAATCTGCCTCACACATTCTAGCTGCCTTGGACTCTCTGAACTCAGATCTCTGTCTTCCAACTCAATGAGATACCTGGGCTCCGTTTAGGTTCTTTCTCCTCACTCTGCAGCCTGGAAACTCTCTCCAGGTAGTATGCGGGGGCGAGGCTGGGGCCCCCCCTTGTTTGTTTTCCTTCCCTCGGGGATCACTGTCCACACTCCTTGTTGTTCAATCTCTGAAAACTGTCGTTTCATAGATTTTGTCTGTTTTGCTAGTTGTATAATGTTGGGCTGCTGGTGATGGTGGTGGTTAAATCCAATCCCTGTTACTCCATCCGGGCAGGAAGCCGAAGTCTTTAGGGCATTTTAATTCTGAGAAGTGTCCATTGAACATGCAAGTGAAGATGTCAAGTAGGCAATTAGATATATGAATTTGGAGTTCAGGAAAGAGATTCGGATTGGAAATACACATTTGTAATATAAATTTATCAACTATTGCCTTGGAAAATTTCTCCCCACCTTAGGCTCCAGCCATCTTATCAGAACAGAATTGTTCCTTCTATCCTATCAGGTCTCTACTAAGGAAGAGACAGACTAAATAAAATGATATAGTGTCATTGAGTTACTCTTTCCAGGTACATATTCATATGTTAACTAGACTTACCCAGGGTCAATATCTTTGCCAAGCAAGCACAAGTAGATTTTACCTGAAGTGCCAATTCCTGTCTGTTAATAGTAGCTTCTTGAAGTGTTATATACAGAAGGCATCTGAGGCCATGCCCAGGCTCAGGGGGAAAGAGTGCCATGATTGATTACTCATTTCCGTTGTGGGAGCAGGAGAGAGAACAGAGAAAACTGTACCATGTGTTTAACCCATCTGTCTTAGCATAAAATAATAAATGGGTATATTTGGGGCAAGTGACACACAAATGACATAATATAGACTATCAACTCTTCTGCTTTCATTGAGAAAGATATTAGTTAATTATTTCTGAAGAATAACTCATAAGCATATGCCTCTCAAATTAGTCAAGAACAGAAATGGCTGTTCCATTTTCTCTAGTACCATGTGGTTGCCAAATAGAGCATTTCCTTATGTACACCATATGTGGTTTCACTTGACATAATGGAGGGTGGTGCCAATAGGCTTAGGAACTCTCTCCTCTCTCCTCTCTATCTTATAGAACTCATCACTGGGACCTCACTGTCTCTCCTGGATAAGGGGCAATCTACAAGAACAAATCTCATTCTCTAACCTAAACTTTGAGAAAAGATTTACCTATAACATCAGAGCTCAACCATCTTTAGATTATGTTGGGTTATATCTTCAAACTTGTTTTGCATAGTGTTTGAAAAATAGTAAGCCCTCAATGAATGTTTCATAAATGCATTAATGTGATGTTTCCATTTTCCACCTTGAATGGATACCTCAGTCTATACTTGAGAATTTTCCTTGGAGCAAAATATTGACACATTGGGCTCACAAAGCATCTCAGGAAAGCTGGGAACCTTCAGCCACATAAAACCCTACCCACTGGGGCAGATCAACCCTCTTCAAAAAAGTGAACTTAAACTAGGTATAAGAGCCCAAAAAGGAGATGGAGGTTCCATCATTCCATACGGATTGCCTACCATGATTCCTCTTCAGTTGACTCAAACAGAGTTAGTTGCACTAGGGAATTGTGCTGTAGTTCAGGTTTAGTTCAGTTTGACAAATATTTAGTGAGAACTTACTCTGCAGCAGGATTTCTCAACCTTAGCGCAATTGACATTGTCTAATTCTTTGTTGTACAATGCTGACTTATGTATTGTAGGATGTTTAGCAGCATCCCTGGCCTCTACCCACCAGATGCTCGTATTTCCCAATCTCCCCCACCCTCCATCTAGTCTCCATGATGTTTACAGACATTGCCCAACGTCCTCAGGAGTAAAACTGCTGCTGCTTGAGAATCATTGAGGACCACTCTCACCTTTGCAGATAACCCCCTCTTGAGTTACCCTATTTTGAGTACAACATCTGTATCCTGTTGGAATTGACTGATTCACAGTCTGTGCAAAGCTACATGAACTCAATGCTCATTTTGTAAGGTGCAAGGAGAGATAATAAGTATTTGGTCTTAGAATATTTGGTTTACTTATAATTTTTTAAAAAATCACTTTGGCTAGTAGGACATGTGTTTAAAGTGCTAAATATGGAATTAGGTAGAATTCCTAGACAGCTACAGAAATATTCAAGACATGTGATCACGAGGGCCTAAAATAAGGTTTCCCTACTGAATGAATGGGGAAGAGCTATGTAGGGAGATGGATTCCCTCATTCCTGGAGATTGTTGAAGGAATCCCCGGGCCTGTTGTGTCCAGCAACCTACAATTATTATAGATCTGTTTACCTCTACAGGCTTATGGATATAGTTGCTTTATATATGTAAATTATGGGAAAAGTATGAGAACACTGGCCTAAACTAATTCATTGACAATGATGATGATAAAGAGGGTTAGATTTCCAAACTACTGAAAGGGCAAAACTGATGAGACTTGGCGGCTAATTAACGTTGGGGTGAGAGATAGTGATGAGTCAAGGCTGACCCATGTGTTTGCTCAGATGCCTGGATGTATAAAGTAGTGATTTTGCCAACTGAGGTTGGAACACAGAGGGAAGGGAATGTTCTTGGAGCAGTGGTTCTCAACGTGTGGTTCCAGATCCAACCTCATCAGCATCACCTGGGAACTTGTTAGAGATGCAAACTTTCAGGCCCTAACCCAGTCTATTGAATCAGGATCTCTGGGGATGGGACCCAGCGACCTGTTTTAACAAGCCCTCTGGGTGATTCTGACGTTTTAAAGAATTTGAGAGGCTCTGTTTTGGAGGGAAGGTGGTCATAATTTCCATCTGAGACTTGTGGAATGTTCCAGTAGGACGTCCAGGTGGAGAGGTTCAAGAGGCACGTCTGCTATTAATCTTATCGTGGTCAGTCACATGGATGTATGTTTTCTGAGTGAATGAAGATGTCAGGCTCCTTTTTTTTTTTTTTATTCTGTTTCTTGAGGACAGCAGATAGGATCACAGGGAACATTTCCTTTAGGAAAATGATGCAAAACCTTGGATGATGATAGTTATGAAGTTTATATTTCAGTCCTAAGGCTATCCTTTCTTTCTTTGTCCTGGAATTCTACCGACTGACTCATTGGCTGATTTACGTCCATCTCTTTCTACTGCTCTGCTTTCTGTGCCTCACTGGTAATTACTAAATGGCTTGAGTACGTCCTGTACACAACACTCAAGTGGAAGCAAGGAAGTACGTGCACATTGGAAGGAACTTTGGTGCCATTTGAACTCATCACTAGGTGTCAGGACCGACACAAGGGTGACAGTGGGGAGAAGTCGTGAGCAGACTTACCGCCTCTTCTTCCTCCCACCAGTTTTCTATACAGGGGTCAGCAATGGCCCTTGTGCCAAATCCAGCCCACGATCAGTTTTTCTGAACAAAATTTTATTGAAACACTGCCATGTCCATTAGTTTACCAATTGTCTATGGTTCCTTTTTCATTACACAGCAGAGTTGAGTAGTTGTAACAGGGATAGTATGAACTGCCAAATCTAAAACATTTACTCTCTGGCCTTTCACAGAAAAAGTTTGTTGATCTCTGCTTTAGACCAGTGGTTCTCAAAGTTCAGCTTGCAGCAGAACCCCCGGGGGCTTTAAAAACAGAGGATGTGTGGACTGTACCCACAGAGTTCCTAATTTAGTAGGTTAGGGGTACAGCCTGGGAATTTGCATTTCTAACACGTTTCCAGGTGATGCTGGAGCTCCTAGTCCGGGGACCACACTCTGAGAAGCACTGCTTTCATTTAAGCCCTCAGGGTACCCATGGCTGGATCAAAGCAGAAACTACCTTAGCTACAAGTTCAAGGGCTTATTTCAGGTTCTGCCTCTACTGAACTATCATCACTCTTATGAAACTCCATTTTCATCCTATGGCCTTCCTCCTTGTGTTCTTCCCCTCTGTCCAGGCCTTTAAGATAAAAAAGAAATTCATTAAAAAAGTAAGCCTAGGGAAGGTGGGAGGGAGACGCAAGAGGGAGGGGATATGGGGATATATGTATACATATAGCTGATTCACTTTGTTACACAGCAGAAACTAACACAACATTGTAAAGCAACTATATTCCAATAAAGATGTTAAAAAAAAAAAGTAAGTCTGATAGTTTTCTTACTGTCCTGAGGTGAAATATGTTAAAAATTTGGCTCTTTTTAAGAATTACAACTACTATGATCAATAATACCTTTTCCTTTTGTTTTACTCTTATATCTATTTACCCTATTCTTGTACTATATCAAATAAATGATTCAAAGCCACATCTTCTGTTTTCCTTAATTGAGTGAAAGCTTCGAAGGAGAGGGAAACTATTTTTTTAATAGTCAGAGAAGTGACTACATATATCAGCTTGAAGTAGGATTTAGGGAGAAGTTGAGATTGGATTGAATAGAAGTGGCAGTTACTTTCTTCATCTTGATGAGTTAGGCCTTTACAAGATTGTTTCATTATTTTGTTAGAAGTACTGTGACTTAATTACTAGAGTAACATACAGGACCATATATAAATATAAGTGAAAGCAGGTTCAGTGATAAAAGCTTTTGTAATACCCATCATTCAGAACTATCCAGGCAGCTGCTCCCTTCCGTGCTTACAGGAATGTAAATGTGACTGCCTTTGGGTTTATCATGGAAGGAAAGCATGATATAGTTTAGTCTTTTTTTTTTTTTTGCGGTACACGGGCCTCTTACTGTTGTGGCCTCTCCTGTTGCGGAGCACGGGCTCCGGACGCGCAGGCTCAGTGGCCATGGCTCATGGGCCTAGCCGCTCCCCGGCATGTGGGATCTTCCCGGACCGGGGCACGAACCCGTGTCCCCTGCATCGGCAGGCGGACTCTCAACCACTGCGCCACCGGGGAAGCCCTAGTTTTGAACTTTAAGTTCATAAGAAATGGGGCTATATTAGTATGAATAAAGTACTATATCCACACAGTTGCTTAATAAATATATGCAATTATATTTCTTTTCCCCCTTTTCTCATATTATGCTTACCAGGGTCGATGGTTCATGGAAGAAACTACCAAGGGATAAGGAGTGTTTATAAGTCAGTTTATTTTTCCCACCCTCTGTTTCGAAACAAGTGAAATTGGTAGTAGGGTAATCTGAATAACTCGTCACCTAACTTTTAAAACGTATGAAACTCAGGCTCTGATTAATTCATCATTCAACTTCTAAAAAACGCAAAAATTGATTTACTATTTGAATAAAGAGTAAGGAAAACAACTAGCCAATCTATAAATTGCTCAGCTGGAATGAAGTGTTACTAGACACACTGTAAATATGAAATGGACTAGTACAGGTTCTATCCATTTATTATAGATTTTATGCCTCAAATATATTCATAATGGATTACATTGCTGAAGTTCATTCCTCACGTTTATATATTTAATATTTCTCCCTCAGAAGATTTGAACATGGCTAAAGGCAAAGTTATGTTTCTCCTTGATAATAACGCAATATTAAAGTGTTACACATAAAGGAAGTTTACTCTGAATTTATGGCTGAAACTACCCTGTATTTCAAGTTACAATAATGATTCTCTTACTCACCTGACATAGTGACTTCTTTCAGCAGCAGCATTCTTCTGTCTTGGGACCTTGTGCTAAAAAGTCATCTTTTCAAACTTGGCTCTTTCAGATCCTGATAATTCAAGATGATGTACTTTCAGAAAAATGGATAACCAAATGTCTCTAATCACTATCTTTGATTTAATGCCAAATGGGTAATAACATGACTAAAATAAAATGACAGAGTTGTTTCCATTTAAAAGTGCATTAGCAAAGCTGTTCTATGGCATTAGAAGGTAGAACAGTTACACCAATTACATCTGAGAGGAAGTTAGTCACTTGAAAAGGGCATGAGGAGTCTCTTGAGGCGCTGGGAATATTCTGTTTCTCAATCTCAGTGCTTGTTTCATGAATGTGTTTATTTTGTGAAAATTCATCAAACTATAGACTTATGAACTGGGTCCTTGATGTAAACTTTTGTTAAAGTTTAACAAAAGTTAAACTTTAACAAAAATATTTATTAAATAGGAAAAAAGACAATAGACAAGGGTGACAGAAAATCAATTCTGCTTTTTATTATAGATGAAATTTTCATGTTTAAAAATCCTATGTTCAGCTTAGTTAGCTTTTTTTAAAAAATTAATTTATTATTTATTTATTTTTGGCTGTGTTGGGTCTTCGTTTCTGTGCGAGAGCTTTCTCCAGTTGCGGCGAGCGGGGGCCACTCTACATTGCAGTGGGCGGGCCTCTCCCGTTGCGGAGCACAGGCTCCAGACACGCAGGCTCAGTAGTTGTGGCTCACGGGCTTAGTTGCTCCGCGGCATGTGGGATCTTCCCAGACCAGGGCTCGAACCCATGTCCCCTGCATTGGCAGGCGGATTCCCAACCACTGCGCCACCAGGGAAGCCCGCCTAGTTAGCTTTTAATTCAGAAAATATGCTTAAAATTTTGTGTGTGTGTTGTCCAACCAACATGATTTTTTTGTGCCTGGGCATCCCCTTCTTCTATCCATTGCCTCTGAGATTAGAATATTCCATCTTGCTGCTGACATGACTTTATTGAGACTTGCCCAGTTAGGGCAGCTGCCCATGAAAACACAGGAAGGGATTTTTTTCCTCTTTATTAAATTTATTATAATTTGAAGTTTCTCAGGGATAACACTGGAAAGAAAGATGCTGATGGTGTCTATCCCTCCAGCTTACTTCTGTTACTTGAAATAACACATTAGGAACAGAACACTACATACACATGTATCTATTATATATCTTCATTCCATAATATATATTCCATAATAAGGCATATAGTCCTGGGAAGGATAAGAGTATTATCTATTAGCATTTCTGTGTGTTTATCAGATCCTGTCCTATGATCGGATAGCCAGCTGATCACAGCTCACTGCAGGAGTTACATAATTGGTCGTTTGGGCTGGAGATGGGAAAGTCCAATATGGGAAGGGTCACTGAGTATTTGGGTAAGGAGCCTGCGTCACATTTTAACTGAACACCACAAAACTTGATACTGGTTGTCTGTGAATACACTTTGGCAATCCCTTCAGGAGGGAGATCCTGCAGATGTGGGGAAGGGAGATGGGTGGAGGGGTGAGGTAGGGCTCTGGGGTTGGCTCTCAAAGGTGTTTTGTCCGCACTGATGTATGAGTAGCATCAACTGCTCCTTTCCAACATGCACAGTTGGCCATTCCAGATGCCCTGCCCTGCTGGACCGACAAATGATGAAACGATTCAGCCCATAAAGTTAATAAAACCATCCGATAATAAATTACATCTACTGCTCTAGATTGGATTTCTACAAATGAGTGTATCTGTTTGCTTTGAAGGCACTTATGCTTACATTCACGTCATTATGCTTATAATGCTAAAATAAACATTTCCACAATTTTCAATATAAAAATCAAGTAGCCAAGGTATACATATGAAAACATTATATTAGCATAATGTTTCTTTATTTGGCAAGACTGAAATTTCTAAGTGTCATAACCACAGTTCACATCAGGTCCTTCTACTTCCTCCATTATCTCCATTCTAAAAATTCTTGAGTGAAACAAACACCTGCAGAAGATTTTTATTAGCTTTCCTCAGAAAGTAATTTATTTCTGAATAATCTCGCAGAGAATAGTGTCTCTGATATAAACCCATAGATAACATTTTTTAATTTCTAGAAGCTAAAAATAATTTTTTTAAAACCCAGGGGGTCAACAAATCTTTCAGTCTGTTGCTGAATTGAACAGAGATTGTACTGGTTATCTCTTTGTGAAGAGTGATTCTTGTTTATAATTCACTGATGAACTTTGCAAATGAAAAATAAAGCCCAGAGTATCCTAATTTAACCTGTGGAAGCAAAGAATAGTCCATCTGCTGGGCTAAGGGGAGAATGATGTGATGGTGAAGCTGGACCAGTTCCTTGGAACTGGTTAAAAGTCTTGGTTTTTAACCTCTTTTCAGAGACCAGGAGTTTCTATAGATAAAAAGAAGAAGAATGCTTTGGTTATATCAGGAAAAAGAAAAAAATATTAGGAATCAGAATATCTGAATCCAGACCCTGCCATTTTCTAGTTCTATGACTAAGCTCATAACCAATCTGAGCACTAGTTTTTCCATCTTTAAAATTACCATAAAGCTGCTCTGCTGACATGAGCCGTGTAAATGCAGTATAAAAAAAATTTTTTTTAGAAGCTATGATTGTGATGGATACAGAAATACCAAGCACCTACTACGCTTTGTGCCCTTGGACAACCCTAGGACTCACGCTGGGTATTTGAGCAATTTGCTGTATGACTCAGCTTCCTTCATTTGAGAATGGATGGACTCGATAAACTGTTTTTATGGAGGCATGTACAGCAAGGCTGGGCTTATTTCAGAAGTTTCAACAAGGGGAGAGAATGAGGCATTCTTCAGCCCTAACATCTGGCTCTGCATCTTGTTTGCTAATTTGTCTTGATTAGAAAGCAGAGGATGTCTGCCGCTCAGTGCCCCATGAGGAGGGAAAAGTATGACTACATGTTACTTGCGTCGGTCACTTGGGGCACAAATGAGGAAATCGAATCTCTTATCAGGGAGGAAAAACAGAAAAAGAACTTGATTGTGGGTGGTGGTGGGTTAGGAGTGGGACTTCTTCTTTTTTTTTTTTGCAGTACGCGGACCTCTCACGGACCCAGCCGATCCACGGCGTGTGGGATCCTCCCAGATCCGGGGCATGAACCCGTGTCAGTACGCGGACCTCTCACTGTTGTGGCCTCTCCCGTTGCGGAGCACAGGCTCCGGACGCGCAGGCCCAGTGGCCATGGCTCACGGACCCAGCCGATCCACGGCGTGTGGGGTCCTCCCAGATCCGGGGCATGAACCCGTGTCCCCTGCATCGGCAGGCAGACTCTCAACCACTGCGCCACCAGGGAAGCCGTAGGAGTGGGACTTCTTACTGATGCTCAAGCTTTAAAAGAGGCCAAAGAGCAAAAATTTGTGTAATTCTGATTATTACCTTATGCTATCTTGCATTGAAAATAAAGAAATATTGTTGGAAAACCCTGCAGACTAACATCTGTCTCTTGCTGTTCTGAACCTTTTGTTCCTGATGTATAAATGCATTACTTTCAGACTTGGTGGAGAGAAAGTGATCTTTTCTGATCCTCGTCAAAAATTCCCCTGAAATATAATTTCTATGTTTATATATCTGTATATCCATATTTCTATTGATATATATCTCTATCTCTATCCTTATCTCTGTAACAAGTGACATCTTTGATCACTCAATCTCATCTCCTTCTTCCTTAACCTATTCTCAAATAGGCTGCTCGGTTCTATACTTTTGTGCATGAATTGCTACTTACCTTTCCTCGTGGCCATGACCATGAACCTTGACTCTTGCAGAAGCTGGTGGTTGTTTCCTTTCTCTTTTCACTTGCTTTTCTACATTCTAATACATGCTATACATTATAGCCTAATCTTCCTAAAGCATTTCTAAAATCCTTTTATAGCTCCCCAATACCTATGAAATTAGATACCTACCCCTGAATCCGTCATTAACAGCCCTCTCAGTCTAATCTCAGTCTACCTAGTTTTTTTCTTTTTTTTTTAAACATCTTTATTGGAGTATAATTGCTTTACAATGGTGTGTTAGTGTCGGCTGTATAACAAAGTGAATCAGCTATATGTATACATATATCCCCATATCCCCTCCCTCTTACGTCTCCCTCCCACCCTCCCTATCCCACCTGTCTAGGTGGTCACAAAGCACTGAGCTGATCTCCCTGTGCTATGTGGCTGCTTCCCACCAGCTATCTATTTTACATTTGGTAGTATACATATGTCCATGCCACTCTCTCACTTCATCCCAGCTTACCCTTCCCTCTCCCCGTGTCCTCAAGTCCATTATCTACATCTGCATCTTTATTCCTCTCCTGCCACTAGGTTCTTCAGAACCCCTTTTTTTTTTTTTAGATTCCATATATATGTGTTAGCATATGGTATTTGTTTTTCTCTTTCTGACTTACTTCACTCTGTATGACAGACTGTATGTAGATCCATCCACCTCACTATAGATAACTCAATTTCGTTTTTTTTATGGCTTAGTAATACTCCATTGTACACATGTGCCACATCTTCTTTATCCATTCATCTGTTGATGGACACTTAGGTTGCTTCCATATCCTGGCTATTGTAAATAG
>NW_020174698.1:12509777-12718356 GCF_003031525.2 Neophocaena asiaeorientalis asiaeorientalis | reverse complement strand
ATGATGGCCATTCTGAATGGTGTGAGGTGATACCTCATTGTATTTTTGATTTACATTTCTCTAATGATTAGTGATGTTGAGCATCGTTTCAAGTGTTTGTTGGCAATCTGTATATCTTCTTTGGAGAAATGCCTGTTTAGGTCTTCTGCTCATATGTCAGTTGCTTCATTTGCAAATATTTTCTCTTCGTTTACAAATACTTTCTCCCATTCCTAGAGGTTGTCTTTCTCCATTGTATATTCTTGCCTCCTTTATCAAAAATAGGTGACCATATGTGTGTGGGTTTATCTCTGGGCTTTCTATCCTGTTCCATTGATCCATATTTCTGTTTTTGTGCCAGTACCATACTGTCTTGATTACTGTAACTTTGTAGTATGGTCTGAAGTCAGGGAGCCTGATTCCTCCAGCTCCATTTATCTTTGTCAAGATTGCTTTGGCTATTCGGGGAATTTTGTGTTTCCAGACAAATTGTGAAATTTTTTGTTCTAGTTCTGTGAAAAATGCCATTGGTAATTTGATTTTTGTTTGTTGGAAGATTTTTAATCACAGTCTCAATTTCAGTGCTTGTGATTGGTCTGTTTATATTTTTCTATTTCTTCCTGGTTCAGTCTTGGAAGGTTGTGGTTTTCTAAGAATGTATGCATTTCTTCCAGGTTGTCCATTTTATTGGCATATTGTTGCTTGTAGTAATCTCATGATCCTTTGTATATCTGCAGGGTCAGTTGTTACTTCTCGTTTTTCATTTGTAATTCTATTGATTTGAGTCTTCTTCCTTTTTTCTTGATGAGTCTGGCTCATGGTTGATCAATTTTGTTTATCTTCTCAAAGAACGGGCTTTTAGTTTTATTGACCTTTGCTATCGTTTCCTTCATTTCTTTTTCATTTATTTCTGTTCTGATCTTTATGATTTCTTTCCTTCTGCTAACTTTGGGTTTTTTTGTTCTTCTTTCTCTAATTGCTTTAGGTGTCAGGTTAGGTTGTTTATTTGAGATTTTTCTTGTTTCTTGAGGTAGGATTGTATTGCTATAAACTTCCTTCTTAGAACTACTTTTGCTTCATCCCATAATTTCTCAGTCCCTTTCTTTATCTCTTCTTCTTCTGGTACCCCTATAATTCAAATATTGGTGTGTTTAATGTTGTCCCAGAGGTCTCTGAGGCTGTCCTCAGTTCTTTTCATTCTTTTTTCTTTATTGTGCTCTACGGTAATTATTTCCACTATTTTATCTTCTAGGTCACTTATCCATTCTTCTGCCTCAGTTTTTCTGCTATTGATTCCTTCTAGAGAATTTTTGGTTTTGTTTATTGTATTGTTCATCATTGTATGTTTGCTCTTTAGTTCTTCTAGGTCCTTGTTAAACATTTCTTGTATTTTCTCCATTCTATTTCCAAGATTTTGGATCATCTTTTCTGTTATTACCTGAATTCTTTTTCAGGTAGATGGCCATTTTCCTCTTCATTCATTTTGTCCAGTGGGTTTTTACCCACCAGTAATGGGTAAATGGGTAGATGCTCCTTCATCTGCTGTGTATTTCTCTGTTTTCTCATTTTACTTAACTTACCATGTTTGGGGTCTCCTTTTTGCATGCTGCGTGTTCATAGTTCCCATTGTCTTTGGTGTCTGCCCCCAGTGGGTAAGGTTGATTCAGTGGTTTGTTTAGGCTTCCTCGTGGGGGGGAGAACTGGTGCCTGTGTTCTGGTGGATGAGGCTGGATCTTGTCTTTCTGGTGGGCAGGACCATGTCTGGTGGTGTGTTTTGGGGTGTCTGTGAACTTGTTAGGATGTTAGGCAACCTCTCTGCTAATGGGTGGGGTTGTGTTCCTGTCTTGCTAGTTGTTTGGCATGGGGTGTCCAGCACTGGAGCTTGCTGATCATTGAGTGGAGCTGGGTCTAGCATTGAGATGGAGATCTCTGGGAGAGCTCTTGCCGTTTGATATCTGGCTTCTGTTCTTCACCCAGACAGGAGGGGGTTAAAGGAGCGGCTGATTAGGGGGCTCTGGCTCACTCAGGCTGGGGGGAGGGAGGGGCATAGATGTGGGGTGAGACTGCGGCAGCAGAGGGCAGTGTGACTTTCCACCAGCCTGAGACGCACCGTGTGAGCCTGAGGCGTGCCGTGTGTTCTCCCAGAGAAGTTGTCCCTGGATCACGGGACCCTGGCAATGGTGGGCTGCACAGGCTCCTGAGAGGGAAGGTGTGGATGGTGTCCTGTGCTTGCACACAGGCTTCTTGCTGGCTGCAGCAGCAGCCTTAGCGTTTCATGCCAGTCTCTTGTGTCTGCGCTGATAGACACGGCTTGCGCCCGTCTCTGGAGCTCGTTTAGGCAGTGCTCTGACTCCCCTCTCCTCGCGCACCCCAAAACAATGGTCTCTTGCCTCTTAGGCAGGTCCAGAGTTTTTCCCGGACTCCTTCCAGAGAGCTGTGGTGCACTAGCACCCTTCAGGCTTTGTTCATGCAGCCAACCCCTGTCCTCTCCCTCGGGTCTGACCTCTGAAGCCCGAGCCTCAGCTCCCAGCCATGCCCGCCCCGGCGGGTGAGCAGACAAGCCTCTCGGGCTGGTGAGTGCTGGTCAGCACCGATCCTCTGTGCGGGAATCTCTTCACTTTGCCCTCTGCACCCCTGTTGCTGCGCTCTCCTTTGTGGCTCCGAAGTTCCCCTGCCCCCGACAACCCCCATCTCTGCCAGAGAAGGGGCTTCCTATTGTGTAGAAACTTTTCCTCTTTCATAGCTCCCTCCCAGAGGTGCATGTCTCATCCCTATTCTTTTGTCTCTGTTTTTTCTTTTTTTCTTTTGCCCTACCCAGGTACATGGGGAGTTTCTTGCCTTTTGGGAGGTCTGAGGTCTTCTGCCAGTGTTCAGTAGGTGTTCTGTAGGAGTTGCTCCACATGTAGATGTATTTTTGATGTATTTGTGGGGAGGAAGGTGATCTCCACATCTTACTCCTCCACCATCTTGAAGGTCCCCCCCCCCAAGTCTACCTAGTTTTAATTCCCCACTGTTCTCATGCATTTGTCAAACTTGCTGAAGTACTTTCTGTTGCCAAACATGTCCTGTGTTCTTCCATTCAGGCCTGGTCTACCAGTTAATATCTCTTTGCTGGACATGCTTCTCGTCTTTCCCTGACCACAGCAGGTCAGGTGTAAAGTCCTGTCAATACAGCGATTTTAGGGAGAGGAATGGACCCAGGGATGGCTGAATATCTCTTTCCAGGGTGAAGTGAGAGACAGGAAGAAATCTTACTGCAGAGAAGAAAATCAGGCAGGCCTGGCGCAACGAAGGCCACAACAGTGTCCAATTTTGAGAGTTTGAACCTGACACCAATGCTTCATCTTGCCCTATATTCCACGAGTCCCTCATTTCTATCCTACTTTCCATCTAAAAGAGGACAACTCATAGTTTCCTCTCCTCTTTCTCCTTCTTATTTAATTTTATTTTGAAATTATCATATAAAAATGAACTTTGTGGATATACAGTTCTATGAATTTTAGCACATGTATAGACGCATATAATCACACTACAATCAGAACGCAAAGAAGCTCCATCACCCCTAAAATGCCCTCATGC
This sequence comes from Neophocaena asiaeorientalis asiaeorientalis, assembly GCF_003031525.2. Lineage (NCBI taxonomy): Eukaryota > Metazoa > Chordata > Mammalia > Artiodactyla > Phocoenidae > Neophocaena > Neophocaena asiaeorientalis. The sequence goes on along the minus strand of NW_020174698.1, from coordinate 12,714,798 downwards.
TATTCCTATAAAGTTACATCCTTATCTCATCCAAAGCCTCTAGCAATCTGATATATTCTTCATCATTATAGTTTTATCATTTCAAGAATAGCATATAAAAGGAATCATATGCATGCTACCTTTGTGTCTGACTTTTTTCACTCAGCAAAATGCCTTTGAGATTCATCTAAGTTGTTCAATTTTTATTCTTTTTATCGCTGAGTAGTATTCTATGGTATGATGTACCATGTTTTTTTTATCTATTCACCTCTTGAAAGACATTTAGCCTGTTTTTAGTTTTGGGAGATTATTAATAGAACTGCTATAAACATTCCTATATAGGTTTGTGTAAGAACATAAAATTTCATTTCTCTAAGGTAAATACTAATGTCTTTAGTCGGTTCAGGCTGCTATAACAAAACACTGTAGACTGGGTGGCTTAGAAACAATAGAAATTTATGTCTCACAGTCTAAAGGCTAGAAGTCCGAGATCAGTGTTGCAGCATGGCTGGGCTCTGGTGATGACCCTCTGCAGACTGCAGGCTGCTGACTTCTCACTGTACCCTCCCATGGCAGAAAGAGAGCTAGGGAGTTGTCAGGGGTCTTTTTCATAAGGGCACTAATTCCATTCATGAGGGCCCTACCTTCATGACCTAATTATATCCCAAAGACACCACTTTCTAATACCATCACACTGGGGGGTTAGGATTGCAACATAAAAATTTGGGGGGAACACATCCAATCCATAACAACCCATAAAATGAATTGCTGGGTCATATGGTAAGCGTGTCATAAGAAACTGACAAACTATTTTCCAGAGTGGCTGTATAATTTTGCATTCCCACCAACAATGTATCAGTGTTCCTCTTGCTCTGCATCCTCACCAGCAGTTGGCATTGTCAGTGTTTTTAATTTCAGCCATTCTGAGAAGTGTTTAGTGATATCTCAATGTGGCTTCAATTTGCTTTCCCTAATGGCTAATAATGTTGAACATCTTTTTATATGCTTATTTGCTATCTGTATATTCTATTGGGTAAAGTGTTCAATTCTTTTGTCCATTTTCTAATTGAATTGTTTCTAGTCTATTGAGTTTAGAGAGTTTTTATATTTTCTGGATATAAGACCTTTGCTAAATATTTGATTTGCAAATATTATCTGAAGTTTGTCTTTTTCATTTTCTTGACAGTGTCTTTAACAGAATAAAGTTGTTTTTTTTTTTAAATGAACTCCAACTTATCAAGGTTTTTCTTTTTTTAAATTTCATTTATTTATTTATTTATTTTTGGCTGCGCTGGGTCTTCTTTTCTGTGCGTGGGCTTTCTCTAGTTGGTAGTGAGCGGGGGCCACTCTTCATCGCGGTGCACGGGGCTCTCACTGTTGCGGCCTGTCTTGTTGCGGAGCACAAGCTCCAGACACACAGGCTCAGTAGCTGTGGCTCACGGGCCTAGTTGCTCCGCGGCATGTGGGATCTTCCCAGACCAGGGCTCGAACCCATGTCCCCTGCATTGGCAGGCAGACTCCCAACCACTACGCCACCAGGGAAGCCCCTATCAAGGTTGTTCTTTCATGGATCTTTTTTTGGTGTCATGTCTAAGAATTCTTTGCCTAGCTCTAGGTTATGGAGATTTTCTGTTTTCCTCTAAGAATATTGTATTTTTATGTATTTACATTTAGATATGATACATTTTGAATGAATTTTTGTGTAAGATGTGAAGTTTAGGTAAAACATTTTTTCTTGCATATGGATATCCAATAACAGCAATCGTTATTTGTTGAAAAGAATATCCTTCTATCATGGAATTGCTTTTGAACGTTTTTCAAAAATATATTGGCCATATGGGTCAATTTCTGGCTTCTCTGTTCTGGTCCACTGTCTCTCTGCTAACACCACATTATTTTGATTACTGTACTTTTATAGTATATCTTAAAATCTGGTAGAGTGATTCCTCCAAATTCAGTATTCTTTTTCAAAGTAATTTTATCAGTTCTAGTTCCTTTGTCTGTCCATATAAGTTTTAGAATTATCTCGTCTATATACACAAAAATCCTGCTGGAATTTTTATTGGAATGCATTAAATCTGCAGAAAAATTTGGGGAGGATTGCCATGTTTGCCATGTTGAATCTTCAGATCCTTGAGCATGGCATGTCCTTCCATTTATTTAGATATTTGATTTATTTCATTAGCATATTGTACTTTTCAGTATATAGCTTTGGAAGATTTGTTAGATTTATACCTATTTCATTTTGTGGGGAGGTACTGTAAACGACATTGTTTCTAAATTCAATTTCAAACATACTTTGATAATATATAGAAATGTCATTGGTATCTGTGTGTTTACTGTGTATCCTGTGTTCATGTTAAAGCTACTTGTTAGTTTTATGAATGTGTTTGCAGACCTGTTTCATTTTTCCCCAGATGAGCCTGTTGGAAATCTTAACGTTTCTCCAAGGCCTGTCTTCTTTTTCCTCTACAAAATATTCTATTGTGGTTGATTTACAGTATTATACTAGTTTCAGGTGTACAACATAGTGGTTCAATATTTTTATAGAGTATACTCCATTTAAAGTTATCATAACATATTGGTTATATTCCCTGTGCTGTACAATATATCCTTGTACATTATTTATTTTATACATAGTAGTTTGTGCCTCTTAATCTCCTATCCCATCTCGCCCTTCTCCCCTCTCCAAGACCTTTCTTAAATACAATTCCTTTCTGAAACCTTTCCAGTTTCCCTTACCAGATGTGATTTATCCATCTCTTAAATACACAAACCTTTTTGTCACAATATGTTCATTGTCCATTTCCCCCTATGTTAGGATGAATTGACTACTTCTTTTATTCCTCCAGTGTAATATGGGGATTATTATGGTGTTAAATACTTTCAATAATGATTCTATTTCTTCTCATTCTGGGATATTGGACAAATTTCCTAATCTTTCTGACCTTCTGATTTTTTTATTTGTAAAATGGGAGTAATAATAACAATTTCATAGGTTTATTTTGAGGATAATGTGTTAGGAGCTCAATAAATCAATTTCTTTTCACCCTTTCCCTGGAGTTATACAGTTGACATTTGAACAACACAGGTCCTCTTACACGTGGATTTTTTTCAATAAATAAAGTACTCTTATCTTCATTTTAGAGATCTTTAAATTAAGTAAGTGTCGGGAAAAGTTTATGTTCGATTAGAGATCATAATATGTGGAATCAAAAGAACTGGGATTTAAGTCCTGATTCTAACCAAACTGTTTCAACTTCCTGCCCTTGGCTGAGTCATCTATCAACTACTTTGTTTTCAAGGCAGAGATGGAAGTTCGAAGATTTTCAACCGCACTATTGTCGGTGACCCTAACCCTGTTGGCGTTCAAGTGTCAACTGTACATTCTTGAGAACCTATTGTAACGTACTTGCTTGAGTTCTCTGCCGTGTCCAGGATGGAGTAGGCTTTCTGTGGATGTATGTTTCATTGTATTAACAGAACTTGGCACAGGGCAGGGCACACCATCTGTGCTTAGTAAACTCTCGTTTTACAACTTTTCATTGTTTCTATGACAACTCTCAATATTAAATATTAATGAAGGAAATTAGCAAACCTGCAGCATTAACGTAAGCAAGGCATGTGGAGAAAATAAATTACCCCAGGTTGTCTAAGCAACTATTTCATAAACCAAAGGGAGGTCACCATGTACTGGATGGGAGATTAAGAGTAGAGGAGGCAGGAGAAACAGAAAGGAACAATCAAAAGAGCAAATTTAACAGTAATTGAAGAATAGATGGGGTATGAGAAGGACAACTATCTTGAAAGAGATTACTTTGGGATTTCTGGTGGGAAAGGCAAGCAGGGACACATCATAGCTGTTGTATTAAGAAGAGATAAAGAATAGAATTTCACCACCACCACCACTCACTATGGAGTTCCCTGGTGGGACTACAATTTTTTGATTGCTATCCCAGTGCCACTAGGCTACCTCCCAGGTAGAATCTAGGCATGGCTATTTGTGCACTACCAGATAAACAAAAATAATTTTAACATTCAGAAACTTGCTTTCAGTCCCTTGATACTCACTTCTGGCTGCTATCACAAAAATACCATAGACTGGTTGGCTTAAACAACAAACATTTATTTCTCACAGTTCTGGAGGCTGGAAGTCCAAGACCACCAAGCAGATCTGGTGTCTGGTGAGAGCCCACTTCCTGGCTTGTACACAGCTGCTTTCTCACTGTGTGCTCACATGGTCATGACAGAGATGTCTTTCTCCTGTCTCTCCTTGTAAGGGCACTAATCCCATTCATGAGGGCTCCTCCCTCATGACCTAATTACTTCCTAAAGACCCCACCTCCAAATACCATCACATTGGTGATTAGGTTTCAACGTACAAATTTTGGGGGTGGACTCAAACATTTAGTCCATTGCACTGGGACAAGCACAAACTTTTGCAAAAACTGTTAATAATCTAAATCTTTATTAGATGGGTCAGTCTGGGAACCAAGGAAAAGGAGGAAGAAGTTTGGGGATCATAGCACTAGAGACTAGGTTTCATCCATTAATGTATATGGGAAGCTTGTCTAAGAGAAGATGGCATTCCCGAGGGAGCCCAGCAGGGTGCACTATGAGACCGGGGGAAGGGAACACACCGGAGAACTGCAACCTCACATTCGCTGAGTGAAAGGTACACAATAGTAAATTTATCATGACAATCATTGCAGAATTATCTGTATGAGGGCAGGAGAATATTGGGATAGAAAAAGGTGAGAGATAGCAAGCAGGTCAAACATCATAGATTCAAGGATTTCTGGAATATTATTAAATGATACAATTTAAACATTTAGGCTTTGTACCTAGATTGAAAAATACCCTGCAAAGATTCACAGACTTTGTCCCTAAAACAAGCTACAGTAATTTTATTCTTTACCATATGAGCCTGGTGTATACTAGGCAAGATGTTGTCCAGAGCTCTTAGAAATATTTGTGCTTTTGCTTTATTTCATCACATACATGAAAGCATATGAGGATAGTATGTCAAAAGTGACACCATCGATCTTTCTTCCTGGGATTCATTACAACCCAAAAGGGGCTATAGTAGTGTTGTCTTTGGCAATGAATATATGTAGTAATTTTCTAAATGCAATGTAGCAGCCTCAAGAGTTACTAATAGATAGACCAGTGTATTAACTGGACCTCCTTCCCTGCTTCTCTGACTACTGAATATCACGACTGAGAAATATATAGCCTCCTCTTGGCTTGGGGTGGATGCTCTCAGGGGACCATTAATCCTGCTTTACCTGTGGCTCCAGAAGATGTGGCTAGTTTAAACTTCTCTGTTAACAGCTTAATCTGCTCTACACTGGAAAAGCAAGGCTGTATAAGGAAGAGTGTTTACTGCTTACACTAAAAATCTAAACATTAAACATGCTAAAAACATCTAGGCCAGGAATGTATGATACACAGCTCTAGGATTTTTTTTTTTTTTTTTTTTTCTGTACGCGGGCCTCTCACTGTTGTGGCCTCTCCCGTTGTGGAGCACAAGCTCTGGACACATAGGCTCAGCGGCCATGGTTCACGGGCCCAGCCGCTCCGCGGCATGTGGGATCCTCCCAGACCGGGGCACGAACCTGTGTCCCCTGCATCGGCAGGCGGACTCTCAACCACTGCGCCACCAGGGAAGCCCCAGCTCTAGGTTTTGATGTAGTTACATGTTCTTTATGTCTAAAGCGGTTTCCAATTCTGAAGATAGAGTTAAAAGCAAATATACAAAAGAATACAATGGAAAGAGCTGAGGGCTTTAACAATCTCAGTTTGGGGGCTGAGAGATCACAGTCCATACATTGAATTACCTCTATAAATTATTTAGCTAAGTCAGTGCTTGAGAGGACAAAGTGAGGTCAATCTGAGCTTAGCGTCTTCTTTTCAGAGCTTTGGTGCGCCAAGAAATGGGAAGAAACATCAGCAGGAACCGTGATCCCAGCACCACTTACTGAATACTCCATTCTTTCCTCACTGAGGAGAAATGTGATCTTCATCACATACTGACTGATTACATATCCAAGTCTGTGTGTACATTTGAATTTGTACCATTGATTTATCTGCCTAGTCCTCTGCCAGCACCACACTGTCTTAACTATCCTCTGTTATTTAGCTCAACTCATTTTTTTGTTTTAATTTTTAAAAAATATTTATTTATTTGGTAATTTATTCAGGCTGCACTAGGTCTCAGTTGTGGCATGTGGACTCAGTTGTGGCGTGTGAACTCTTAGTTGCGGCATGCTGCGGGATCTAGTTCCCGGACCCGGATCCCCTGCATTGGGAGCACAGAGTCTTACCCACTGGACCACCAGGGAAGTCCTTCAGTTATTTTTTTAAATAATAAACATTTATATAGTACCATGTGCCCAATGTTATTTTTAGTGATTTATAACTATTAAATTATTTCATCTACAAGTAATCCTATGAAGTGGTTTACCGTTATTGAATCCATCTTACAGATCAGCAAACTGGAGTACCAAGAGGCATGACATAAGTTCTAGCTCCCTCAATCCATATTCAGTGGAAATGCTAGTGCCCCCCCTTTCCCCCACGATTTCTGGAATCCCTAAGGACTTAATTTCTCATGGTAATTTTTTGTTTCAATTTTATGTGTCTTGCAAACTCTAAATTTTAATAGCGTTTCCTTTCACAGAGCTGTTTTCTGCTCTCTGCCTTGTACCTAGTAAGCTAAGAAAAACAACCATCGTTTTTTCCATCTTGATGTCCCTAAAACACTCCTATATTCCCACAAGACTTTTTATGTAATAGTCAATTTTACAGAATGTTTTGCAAAATAGACAGTTATTATTACATCTCAGCATTGACATGTCCTTCAGTTCATTATCAAGTCTATGTCATTGTCTATCTAGTTTTCAGTCTTTCTCTTTTCTTTTACTTTCATATATATATATATTTAATAGAGATAATTCTTTTGCTTTTCTCTTTCCTCTTCTCCTTCTCTGTCCCCACCATACCAACACACATTTACCTCTGTTCTGTACAGAGACAGAACACCTTTTGTTCTGTATTCTACCCTCGACGAAGTCATAAACACAGAAGATTAACTCTTACATGCAAACTGTCCTATTAAGGCGGTTGCTGAAATAATAAAATGGGCATGTCCTCTGGATTGAAATTATGGCAACTCAGTTAGGGACAGACAGAGCTGTAGTGAGTCGTAGCTTTAAATGATAATTGACCCCCTTTTCCTCCTCATCATTGAAATATTGCGTGTTAATTTATGTTTGTTAAAGAAAAACTCATAGACTGTTACAACTGGAAGAGGATTTTGACATCGTATAGTCTGAGTTCTCTTTTATAGACCAGTAGTTCCCAACTTGGTTGCACATTGGAATCACTTGGGAACATTAAAAATTACTGATGGCTGGGTGCACCCTCAGATATTCGGGTTAAATTAGTCTGGGTATTGTTTGGATATCAGAATTTTTTTTTTTAAGTTCCCATAAGATTCTAATGTGGAGCCAAGTTGAGAATCACTGTTATAGATCCAGAAAAAGAAATCTGCCAAAGGTCATATGATTAGTTAGGGGCAGAGCTGGATTTAAATTCAGCTTGACATTTAAGTCCAAGTTCTATTGTTTGCTGTGGTACCTTGGGTGAGTTTCTTAATGCTTCTCTGAGCCACTGTACACAACACTTGTACTCTGTCCAGGTTCAAAGTTGGGAGGTAATGGGGACTGACACAGTGGAGACCAGGGAGATATGTGCATGTCCATGGAAATTCTACTGCCTTTTAGGGGTCACTCCTGGCATCTTTAAAATAAATTTACTAATAGGTAAGATTATTTACTCTCAATCAATATGATAAAAGCAAGGGCTCTCTAAGCCAGGTGCACAAAGGGAAGAGAAAAACAATAAGAAAGGGATGACAGAGAGCAGTTGTTTTCAATATATTGAAAAGCTCTTCGTATTATTTTTCTCTGGCTGTGTAATGAATTATGAAACTCAGTGGCTTAAAACAGCACCCATTTATTAGCTCAGAGTTCTCTAGGTCAGAAGTCTGCCTGTCATGGCTGGATTCCCTCCTCAGGGTATCTCAAGATTGAAACCAAGATGTCAGCTAGATAGAGTGTTCATCTGAAGGCTCTGGGGAAAAATCTCCAACTTTATTCTTAACCATTGGCAAAATTCAGTTCCTTTTAGCTCTACGACTGAGATCTCCATCTCCATGCTGGCTATTAGCCAGGGGCTGCTGTGAGCTCTGATATGTCACCTGCATTCTTTGCTACATGACCCCCTCCGTCTTCAAGCTAGTATGCTGGTCAAATCATTCTTGTGCTTTAATCTTCGCCTTCTTCCTCTGCCACATGGCAAAGAAAATGGTCTGCTTTTAAAAGGCTCACATGATTAGATCAGTCCCATCTAACACTCTCCTTATTTTAAGGTTGACTGACTTGGGATCTTAATTATATCTACAAAATCCCTTCACAGCAACACCTAGATTAATGTTTGATTGAATAACTGGGAGAAGATGTGTGTACACCAGGGGCTGGGAATCTTGGGGCCATCTTAAACTTTTGTCTACCACATCCTATTCAAGTTTCATATTCGGTTGGAAAGCTTTTCATTCCATATTCCATCGTCAATTCTAAGAGCAGCGTGGCAGTATTTTTAAAAGGCTGTATGATATGCTGAATAAAGAGCAAATCTGCTTAATACAATAATTAAGCATCCAATCAACTTAATTCCTAAAATATAAAAAGTAATCAACCTCCATCCCCCACAAATATTAAAGTAAGAAATTGGTTTCTCTTCACCAAAATTTTTCTCATGGATAAGGGTAGGAGGTATATCCTGGGACAGAGGAAACTACAAAAAAGCCATAAAGGGTGAAACTGAATGCTGCTTTCCAGAAACTTGAAGTAAAGATTTTAAGCTATGGAGAGACTAGAGCAGATTTATAATTTAGAAATATCATCCAGATTATCATCCAGAGGATTGGCTGGTCTGGGGGAAGGTTTGGAGGCTGGAGAGTCTGTCAGGTTTCCAAATGGGAAGTGATGAGGGCTGCTGCAGAGGGGAGGGGGAGAATTTTAAGGAAGAGAAATGGGCAGGATTTATAGACAGATCAGAAACGTGAGGCACAGAGGGCAAGATGTGTCCCGTTTGTGTCAGGTTTTACTGGGCTGTAAAGGGCAATCTGAAGTCTTGGTTGCTGTGTTTTGGGGTTGGGGAAATGCAGAGGAAGTCAGAAGGGGGAAATGCATTAGAGCAACTGCTTTGAGGAAGAACACTTACTTTTCCACAATTCAGGAGAGGGCCCTTAACTGCCCGGGTTTGTGGCAGTAGAAAGAGAGCTTGCTTTTGGCTTCAGGCTTGGCCAGAAGGCTACATTTATTTTCAGTCACCAACATCTTTCTCTCTTTTTTCTGCCTTCCCTCATCTGTGCACCTCAGCCACCTCCTATCTTGTGCCAAGAGGAATAATACCTAATAAAAAATGATTACTTACACTTAGAACATTAATGAGTACCAAGCACTTAGCCATAGGCATTGACTTGTTTGATCCTCATCACAACATCGTGAGGTTGCAGGGCAGATGTCCTGCCCATTTGATAAAGAAACAAAATCTGAGATTAAATGATTTGGCCCCATATTTGCTAAGTGGCAGAGTCCTGTCCGGCGCTCAAGTCTTCTGATCAGTAATATGGCATCCTTTGCACTAGGTCATTTTTCAGTGTACTACTGGATGAGTACATTTAAAGAGCATCGCATTTTATTTAAGGATCTAGAACAGCGGTTCTTGTAGTATTTCACAAATGCTGTCTTGACCCAGTTTTGATGTCATGACTAAAAACTCTCAATTCTCCTTGGCAGGCAGTTTGCTAAACCCCTACTCCAGCTACTGTACTCCTCTCATCAGTCTCCAACACCACTGGGTTACAACACACACACACCCAGCTACAGAGAGCCCCAGAAACCTAACTTCCAGGGACGACCCCTTCTTCCTTGAGCCCAAGGAATTATTCAAATATATCCAATCTCCAGTAAGCCCATGAAACCTAGCTAAACCCACCCCACTTGCCAAACATACACCTCCTTCTACAATTCCAGTTTACACTGTAACCCTGTCCCTGGTACAACACACTATGTGGCCCTGCGTGGCAGCCTTCTGTCATTTGGAGAAGTAAGTGAAAAGGAGTTTTGCTTTTCATCTATCTGTGTGTCCAGCCATCCAAAGAATCTGTAATCACACCTAATATCTAAACTAACAGTTAGATCATACCTAACAGTTCTCATCCTTGGCTGCACACTGGAAACCCAGAGAGCTTTACAAACTACTGATGCCTGGGTCCCAACTCAGAGATTCCAATTTAATTACAGTGACGACTAGGAAATTAAACGTTCCCCAGATGATTCTTCATGAAACCAAGGTAGAGACTCTGCTATTGATCTAAACATTGTGGGTGTGAAGAAGTGCAGGAGTCAACAGACCTCTAGAAAGTCTGGTATTTATAAAGCCCCTTAGATTTTACCAAGTATTCTCGATTTGGTTCCAACCACATGTAAAAGCTAGTAATGAAAAACTCTGAGCATAGAAATATTGGAAGAGTACTAAAGAATCATTTGGTCACAGCTCTGTAATCAGAAGTTGTCTGCATCAACAACAGTTATAGCTGATATTTACTGTTTATTGTCAGGTACTTTAAGGGCTATATCTAGTTTATCTCATTTTATCCTCAGAGTAAAGCCATGAGGGAGTTATTATTATTACCCGCATTTTACAAATAAGAAAACTGAGGCACAATTAAAATGCAGAGCATTCAAGACTGGAGTACTGATCTGTTTGATTTCAAAGCCGATGCTCTTAGCAACTGAATTGTACCTATTGATAACTTTGAAACATGTAATATACCAGAAGCCAGCTAAGAAGTTCATCTTGTCATTAACAGCTATTAAGAAACGCCACATACACACCTATGTACACATGCACTTAGGCACGCACACACACATAAACAGAACCAGTAATAGGTAGATCCTATTTACTAGATATATCACTATTGCAAGTTAACTTATATCTCTTGAAAGCTGAGTTTACCATAGTTAACCTATAGCATCAGAGTTATAAAGGGGTTTAGTGTTATGGGGTAGAAATGGACTAGGAATTAGGAAACTTGAGTCAGTTGCCTCTCCCAACCTGCCTCCATAGCACAGACCAGCCCCAGGGCTCTGGGCTACCACTGCTCCCGTTGAATCTGGTGTTCACAGTTGTGCAATATGGCATTTGCACTGAATAATTTCTAAGATCTTTTCTAGTTTAAAAGACAATAATTTATTTTAGATTACTTGAAACAATTGTGTATCTAATTCCTTTTCTCTAGTATTTATTTATTTAACTTTTTGGTCTTCAATTAGTTATTTTTGAAATCCAATTTTATATCAAATAGTTCAATAATAGTAAAATAATGGTAATGGTAATTATGATGATAATAGCTAACATTTATGAAACACTAAATTCTAGGTATATTTATGAATTATATATATTAAATCATTTTTATTTTTGGAATCCAATTTTATGCCAAATGGTTCAATAATAGTAAAATAATGGTGATGATAATTATGATAATAGCTAATACTCATGAAATACTAAATTCTAGGTATATTTATGAATTGTATACATTAAATCATTTAATCCTCATAAGTGTCCAAAGAAATAGAAGCTATTATTACCCCCATTTTAGAGATGATGAAACTGAGGCACGGGAGAGGTAAGTAGGTGGCACAGACAGTATGTGGAAGAAGACTGAGGTAGTCTGACTCCGGAATTTGTTATTTAAACTACTACACTCTATCTTTCAATTTTTTTTAGGTGCGGTGAATGGAGGGTTTACATACTAATTAGTGGAGTTTATTTAATGACATTAAAAAACTGTGGAGCCCCATAATAATAAAGCTGCTACATTTCATGGCTTTTAATAAAATTCTAGGTTTTTACCACCTTCCTCACCATATACACACACACCATATCCTGAAGCCTATTCTTTATTTTATTTATAGCCCATGAGACAGATAATCTCTGGGATATTCCTTTATGAGAAAAATATACATGTCATATTTAGAACAAACAAGAGCATCTGTTTTTATGTTCAGGACATTCCATCTCCTCACTTTTCTCTGCCTCCTGGGAATTTAATTAAAGTAATAAAATGGAGAGAGCTACCATAGTTTGTCACATAATGATGATAGCAAAAAAAGAACAGCACAAAACTAATCTCTTCTTTCTACAATGTTGCCTTATGTGCACATTCATCCGGAAACTAATCATTCCGGTCATATCAGTAAAGGGCAGTGAGCTCACTGCAGAATCTGTGCGATTGGTTGATTGTAAACAGTGTTTCAAGTGTCAGCTATAAAGATCTAGAAAATACACAGCGCCATAGGAAGTTGCCTTTGCAGTGGCCGTCGGTTACCATGGTTTCTGGGTCTGAAGGTAGAGCTGCTGTAGCCTTAGAGGCTTCTGAGTCCAAACCCTTACTCCCAGGGCAAAAAAACTGAATTGGAGCAATAATCCAGATCATTATCACAATGAGAAGCAAAAGGGCCTCCCCCACTCCCCTAGGAATTATCTGTCTGAATGATAAATGAAAATCATTTCCCACCCCATTGTCTGGATGATAACGCTACTTGCTCCTCATGGCATGTGTGGATTAGCAGGAGGTGGGCAGTGCTATGCTTTTAGGTGAAAGTGAACTGTTGCAGAAATGTTTGAGAATTTTGTTTTTTGAATAGCACCTATAGAACTGTACATATTATTTATTGTATATTACTTATATATTATGATGTTATATATTACATATGTATGTTTTTTAGATACTAAGACAGCAGAAGCATATTAGAACAAAAATGAAATATTGTAGGTAGTCTCCAACTCAGCAATGTGTTACTTTCCCAAAGTCCATGTATAAATTAATTGTTTAGGAAACCCTGGGGTACTTTTCTACAGAAAATAACAGTCTGGCTAATTTCTTATCTCACTTTCCCTCTATGAAAATATATTTAGTGTTACATGTAGTTAAAGTATATCTTGATTTCTCTGGTTTGTGGAGTCAGGAGTCTTTTGTTATAAAAAGGTGCTGGGGCATCCCTGGTGGCGCAGTGGTTGAGAGTCCGCCTGCCGATGCAGGGGACACGGGTTCGTGCCCCGGTTTGGGAAGATCCCACATGCCGCGGAGCGGCTGGGCCCGTGAGCCACGGCTGCTGAGCCTGCGCTCGAAAAAAAAAAAAAAAAAAAAAAAAAAAGGCGCAGCAGAAGACACCGGAAATATCAGGGATGGGTCTGTGGGAAATTCCAAGTTTCCTCCTACCTCCTTTTGCCCTTCGTCACTCAGCTGAGTCCCTGGGCTCCTCTGCTAAGCACTATGAGATGCCCCTAAGAAGTGTTGCCATGGGTTGGGAAATGGATCCCATTCAAATTACTTTCAATTACGTGAGCTATTAGGGGGATTTCTTTGAATTATAAACAATATCAAGAGCCTTGAGGTGTCCTGCCGCATATTTAGAGCACATGCACATTTACCTTTTGCTTGGATTAAACTGATTATGGATGCAAATTTGCACAACTGTATTGTACTTGATTATAAGTTATTGAAAGTCAGACCTAAGTAATAATGTGTGTATTTGAATCATTATCCTAACTTTAAAAAATTATCAAGGAAATAAAAAAAATTATAAAAAAATTAAAACATACAGATGAAAGCAGTCAAATGATACAAACTTCTAGTTATAAGATAAACAAGCACTAGGGATGCGATGTAGAACATGATCAATCTGGTGAACACTGCTGTGTGTTATACATGAAAGCTGTGACGAGAGTAAATTCTAGGGGTTCTTGTCACAAGGAAAAGTGTTTTTCTATTTCTTTAATTTTGTATCTATACGAGATGACGGATGTTCACTAAATTTACTGTGAAAATCATTCCATGATGTATGTAAGTTAAATCTTTGTGCTGTACACCTTAAACTTATACAGTGCTGTATGTCAGTAAAGATGAAGGGGAAAAAAACCCATATAGAACTCCAAGAATAGAATCATTCCCAAAATTGTAGATGCCCTTTAGTTTTTTTCAGAGAACACAGGGTTACCAGCTGAAAGAGAGCTTTCTGCCTTCCTCAAGGGGGATCAGGGGAGACCACCCCGTTCTCCAAAGACCTAAGTCCAACTTTGTTCTGTTGTTAAAGTAGCCTTTTCCAATGGAGTTAAGCTTCTAGACACTCTGAACTCTGTAATGCCTCCTGCAAAGATCTAATCCTACACCTCATACCAGGCCCAGATGGAGCATGTGTACACTCTGAGCAAGTGAGGAATTCACTCAATAAAGCACTTCTCTGAGTATTGTACATGGCTTAGAAAGTTCCCTAACCTTAACTTTCTGAAGTTAAATTCAGGCGTATTTGCTAGAATAGCATTCCAAGTAAAATGAATGATAGTAGAACTAGATCTATTATGATGATGTGGTACAATCTCAAGAATTAACCTTAATACAAGCTAACGATGTGACTTTCTGAGTGGCAAGCATTAACGGTGGCAGTACTGACAGAAGCCTCACCATCACAGAAATTGTTGCTAACCTCATTGCCTCCTCTGCCCATCTGTTCTTTTGGCTCCTGCACCCTCCAATTCCCTAGTTGCATTTGGCTCTTTGTACTAAAGTTTCAACTTGCTGTGTCTCACATTTTCTTAGGGGTAAACTTGCTAATGTCCAACTGTCACACTTATATTACTCAGGCTTCTGGTAGTACATGTAACTGTCTCAAGATAACTGGCAATTCAGAAATCTTAGGTAGCACACATTAGACATATTCATCAGCTGTTTCACTAATGCAACTCTAATTTCATAAGCATCCTCATAGAAAATCTCACATTGATTAGAAATGACAGTAGATTTTTCCTGTGTTTTTATCCTTTTATTTCCATATGGAACATATACTTTTATTTTTATATTTATATTTACTTTTACACAAAGTCAGAGCCACTACCAACCTAAAAGAGGTATTGTGAATATAAAATAAGTATCAACTACAGGCAAAAACACATTTTAATACATGTACCATATGACTTGGTATAATAGAATTTAGAGATGAAGAAATCCCAAAGGATTTTTCGACCCAACCATTTATTTCATTATAGAATTTCCTCTGCTTAGAACACTATTCCTGATGGATGACCACTTTCCCATTGCATGAATAATTCTAATGAATTATTTTCTTGTAAGGCAGTTCTTTCTACGTCTAAAGAGCACTGTTTGAAAGTCTTTCCTAACATAAACTTAGATCTACTTCATCGTAATTTCTAGTGACTAGTTCCTGCAAATTCTTCTCCATGAGCTACTCCTAATAATTTGAATTTCTTGATCACATAATCACCCTTCAAGTATTTAAGGATAATTCACATTCCTAGATAAAGCAAAGGAATTATCATGAAATGAAACAAGGAGGTATCTTATTAATTGGTGGAAAGAAACAAAGGCACGAATTGACAGAACCAAAAGAAAAGAAGGGAATGAGACTCAGAGCAAGAATAAAGGCAGGCAGAAGTTACCCTAATGCACTGGAACCAAAGAATACGTGACTGTAAGAGGAATGTAAAATATTAGTCAGTAGTAGGAAATGTGATGGAAGAAGCAAGAGATCCCAGTGGTGTGGACAGGAAAAAAGGATGCAGGCAGCCTCTAGAAGTTAGAAGAGGCAAGGAACAGATGCTCCCCTGGAGCTTCTAGAAGAAAATCACCCTTCCAACACCTTGACTTTAACCCTGTTAAGACTTGTTTTAGATTTCTGACCTCCAGAATTCTAATAGAATACTTGTTTTCTTTTAAGTCACTGAATTTATGATAATTTGTTACAGCAGTGATAGGAAACTAACAATATTTTGTATGTTTTCTATTAATTTAACTTCTTTCTATAACTCTAGTATAAGAACATTTGTTTCTCTATCAGATATTCCCAGGGAGCTGAAAGAGGAAGGCTGATTGAGGGAGTATACATTCAACCATGCAATAGTACATGAAACTGAGTTGTATCAGTCAAGGTCTGTGAGTTGTAAGGTTCAGAAAACAACTCTGACAGATTTAAGCAGAAAATGAATTTACTTAGAGGATATTTGGAACATTACTGAGTGTAGGATTTGGAAAATAGGAACGAGGGAGCAAGGCATCAGCTAGGACCAGGCTGAGCGTATGCCCCGGATGAGTGCTGTGGAGACGCTGCTGCCAGTGCCACTGACTCTGACCATCAAAGCTCACGGCAGTTCATCAAGGCACCAGACCCCAAGCACTACCCTGCCTGGCTGTCCCCGAGGTCTCTGGAGACCTAATGGTTTTGCTGCCAGTTGCCAATATCTGCCAAGAAAATGGAGTTTGCATGGCCCCTGCATCTTTGAATCACTGACCCTTGTTCATAGTCTAAGTTGGGTACATCTGATTGATCAATTCTGGATCACATTGGGAACACCCAAGCTGCAAAGGAAGCTGGGAAATTAGCATCTGGTGGGTTTAGCTCCATCAGGGAGAGTTTGCTCTTTTTCTCATGAGTGGTAAGATGTGAATTCCCAAAATGCAGGGAAGAGTTTCAAATGATAGGTGGCTTAAATAAGTACAGATGCTCATGACCTTAGTGTTAAGGGAGGCTGGTATAAAATACACTGATACATGAGCAGGAAAATGAACATAACAATGTAGTAAAATACACATAATAAACATGGCATTTTGAAACTTGGAAAGACTGAGCTTAAAATTTTAAAAAACCCTCACAAATGGAAAAGTATCACTTTTCAAAGAAATAATAGTAATAGTTAATATTTATTAAGTGCTTGCTATATACTAAGCGCTCTTTTAATATTACCCTATGTTAACTCTATTAAGTCTTGTAGGAAAGCATTTGCCTCATTTGTATGTAAATAAATGAAGGCATCAGATGTTTAAATAACTCACCCAAGGCCACACATCTAGAAGAAGCAGATCCAGGCTATAAACCCAGCAATCTGATCCAGAGATGTAATCATTAGACTTTATTGACTCCTGAGAAAAAGACCTGCTTCTTTAAAAGAAACAAATAAGCAACAAACCTTTACTGGCTTTTTAATTTAAAAAGTCAGGCACACTTACTGTTGGAAGAGCAATCACTACAGAAGTTTATTTGGAATGGAAAGTGGTAACGTTCTTCCCCTTTTCTCCATAGATCGCACACCGCTCAGATGGACATTTATTCATGTAGTGCAAGTTCCCATGGTCTCCAAGTTTAGTGTTAGGCTGGCGCTTTTATTATATAAAATCCTGTGAAACTGAGCGTTGCTAACTTCAGGAGACGATATGAATGAGAATAAAAGGGTGGAGACACTTTAGTATTTCTAATGTGGGAAGGTTCTGTTGGGCTTTTATCCATTTTTTTCCTGAGCCCCATCTTACACACCTGCGTTTTGGATAGTCTTTACATAATATTTGAGCTCATGTAATGAGCCAGTGACAATGATACAGTGAAATTAACTTACACTCGCACAGTTTTTGTTTATAGGGGTGGGGGGCTTCAAGGTGGTCTACTGAGTTTGGTAACTCTAGCCTACGAATTAAATTACAATTGAAGACTCTCAGATAAGACTACAAATCTTACCCCCAAATCTTAGGGTAAAGGAATGGGGTTGATGAGCTCTCGGTCCACACTACCATGTTGGAACCATTAATCCTCCTCCTTCATGTAAGTCTCCTACTTCTTTGAAGATTTTGTAATAAGCTGTGCTTTTTTTTTTTTTTTACGCCTTTATTGGAGTATAATTGCTTTACAATGGTGTGTTAGTTTCTGCTTTATAACAAAGTGAATCAGCTATACATATACATATGTTCCCATATGCTTTTTGTATTATCTGTAGCTGTTGTCAACTTTCTTTCTCTTTCAACCTCTGCTTTCATCCCCTTCCAGGATCCAGGGTGAGGTCAACACTTCTTCATCTCTGGATGAAGAGCCAACATCTGGGCTGCCCCATCTTTCAGGTGCCTCACCTGTACTGACATCTACAGCTTCTCAGTAACCCATTTCCATTGCCATATTGTGGACCAGATCAGCACTCAGAACTGGTCCAATCTATCACCCCAACTTTTAATCCCTCTGCCTACCTCACTCAGTGTATCAGTCAGCATTCTTTATTGCAAACAAAATAAACTAATCTGGATTTTTTATGAAAAATAAAAGTTAGCTCAAGGAAGCCAGAGAACCATGTCTAAATAAATGTCAGAAACTAGGAAAGGGGTTTGACCCTATTAGGGACTGTTGTACTGAAAATATCCCTGCTGCCAATATTCAGTACCATTGGTGTTGCTGGTACCAGTGATGATACTGGTGTCACTGGATGCTCAAAACTCTCTACCAGTTGTCCTGAAGAGCCAGGCATCTTGGTTTTTTTTTTTTTTTTACGGTACGCGGGCCTCTCACTGTTGCGGCCTCTCCCGTTGCGGAGCACAGGCTCCGGACGCGCGGGCTCAGTGGCCATGGCTCACGGGCCCAGCTGCTCCGCGGCATGTGGGATCTTTCCAGACCGGGGCATGAACCCGTGTCCCCTGCATCGGCAGGCGGACTCTCAACCACTGCACCACCAGGGAAGCCCCAAGCTAGGCATCTTTACGGATATAGTTGTTAGGAATGAAATCCCTCTTGCCCACCTCCTCACAATGCTCACTCCTTAAAATTGATGTTCTAGGACCATGAACCTGGTGGTTGTTCACATGCTATACTCTAGCAGAAAATTTGTTTAGGGAAGATTCTTGGTTTATACTTTGGCTAAACAGGACTCAGAAGGCAGAAAGTACTCAAATATTATACAGGTGTTTGAAAGGTTCCTTGAAGCCAGAAAATATTACAACTAGCCACTATATTAATTACTTCATTTTCCATTGGTTCTGCCTTATCAGGAATTCTAGTCTACATCTACTACATCTACTTTATTTATACATTTTCCATTTTCATGTCATCTCCAACCTAGGTTAGATTTCACGGTGCATAGTTTCAATCCATCCCTTACAGGTATACTGAGTTCCTTTGACCCACTATTTTGTCACACACACTAACCCCGTGTTGCACAAATCCAGCTATTTACATTTTTTGATGTCTGCAGTATTGTTGGAAGTAATTACACAATCAAGCAAATAATTGCCACTATATATTAATGGACCTGGGGACATACTATCCATGACCATAAGGTTGTCCAAGAATTCTACTATGTTCCCCTTGTCAGTTCTCTTTCTCCACAGGTGACATTTCAAATGTTCTATTCTATTCTTAAACCTCTCATTCTACCTTTCTATTAGGCCCCCTCATATTTTGGGCAAATAGACTTGTCTGTTACTTCTCAAAGAAAATAAATCCATCAAACAGAACATTTTCAAAATGTTGCTCATGAACCTATAAGCCCAATTATATATATTGACACCAAAATTTTCTTTTTTTCTACCTAATAAAATGAGACAATTTGGGGGGGTGGTTATCTCCTTCCATCAGGGTTTAAACACACTCAAACTCCTTATTAAACTAATTTAAAACATAAAAAATCAAGTAAACAATTGTATGAACAACCAGACCCACTCTGTACCAGCAACTGTTCTACTGCTTTTACCCTTCAAAGGAAACCTTGATTTCTGGCTTAACTTTCCACCAAAACAGCTCTTTAAAAGGTTTCTATTACCTACTCTCTCTTCCTCCCTCCCTTCCTTCCTTCCTTCCCTCCTTTCTCAATGCAGCATTTTCTGACCTTATCTTATTTAAGGATCCTCTAGGTCCTTAAGGACTTCTTCCTACTTGAACCTCATTACCTGGGACCATGGGTAATAGTACTGTTATACTGGATTTGTTCTTGGGAAAATGATATCTGGTAGATCCAAAATTAAAACTCAAGCATGTTTGAATCCAAAAGTGTTATAGATTCTGATAAGGTTGCACTCTATTAACCTTTCTGTCATAATCTAAAGAGTCTGGTTGCAAAGAACAGGAACTCATTGAAATTAGCTTTACTAGAATTGGGAAAATATTGGAAGTATTCAGAGTTGCTTTGTGGGATTGACCCAGCTGGAAGTGCAGGTGGTCCTCAGGAGGGTCTGGAGCCAGTAGCTGAACAGCGATGACCTGGTGCTCCTCGCTCCATCTTTCAGGGCCATGAGGTCTCTCTCAGTGGTTTTTTCAAGCAGGTCAGCTTCGTCCTTGCCCCCAGTGGATTGCCTTTTTCTGCTTCTCAGTGCACGTGGACAGCTGACGTTGGATTTACATTCTACATAGATAGTGTTCTCAATACAACACTAGAAATATTTCTCAGAGATCTCATGGTTTCCAAGGAAGTACTGCCCAAGTCCTAGTATCATCCATTCATCCTAGTTAAGAACTGTTTTCAGGTCTGAAATCAGTGTTTTACTTGTATTTTACTCTGGATTTAGAAATCTTTTTCTCTTGGCCCCTCTTTTTCTTCCTGCTCTAAAGTTATCATACCGTATCCTGGCTGATGAATGCATTCAGGTGTTTTTGTGACCTTGAACAAGCTATCTTATTTCCTTTCCAATTTCTTCCAGTGTTCTGCTCTTCATTTCTCTAAAACATCCTCTTCTTTACCCATCACATATTTTTCAATATAATTTTTAAACAACTCTCAAATTGTCTTTTTTTTAAAAAAAAATCCTCCTATAATCTTCTTAATAAAATGTATAAACTCTTAACCCAGGAACCATAGTTTTAAAAATGAAACCATCATTTATATAGTCAATAAACATCTTTAAATGCATACCACGTATTGTATGATATGTATGGCTCTGAGTATGTAGAATGCATAAAATTTACTTCTAGTCCTCCATCTTCTGACATCATGACTTTTGGCTCAAATGTTAGTAATATTATCACTCATTTCATAAATGAAACATTGAGACTTGGAGAGCTTAAGTAATGTTTACCCAAGGTCTCATGGGTATAAATGTAGAGGCAGTATTCAAACTCATGTCTGACTCCTCAGAATCTGTGTCAAATTCTTGTGGAAATCTTCAGTGGTGGCAGATCTCCACCCCTTTTGTTTGGTGGAGAATTACGTTCAATGGAGGCTTCCAAAAGTAATAAAAAAGGTATTTTACTAGATTGTTATGTATGATAATCACAATATGAGTGTAAAGTTATATATATATATTTTGGTCTCAGAACTTGAATAAAGTTAATTGTAAAACAAGTTCACAAAATACTTAGACTACTGACAGCCTCTCTGGAATGAGCGAGTATATGTTAGACTCTGAAGGATAACTTTCAATTATATGTACATGTTCTTAGGTTTCAAAAAAGGTATCCTATGGGCTTCCCTGGTGGCGCAGTGGTTGAGAGTCTGCCTGCCGATGCAGGGGACACGGGTTCGTGCCCCGGTCTGGGAAGACCCCACATGCCGTGGAGCGGTTGGGCCCGTGAGCCATGGCTGCTGAGCCTGTGCGTCCGGAGCCTGTGCGCCGCAATGGTGAGAGGCCCACGTCCCCAAAAAAAAAAAAAAAAAAAAAAAGATATCCTATTAATTTACCACTAGTCCTAGAAGGTTTTTATTTACTTTTTTTTTTTTGGCCGCCAGCCTGTCAGGTTCCCTGAGCAGAAATTGAACTTGCAACCCCTGCAGTGGAAGCGCCAAGTCTTAACCACTGGACTGCCAGGGAAGTACCCTGGAAGGCTTTTAAAGGAGAAATAACTTACTTCAACATCCACCATTTACCACCATAGGCCAATTACTTCGTCATATTAATTTCTGTTACTTAGGCAACCCACGGGGAATAAGAGAACAAAGACTATTCAAATACTAAGCAAAAGGTATTCTGAAACATAACAGGCTCTACCATAAAGTTGACTTAAATGTATTTATGTAGCTGGGCTAGTAAAATGATGAAGATCTGTAGCATCTCAAAATATGTATTTCTTATATTTTGATTTAGGCTATGAGTCAACCTTCTTTGGATTATAGTGTTTTTAATTGAAAGAAAATGTGCTCTTTCCTTTCGTAGCACATGAAATCTACTTATCCGCATTGTTTGCTCATCATGTTATTCTTAAGGCAGTTTTCTGTTCTTTCATATCTTTCTGGATATCACTTCAAATAAAATAAATAAGCATCTCTTCATTCTTGTTCAAAAACACAGACAAATACCATCTGTTCCTTGAACTGTTCCAGGTACAGTGACCACCTAGTGCTCTCCATCTGTCAGATGTTCATTTATCCACCTCAGCTGTGCTGCCAATAGATTCTACGCCTTAACACAGTGAAAATAGTTTTTTACATCTCATTTTATGTTTGGTACAATGTGGAATTTTGATTTACAATAAAATATGAAACTATAAAAGAGTGAATACTGTTTTCTAAGTTGACTTGGAAGGACATTTCAAAGGAGGATTTTCAAAAATGGTTGCAGCAGCATTGGAGTATGTGTTTAGCCTTTCAAGTGAATAGTTTGGATGTTAGCACTCATTTGGATGTATACCGTTCAGTAAGTTAAATTTTTAAAAGTAAATCTTTCTATTTTATCATTATAACTCATACAAGTAAATACTATAAAAGCAACTATATTAAATAAACTTAAATAAAGTAGGCATCTAAGTAGCAAAATATTAGCATTATCTACCCCCACTTTTAAGTAGCTTTTTTTTTATTGTAACAAAAAATTTTAATTTTAGATACATTCATATTAAAACTTTTTGCCTCAAAATTTAAATTAAATGAAGATAAAGGGGGAGAACCCCCCACATCATAGGGCATTTGACCACAATTACTAGGCTTTTAAATATATATTGAAGTAATTCTATCTATTTGTCTTTAGAGTTGAAGAAGTTAGCTAGGAATGTTAAAAAAAAAATTACAAAATACACATTCATAGAAGGAGTTCCACAAAAATGGCAGAATAAGAACTCCTGGCCCTCGTTACCCAACAGAAGCACCAATTTAAAAATAATATATGGATCAAAATAACTTTATGAGAAGTCTAGAATCTAGTTTAAAAATTGTTATACTTCAGGGCTTCCCTGGTGACGCAGTGGTTGAGAGTATGCCTGTCGATGCAGGGGACACGGGTTCGTGCCCCGGTCCGGGAAGATCCCTCATGCCGCGGAGCGGCTGGGCCCGTGAGCCATGGCCGCTGAGCCTGCGGGTCACAGGAGAGGCCACAACAGTGAGAGGCTCGCGTACCACAAAAAAAAAAAAAAAAAAAAAAAAGTTATACTTCAGATGAACATAAAACCAAGAACAGCCACATTGAAATGAGTAAGAACAGCAATCTCACTTTACCTCCATCAGCCCCTCCCCAAGGCAGTACCTGGGAGGAAAGAGAGAATGGAATAAGTCTTTTGGTGCACTACCCTATGGGCCAGTTTCCTGTCTCACTTCACATGAAGGACTGATGGAATTGACATAGTTCAGAGGCCTAGATTCAGTTAAGAACAAAGCAAAAAGAGCAGGTGACTTATTGTGGCTGACATGGCTCTATGAGACGGAGGTGAGGCACAGAACCTGAGGCTTCTTCCCCAGGAGAGAGGGAGAGTCATGGAGCATGTCTCCACCATCCCAATATTTCACTTCATTGTCTGAGGGGCTCGCTTCTGTCTTGCCTCACCAAGAGCACTGACAGACCCTGCATAGTTTGGTGGAGACAGCTAAGAACAAAGGGAAAGGGACAGGAGACTGGTGACTGGGAGGATTGTGCCACTGGGTCCCTTAGGACATCTTCTACATAAGGCTACTCTTTCAAAACAGGAGACATAGCTGATATGCCTAATACATAGAAATAAATACAGAGAGTTAGGCATAATATGGACACAAAGGAATACTTTCCAAATGAAAGAACAAGGCAAAACCTCAGAAAAAGAAATAAACAGACCAACCATTAGTAATGAAATTAAATTAGTATTAAAAAACCTCCCAATAAACAAAAGTCCAGGACTAGACAGTTTTACAAGTGAATTCCACCAAAAATTTAAAGAAGAGTTAATACTTATCCTTCTCAAACTATTCCAAAAAAATCAAAAAGAAAGGAATGCTTCCAACTCATTCTACAAGGCCAACATAACCCTGATAACAATACCAAACAAAGAACTACAAAAAAAGAAAATTACAGGCCAATATCCCTGATAAACAAGAGATTTAAAAATCTTCAACAAAATATTAGCCAACTAAATTCAGCAATAACATTAAAAGGATCATACACTATGATCAAATGGGATTTATTCCAGGAATGCAAGGGTGGTTTAATATGTGCAAATAAAAGTGATACACCACATTAACAAAACAAAAGATGAAAATCATATAATTATTTCAACAGATGCAGAAAAAAATTTGACAAAATTCAACATCCATTTATGATAAAGACTGTCAACAAAGTGGATACAGATGAAGCATAGCTCAACTTAATGTAGGCCATATATGACAAACCCACAGCTAATGTCACACTCAACTGTGAAAACTTGTTCCCAAGATCAGGAACAACAAAGAGTACCCACTATCACCACTTCGACTCAACATAATATTGGAAGTCCTAGCCACAGTAACCAGACAAGAAAAAGAGATAAAACCATCCAAATAGGAAAGGAAGAAGCAAAACTTTCACTGTTTGCAGATGACATGACTATATATGTAAAACTCTAAAGACCCCACCAAAAAACTATTAGAACTGATAAATGAATTCAGTAACATTGCAGGATACACCATCAATGTACAAACATCTGTTCTATTTTTGTACACTAATAACAAACTATCAGAAAGAGAAACTAAAACAAAAAAAATCCCATTTACAATTGCATCAAAAAGAATAAAATACTTAGGAATAAATTTAACCAAGGTGGTGAAAGACCTGTACTCTGAAAACTATAAGACACTGATGAAAGAAACTGAAGATGACACAAATATATGGAAAATTATACCATGTTCATGGATTGGAAGAATTAATATTGTTAAAATGTCCATACTACCCCAAGCCATCTACCAATTTGATGCGGTTCCTATCAAAATACCAATGGTATTTTTCACAGAACTAGAGCAAATAATCATAAATTTTGTATGGAAACACGAAAGACCCCAAATAGTCAAAATAATCATGAGAAAGAAGCTGGAAGTATTACACTCTCTGATTACAAACTATGCTACAAATCTATACTAATCAAAATAGTATGGTTCTGGCACAAAAACAGGCACATATATCAATGGCAAAGGATAGAGAGCCCAGAAATGAACCTTCATAAACACGGTCAAGTAATTTATGACCTAAAAGCCAACAATATACAGTGGGAGAAAAGACAGTCTTTTCAATAACCGTTGGGAAAAGTGGACAGCTACATGCAAAAGAATCAAACTGGACCACTTTCTTATACCGTATACAAAAATAAACTCAAAAAGGATAAAGACTCAAATGTAAGGCCTGAAACCATAAAACTCCTGGAAGAAAACCTAAAGAGTATTATCTTTGACATCTGTCTTAACAATAATGTTTTTGATTTGTCTCCTCAGGCACTGGCAGCAAAAGCAAAAATAAACAAATGGTACTACACCAAACTAAAAAGCTTTTGCATAGTGAGGGAAACAAGCAACAAAATTAAAAGACAATCTATTGAATGGGAGAAGATATTTGCAAATGATGTATCTGATAAGGGGTTAATATCCAAAATATATAAAGAACTGACACAGCTCAATCTAAAAAATAAACAATCTGATTAAAATATGAGCAGAGGACCTGTAAATTGGTGAAGCCACTATGGAAAACAGTATGGAGGTTCCTCAAAAAATTGAAAATTGAACTACCATATGATCTAGCAATTCTACTTCTGGGTATTTACCTGACAAAAATGAAAACACTAATCTAAAAAGATACATATACCCTTATGTTCATTGTAGTATTATTTACAATAGTCAAGATATAGAAGCAACCTAAGTGTCCATTGATAGATGAATGGATAAAAATATATAGACTGGAAAGAAAAAACAAAGAAACAAACAAATGAAACAGAAACAGATTCATAGATACAGAGAACAACCTGGTGGTCACCAGAGGGGAGGGTGGCAGAGGGTTAGGCAAAATAGATGAAGAGGTTAAGAGGTACAAACTTCAAGTTCTAAATAAATGATTCACAAGGATGTAATGTACATCATAGGGAGTATAGTCAGTAATATTTTAATAATTTCGTATGGTGACAGATGATTGATAGACTTATCACGGTGATCAATTCATAATGAATTTAAATCACTAGGTTTACTCCTGAAACTAATATAATATTGTATGTAAAGTATACTTCAATAAAAAAATAAAAAGGAAATAAAAAACAGGGAAAATGACTGAAAACAGTGAAGTAAGTCAGAGAAAGACAAATATCATATGATATTGCTTATATGTGGAATCTAAAACAATGGTATAAATGCACTTACTTACAAAACAGAGTCACAGATGTAGAAAACAATCCTATGCTTACCAAGGGGGAAGGGGCAGAGGGATAAATTAGGAAACTGGTACTGACATATACACACTACTATATATAAAATAGATAACTAATAAAGACCTACTGTATAGCACAGGGAACTCTACTCAATTCTCTGTAATGATCTATATGGGAAAAGAATCTTAAAAAGAGTGGAGATATATCTATATCTATATATCTGATTCACTCTGCTGTACACCTGAAACTAACACAACATTGTAAATCAACTATACTCCAATAAAAATTTTAAAAAAGACTCAAAACTGTAAAAAGGGCAAAGCTTATTATATAATAATAAAGGGGTCAATTTACCAGGAAGATATAACAATTATAAGCACATATGCATCCAACATCAAAGTACCCAAATACATGAAGCACATTGTCAGAACTGAAGGGAAAAATAGACAGCAACACAACAATAGAAGATTTCAATACCAAACTTTCAATAATGGATAGAACATCTAGACAAAATCAGTAAGGAAACAGAACTCGGACAACTTGCAATTAACTATTCTGTATAGATTTTGCTGGAAATTTTAAAACTTGAAATTACTTCATTTATGTTTCTCCTTTGTTTACTGTCATATTCCACACTTCTCTCCATGAAATCTACTTTAGTCTTATACAATAAAAGTTGTTTCTCACTATTGTTGGTGAAAGTAAATAGTATTATTTAGAACGGCAAGTCAGAGTACACATAGTTCATCAAGGAATTTTGTTCCACTAATCATGTACTCTATTCAAAGTCAAATCAAAGAATTCATATCAAACACTTCAATGTTAGGCCACAGGTTATCCAATTTGATAAGGAGACTCTATTGACCTCATAACAGCAGGAGTTGCAATATAAAAGACATTAGGAGTAAACAGACAGTAATGTTATACTGAAATATGTCTTAAGTCTGCCTATAATACAGAATTAAAAAGAAATTCCATTATATTTCTTTTAGGCCTAGGACGAAATTAAAACCCCAGGGAATTTCAATTTGGTTTCAGTATCCTTCAAGAATTACTTTTTTTATTAAAAAAATATATATTTCCTTCAGGTCTTATCTTTAAACACTGAGTGAATCCTTGTTACTTCTCCCAGAAATATTAAATTCAAATGAAACCATTATCTTTTTATTATGAAATCTACAAAGCAAATTCTCTGTGGATAGGTAAGGGACAGTGATATACCTATAAACAAATGGTTTTTTCTTTAAATTTCTTGTTTTCTGTAATGTTTAAAGTCAAGATCAACAGTAGGTCAACGTTTCAGTAGATGAGTCTGTTTCAGACTTCTGTTCTTAAGCCCTTGGAAAATGTTTTAAAGGCATAAAACATTTTATAAGGGCATTGCCTGCAGGACGATGATTTATCCAAGTATTATATTCGTTTGTCTAAGAAATGAAGTTGCTGCACCATCTTCCTCAATTTATGGTCTTCAATCTCAGCATGGGAGGACTAGGAAGACAAGTGTAAGAGGTTAAAAAAAAGGGATTGAGGGGCTTCTCTGGTGGCGCAGTGGTTGAGAGTCTGCCTGCCGATGCAGGGGACACGGGTTCGTGCCCCGGTCCGGGAAGATCCCACATGCCACGGAGCGGCTGGGCCCGTGAGCCATGGCCGCTGAGCCTGCGTGTCCGGAGCCTGTTCTTCGCAATGGGAGAGGCCACAACAGTGAGAGGCCCGCGTACCGCAAAAAAAAAAAAAAAAAAAATGCATTGAGGATATTAAATGTCATCACAAAGAAAACATAAGATATTATAAATATAGTCTGAAACAGTATATATAGAAAGTTCCTATTGGACAATTAATAATGCTTTCCAAGAGGCAACTTAACCACTTTTAAATATTTTAACTATTTCTTCTCTGGTTGTCTTTATATCTCTAAATAATATCCTCACATTGACATGTTTTATGTTATCAATTTTATGCCTCATAATTTGATTTCATTTTATCCTGGCTTATTTACACTATCTCATCCCCTTCTTCGTTTATTCATTTAAGAAATAGTCACTGTGTGGATACTGTGAGCCAGGTTGTGGGGATACAACAATTAATGAGACAGATAAGGTCCCTGCTCTCAAAGAGCATATGGTCTTGTGAGGAGAGAGATCAGCATGTAAATGAATTAATGAGAACATTCAAATGTTAATGGAGTGAAATGACAATAAAGCATCGTAATGTTAGGAAAAAATGTGCTTGGAACCACGGTATCGCTTTACATGGACTGTCAGGGAATGCTCTCCGGGGAACAGATCTTGAGTTGGGACCTGGGTAGAGGGATACCCCTTATGGAAATGGGCAGTACATTCCAGATAGTAAGAAAAGCAAAAACAAAGGCCCTAAGGTGGGAATTTTCTATCGTGATTATAGTTACCTACTACATAAATTTTAACACATTTATATACTTAAGCAATTGTTTTTTTCCATTTATATTAGACTGCATATCTTCATTTTTCAATACATAAGGATTTCATTGTTTTCAAATCTCCTTTTCATCTTTTCCATTTTAGGGTTTTTTCATCTAAATTTTTGAATTGGTAATGTTAATAATATCTAAATTATGCTCTATAACCAAAACTAGTTGTTCAATTTTTCCATAAGTTCATTTTAAAAATTCATAAGGAAAACAATGTTTACATTATTGTGAGTAGTAAAATCTTGCTCTTTAAAGAACCAGTGGTTTGCCATGAGCTTTTTTCCTTTTGTGTACAGTTTTTTACTTTTCCTCGTTTCCCTTGCTTTTTTCTTTTCCTTGTATTATTTAGTTTATCATATTTTCATTTTTTAATGTACCAGTCAAGCATTATATTAACTTCCCTTTTTCTCTTGAGGCTCTTTTCTGAATTTTTTCTGGCCTTGTTTGCCATCTAGACCTTTTATATCAATGTAACTATTATCTTGAGACTTTCTCTATTTTTCATATTTTATCCCAAAATTTCCTGAATCCAATGCCTTTTTCTTTGTATCACTAGAATAGTTTGGACTACAAGTAACAAATCCATACCCAGATGACCTAAGTAATTACAAAAATAATCACCTCACACAAAAGAAGGCCTCAGATGGAGTGATTCTAGGGTTGTTTAATTCAGTAACTAAGTGGAAACAAGGATGTAATTACTTTCCATCTTTTTGCTCTGCCAGCCTCAGTGCATCGTTTTTGTCTAACTGTCTTGCTGCTGTCAGGATGGCAACATGGAAGCCACAATTCTAAGTGTCATACATAGGCATAGAAATATGCAGTCTCTTTTTTATTTCTCTATTTCAGGCTTAGGAAAACTTCCTTAGAAGCCATTACGTAGACTTCTGCTCTTGTCTCACTCCTAAACAAATTATTGGCAAGGATAATGGAATTAGTATGATTAGTTTAAATAATCAAAATTTACTTAGGTAGGAGCTAGGATCACCATTCCAAGATCATCTGGGAGAAAGGTAGGCACCTACCCACTCCTTTCCCCAACCTCAAAGTAAGAAGAATGGAAAGATTGGCTATTGAAATGTGTCTGTTGCACGTTGGTTTTTTTTTTTTTTTTTTTTGCGGTACGTGGGCCTCTCACTGTTGTGGCCTCTCCCATTGCGGAGCACAGGCTCCGGACGCGCAGGCTCAGCGGCCATGGCTCACGGGCGCAGCCGCTCCGCGGCATGTGGGATCTTCCCGGACCGGGGCACGAACCCGTGTTCCCTGCATTGGCAGGCGTACTCTCAACCACTGCGCCACCAGGGAAGTCCTGCCGCACGTTTTTTTGACTGAGACCTTTTATGATGGGGCCCACATTGCCTTAAAGAGTGCCCTAAGGAAAAGTGTGTGGAGGTAAATTTTTGGGGTCCCTGCATGTGTGAAAAATCTTAATTTTACCTTCAAAAAGATTGGTAATTGCTTACTTTTGGACTCCTAGTATGAAAAAGTGCTTCTTCAGGACTTTGAAGGGATTCATCTATGTCAAGCAGGTTCCGGTGATGAGACTTTTCATACAGAACTTTGTAAGTGATCAGCTTAATCTCTGTAGGTTTTTAAGATATGCTCTTTATTCTTGGTGTGCTACAGTTTCATAATGTAGTGTTGTGTTTTTTCATTCAGTGTTGTCCATCTTTGAATCTAGGGTCTTATGACCTACTTCCACTCTGGGATATTTGGTTTTATTGTTTAAATGACAAGTTCCTCCCACTTCTTTTCTTCATTTTCTCTTTCTGGAATTTCTATTAATTACGTGTTTGATGACATGAATTGATCTTCTAAGATTTTTTATTTTTTATCTTTGCTCTTTCATTTTTGCCTCTTTTTAATTGTTATGATTTCTGGGAGGCTATCTTCATTTTATCATCTAATTCTCAGCTGAATTTTTATTTCAGTAATCATATTCTTAATTTTCATGATCTTTTTAATTCACTCATATTATTACTTTCTTATTGCAGAGTATTCTGTTTCAGGTATAGACACAATATCTCCTCCAGGCTAAACTGCATTTATACTAAAACCTACTTGTCTCATTATTTACTATTAACAGACAGATAATGTAGTTTTTGCATTTCTGAATTGACAAAAGGATCAAGGGGAAACTTTAATGGCTCTGTTTCTATACAGAGATATTGACTTTATAAAGCCATTACTCCTTAGCTGACAAGACTAATTCAGGCAGAGTGGAGGATGATATACACAAGGACCAACAACATAGGACAGCTGGGATGTTGATTTCAGCAGTGTGATCTTGGGGACACCATCAAGATTTGCCATTGTCAAAATTGCAAAGATGCTGGATTTGTGTTGAGTGTTCACCTAGTTCTCTTTCTCTTTCCTATTCTGTATTGACATTTTCCCAATTTTATCCAAACACAAACTGGTCACTGCTCTCACATTGCCTACACTGAGACTCTATTCTGGCCTTTCTTTCTTCAGAGTATGTCTAGTTTACTTATACTCTTCATCTATTAAATCTGCAAATCTGTAACATTTCAAAATTAGCTGATTAATTCATGTTTAGATGTGAATGATTAATGGTCCAAAGAGAGATCTTGAAAACTCAATAACCTTTAACTGGCATAACTGAGAAGGAAGAATATTTTTGAGAGTGTTTCCAGGGCCTCTTGTTTCCTCTAGGCAGAGTCTCAGAAGCTCCATCCCAGGCACATTAAAACAGTAATCAGCAAGTTAATGTCTTAATTCTGAAGGAGCTTTATTATACCTAAAATGATTTGCAAATGTATTCACTTGATATAAATCTACATATACATATATAGATAATCATAACCATCCTCTGTTTTTAGGCAGAAGAGTATTTCTGTCTTTCCATATTTTTCAAGATCCAGGTACAAATTTTAGCCAATCTCTACACAATAAAGTCTTCAGAGACAAAAAGTTAACAGAATTGTTATACCTCATATGTTCCTTCCTTCTCAGAAACATCTAATGTCATTTTGACTGCAACTTGAAGTCCTTTCTCATACTGACTAAAGAAATTAGCTACACACAGATGAGGGTGTTGTACTTGTTATATATTGATTACTGATTTAAGAATGCACTTAGAAGCATATATCTGGTTTTTCAGTCTGATTATTATAAACAAATTTGCAATATATGAGCCACAGCTGCAATCTGTGTCTATCAGTTCAAGGCCTCTGCTATGTTTATGCTGGACATGCTGCTTAACTTGTCATATCTTTTGCTAATCATCAGTAAAGCCTAGTGTTGGATAAGACTTGTGTTTTGGGATATCTATTTAATGTTCTCAGCCTCTGTGATCATGCTGTTTAGGTACAAACATCTACTATTCATGATGTCTTTTGAAGAAAAATATGTTCAGGCAAACACACACATCCCATACTCTATTTGAATACAAGCACAGAAAAGGCGCTATTGTATAATTTAAAGAATAAGGACTTTGGAGTTGGACGTAGGCTTGAATATTTCATTTTTGTAATTAACCAGTGTGTACATTTTAGCGAGTTTCTTACCTCTCTGAACTTCAGTTTCCTCATTAGCAAGAAGAGGGTATATTAGTAATCTTAATAGACTGTGGCAATTAAATGAGATAATGTATTGATGATACTTTAGTCTTGTCAGATAGTGAGTCTTAAAATACCTAATTTTCTCCTTCTCTTCGTTTCTCACAGGTCTCGCTTGGAAGTCTTTTCTGGCATAGCGGTTACACTGCTGCACAGGCATGTATACATAAATGTATGCAATTATGCACATACCCAATCATGCACTTACATTTATTGAGGGGGGTTGGTGAGTATAAATAATGATGCCTGAATAGGTAAGAAGACAGAAAAAGAAAATTTTCTTTAAAATGTTAGAATCAGTGACAAGCAGTAAAATCAAGGCTGAATATTAAATAAAAAACCAAGCTTTTCTATTACAATACAGATGTCACAGGTCTGTGCTTTGCAAAAATATCTAGGTTTTTGTCTTGGAATAATTTTTAACCTTGCACTCTATTTCCATACATAACCCATTTGTAGTTAGATGTTAATTTCATGCTTTAGTCCCTCTCTGTATAACCTGGGACAGCCCATTGCCTGTAATGGCTTTTAAATGCCTGTCATACAACTATAGCTTGGGAGGTTTTGATGAAGAAATCTGTTGGTTTTTAGTTACAAGAACCAGGAAATATCAACAAAAGGTGGAAAGAGTATTTGTTGTTAGTGTTATTGAAATAATATCAGTGTTATTGATGTTTTTTGAAAAGGTTGTCTTAATATCACTACCAGAAAGATATAAATCTAAAAATTATAATTATATATGGTATATAGTCTAGTGGTATGATATTTATAATTTTACATGTATGTGTGTATTTAAATACTTAATTATTTCCAGTTATAATTTTATCCATAATGTGTGTGTGGAACTATTTTCTGGTAACTCTTTTATTAAAAAAAAAAAACAGATTAAGTAACTTAATGAGGTATTGATTTTGACTGACATAGTGGGAATTCCAGCTTAAGTTCAAACAATACTCATATCTGGGAATCAGACATATATGGACATCTCTGGAGAACTGGTGGGACAATCATATGAAAATCTATTTTTATGGATAGTAATTCATCCTAAGAAGATGGAATAGTGCATAAAATATTTGACTTACTAAGAAAACTTAAAGTGAGGGTGAATTCTTCTTTGTGTAACAGCAGATTACTATGGAAAGTTGGCATTTTGAAGACTGCAGTGCAGCTCCTTTGGTGGAGACAAAGTGGAGATTAGATACCTTAAGACTGGAAAGGAAAGACCTTTAAAGCTCATGTCCACTTAGAAGCACTGGTGAAACAAAAACCTGCGTGGAGCACAGTGAGCGTGACATGGAGTGGACTAATAATTAGGAATGAATTTTAATTGATTCATTACGTAGATTGAATTCAGTAGGTTATGACCAGGAAACAGGGATTTTCTCCTAACACCACCACGCAAACATAGTCTCCAGGATCAATCTTTCCTACTCCTTCTTGATATTTTGGAAAGATTTCATAGTTTTCAGTCATTTTCATTTCAAAATGAAATCTAATGTAAATCAAAATTCTAATTTTACCTACGATTTAAGGTTTATCTCCTTTTCTTAACTCAAGCCTAACCCAAGGCTTAAGAACAGGGATGGAAAGGAGAACCAGAGAGAAAGAGAGAGTGAGAGAGGGAAAGAGAGAGAGAGAGAGAGAGAGAGAGAAAACGCCTAGGCAAGCACCTGAGGTGAGGTGACTATTTAAGAAAGAATCACAGATTAATGCAGAAAATCTTCATTTAGAATGACAATAGACTGGCATTTACAGCATACTTAGAAAAAAATGTCCAGACATTTTCTGGTTAAATCATAAAATGTAACAACCAAAGTGCATTTTATTTATTCTCAAACCATTTCTCCTGTGGCATTGTGCAAAATGATTTAAATGAGTGATAATGAGAGCAGGGGGTTTTCATCCCAGATATTTAGAATGTATGTGTGAAAACATAAATAATATACCCTCATCCCTGCAAAATTGAAGTGTGGAAACTGAGAGGTTGGAGTGTTGATATAGATTCATGTTACCCTGGAGGGAAATAAGATATGCTAATGAATATTTATGTTCTCAATAAATACGCGAAGGATTTCTACTATGGATATATAGCTAAAATTGCAGTACTGAGCTCAAGTTAGAGGCAAAAAGGAATTGAAACATCTGAATATGTTCAACATTAAGTTGGAAATAGCTGTTTTACAAGCACTCTGAGCAGTTCCTTTAGAAAAATCTTAATGTTAAAAAAAAAGGTTAATGTTGATGTCATGATGCAAATATATTTAAACTTTTGCTGTTTATTGGTAAAACTTTGAATTAAAACTATTTATTTTTCTGCTTTTAAAAATTATACATAATGATGTACATTATATTAAATTAGAAAACATTTTTAAGAAAAAAATTTAAAAACCCTGAAATTCTACCATTTAGAAATAATAATTATTGATAAATGTTTGATGTGTTTTTAGTTTCTTTTTCTATGCAAATATAAATTTATATATATATTTTATAAACATGGCACATAAAATATATTTTTAATTTGAATTTTTTTAATCAAATGATTTTTTAATAAGAGAATGTCATAATTTTTTTGTTACTATAAAAGTGTCACAATAAAAATCCTTGCACATTTATCTTAGGTACTGCTATGATCTGAATGTTTATGTCAAATTCCCCACACCAACAGATTCATATTTTGAAATCCTAACACCCGATGTGATGGTATTAGGAGGTGGCACCTTTGGGAGGTGCTTTAGTCATGAGAGTGGAGCCCTCATGAATGGAATTTGTGCCCTTATGAAAGAAGTTCTACTAAGCTCCCTAGCTCCATCTGCCATGTGAAGATACAAGAAATCTGCAACCTGGAAGAGGGCTCTCATCCAATCACACTGGCACTCTGATCTCAGACTTCTAGCTTCCAGAACTGTGATAAATAAATGTTTGGTGTTCATAAACCACCCAGGCTATGATATTCTCTTATAACAACCTGAACAGATTAAGATAGGTACATACAAGTTCATCATTTGTATATATCTCTCTGATACAGGTGTATTTTTATTTTTATGTGTCTCTTTATCTTATAATGAATTTTTCCATAACATATTTTGTCTAAAATTAACATGCTACCTTGGATTTCTTTTGATTAGTTTTTGCAAAATATATCTTCTCCCATCATTTTAAGTTCAATATGTGTATGTGTGTATGTGTACATATGTTTGTGTATGCGTGTGAGTGTTTTGGATGTTTTCCTTGTCAGCAGTGTAGAGCTGGATTTCGTTAAAAAAATCTAACCCAACAATCTGTTTTTTGAATAGCTGGATTTAATCCATTTACCTATATTGGAGCTAATGATTATAGTTAATGATTAATACAATGGCTTTATTTTTGCAACTTATCTTGTGTTTTCTGCTTTTTATTTATTTTTTTCTTTTCTTATTTTTCTCCTTCCCTGCCTTCTGCTGGATAGTATCTTTTTATTCCTCTGTTATTTTAGAAATTTCATTCAGCTCAGTATTAATTTGGCATTTTATGTATATTAAATGAATTATATATTAACTAATTCAAACAGCTCCATGAATTATATACTGTTAGTATGTTAATTTTATGGGTAAAGGAAAATGAGCCCTAGAGAGATAAAATAATTAGACTAAAGTTACACAGTCAGTAAGTAAAAGAACCAGAATTCAACTCAAACATTTTTGCTCCAGAGTCTATGCTTTTCCCAACCACTGGGCTAAATCAGAGCCATGGAGCAAAATACAGAGTTTTGGACAAGGCTACAGGATATTTTGTGACAATACTACATACCATGGTAGTAAATAACATACTAAGAAAGGCTTTATTGTAAGGTGATATTTGAGCAAAGGCTTGAAGGGGGAGGAGAAACAAATTATACAGATATCTGAAGAAAGAGAATTCCAGGTAGAAACGAATACTAAGCCCTGTGGTGGCAGCCACAAAGCAGGTGTCCTTGTGTCTGTGAGCAAACGAGTGTTGAATGATGACAGCAAGCAAACAAGAGGCTAGGTCATGTAGAGCCTTGTAGGTTATAGGAGAAGCTTTTGTTTTATTGGAACACAGGCACACCCATTCATTTGTGCACCATAGAACTGCAGAATAGAATGGTTCCAACCGAGGCTATATGGATTGCAAGGCCTAAAATATGTACTATCTGGCTTCTTACAGAAAAGTTTGCCAACCTCTGTTCTACTCCAAAAATGATTGAATGAATGAAAAAAAAAAGCTCAATTTTGATACTTTATCATAAAATTATATTGTTATAGACCATGTAATGTATATTATATAATATATACTGTATGTATATTAAACACATAAATGTAATGTATATATACACACATAAAAATGTATATTGTAAATATAATATTCATTTCATGTATATTAGATGCATATTAAAATCATGTATAATATATAAATAATATATAATAGCATAACTATCTGCACTATATAATTATATATAACTGTTTAACAATATATAATTATAGCTCTGTCTAGCTTTTATATAATACATGCATATACATGTGTATATTAAAAATATAGATGTCTGTACAACTTTTATTCTCCTTTCTCATCTAAATTCTAAAATAGGAACTGTGCCTTATAATTGCTTTATTACTTTGTTCCCAGTTTAGCCTGGTGCTAAAGTGTTTAATAAATATTTGAGTTGGCATAAAATTGTTTTAGTTATAGTAATTCTTAACCTACTGACCTATTATAACCATTTGCTCTTAAATTGGAGGCTTATGTCAGAGATCTAGAAGAAAGATATGAAATGGAGTAACAGTGATTCAAATATAAATCAGTAAATTATTGCTGGAATTATATGTTTGCAGGATAAATAAACTATCCTTTATGAGGTGTGATTAAGCAGTCTCACAGAGTTAATGAACTTCTTAAAGTGCCTTGTTAGCAACAAAGTTACACATAGGAAGTATCTAGCTTGATGTACTATTGAGTCAGAACTTTCTGTGTTTGATCTGTATGCTTCTTTTCCACAGGGGTTTTGGTCCATTTTAAAAACTATGGACATTGATGGATTAAAAAGTACCATGGCCAATATTGCGTGAAACCATGTAGTCCCAAACTATATGCTTCACTGAAGCTGCTTAAGGAAGTGTAACTCTTGTTTAAAAAGAAAATGTAAGTGAGAGAAGTGAAAACAACTTGGAGGAAGCTAAATCCACAAGTGAAGGGCAGTGATGTGTGTTGTTTGGAAAAATGTCTTTGATAATGTGTTCTGAGAGCAAAAATCTACAGTAGAGTTATTTTAGAGCTAGCTGTCTCTTCAATTATAATTTGTCACTAGCTGTGTGGACATTTTAAGGTATCATAAACATTGCCTGACAACACACAAAATTTTAAATCTCTACGTTACACAATGGACACTATTTGTATCAGTGTCACTTATCCAATGACTCCACAAACCATATAAATGATATAGTTCATAAATGCACAAATATTTCACAAGGGAACATGAAATACTAAATTTTTATTGTATCAGTTTAAATCTGTTCTAGCTTATTATGTAGCATGGTGTCCACCTGATTGATACTCCAAGGTTGCTACGAAAAAAGATGGAAGTTTAAATCACAACTTATAGGTTAGAAGTTACTGATCCAATTGTTTTCTTGAACTACAAATGGTTATATGCAGGACCTTAGGTCTCCCACTCCTTTGGCATATGCATTTATGTGTTTTGGGTTGAGTAAAACCCAGTGGTCTCCTCCAGTGCCTACAGTACTGGTACATTTTCTCCTTTGTTTTTATGTAAAAAATACTGCCTGAACATAGTCTGTACAGTTTGGTGAGAGAACACTCTTTCTGGTCTTAGACTTCAAACATGAGCTGTCAGCTCTGGATACTATGTTCCTATATTCCAATTTTTATTAACAGTGCTGTCAGGCATGTAAATTTAAAATTTTGTAGAAAAATTGGGGCTGGGAGGGTGGGAATTGACAGGGGATTTGTAATAATCTTGTTACTGGGAACAAAAGACAAAAACCATTTTTCTTGTTGAGGAATTGTACCCTTTTCTTCTGGAAACAGATGTGAGATTTATTTTTTTTTACCTTATGAAACAAAAAATAGAAAGCACTTTCCTTAATAAGTCTAGGGGTATGTGGGGAAAGAAAAGCTGAGCCTCAGTATACAAGAAAGAAGAGGGGACTAATACGTATTGAGAACTGAATGTGCGTGACACTGATAGAAGCTTTAAACACATTGTCATACCTTAAAATTTTTTTTTATTGAGTACAGTTGCTTTACAATGCGGTGTTAGTTTCTGCTGTACAACAAAGTGAATCAATTATATGTATACATATATCCACTCTTTTTTAGATTTCCTTCCCATTTAGGCCACCACAGATCATTGAGTAGAGTTCCCTGTGCTATATAGTAGGTTCTCACTAGTTACCTATTTTATACATAGCAGTATATATAAAACATTATCATATTTAATCATTACAAGGACTTTACAGATCCAAGAACTGAGCTTTAGCTATATTAATGACATTCTCCAATTCATCCCATTATGCTTTGGTCTGCAACTATTAGAATTTATGATTCAAACTTACACAATAAAAATTCACATTGCATGAAATTCAAAGCTAAGGGTGGGCTTCAGTGTTGACAGATTCACTGAACCAAATATGTTATCAAGGACTCAGGCTTCTTTGGTCTCTCTGTGCAGCCACACACAGTTTGGGTTTCAACCTAAGGCCAGTTCTCTCATGGTCATAAGATGCCTGCCAATAGCAATTGAACATACTTCCTTGTTCACATACAAGGGGAGTGACAGAGAACATTGTTTTTGGAGGCTCTCCCAGAAGAGGAAGGCAGACTTTCCCAGAACCTTCCAACAGGACAACAGTCCTTTCCTTGAATTACATTAACTCCAGTAAAATCTCATCATCATGGAACCCAATAAATCTCATCACTAGCCAAAGAGATGAGATGATCTTTAGTGGGGTCAGGTCCACCTCCAGGAGCTGGTGGTAGAGTCAGTTCTCTTGAAAGTCAGGGACTGAATGGGATGGAGTGCATAAAGTTAAGTTCTGTTAGAGCCAGATGGCAGAATAGGAAGCCCCAAAACTTCCTTCCCCCACAGAGACACAACATTAACAGAACAAAGGATAAAGTCACATGGTCAATAGAGGAAGAAAAAGCATTTGACGAAATTCAACACACTTTCTTAAAGACGCTCAACAAGCTGTGAATAGAAAAATTTATGTCAGTATAGTAAAGGCCATAATATGAAGAACCCACAGCTAGCATAATCTCAATGGTGAAAACGTGAAAGCTTTTCCTCTAAGATCAGGAATAAGGCAATGATGCCCACTGTTACCACTTCTATTCAACATAGTACTGAAAGTCCTAGTTAGAGCAATTAGGGAAGAAAAAGAAATAAAATCATCAAAATCGGAAAGTAAGAATTCAGATTATTTCTGTTCACAGATGACATGATATTATATGTAGAAAACCCTAAAGACTAGCAACAACAACAAAAACCTGTTAGATCCAATAAGTTAATTCAGTAAAACTGCAAGATATAAAATCAACACATAAAAATCAATTGCATTTCTATATAATAAAAATGAATAATCCCCAAAGGAAATTAAGAAAACAGTCCTATTTGTAATAGCATCTAAAAGCACAAAATAGTTAGGTATAGACTTAACCAGGAGGTGAAAGATTTGTACACTGAAAACTTCAAAAATTATAAAAGAAATTAAAGTCAAATAAATGGAAAGACATTCCATGTTCACAGATGGGAAGAATTAATATTGCTAAAATTTCCATGCTACCCAAAGTGATCTACATATTCAATGCAATCCCTATCAAAATTCTAATGGCATATTTCATAGAAAGA
This sequence comes from Neophocaena asiaeorientalis asiaeorientalis, assembly GCF_003031525.2. Lineage (NCBI taxonomy): Eukaryota > Metazoa > Chordata > Mammalia > Artiodactyla > Phocoenidae > Neophocaena > Neophocaena asiaeorientalis. The sequence continues at coordinate 12,674,484 of NW_020174698.1, read as the reverse complement.
GAAAAAACAAGCCTAAAATTCATATGGAATGAAAAAGGATCCTGAATAACCAAAAGAATCTTGATAAAGAATAAAGCTGGAGACCTCACACTTTCTGACTTCAAAACATATGACAATACCGTAGTATTCAAAACAGTGTAGTACTGGCATAAAGACGGACAAATAAACTAATGGAATAGAATAGAGAGACTAGAAATAAATTTAGGTATATACAATCAAATAATAGTCAACAAGTGCCAAGGCTACACAATGGGGAAAAGATAATCTCTTCAACAAATTGTGCTGGGAAAGCTGGATATCCACATGCAAAAGAATAAAACTGAACTCTTATCTTATACCACACACAAAATCAACTCAGCATGGATTAAAGACTTAAAAGTAAGGCCTGAAACTATAAAAATCCTAAAAGAAAACACTGTGGCAAAGCTTCACAACATTGGTCTTGGCAATGATTTATTAGATATGACACCAAAAGTACAGGCAACAAAAGCAAAAATATATAAGTAGGACTACTTCAAACTAAAATGTTTTGCACAGCAAAGGAAACAATCAACAAAGTGAAAAGGTAACATACTGAATATCATATATATATGATAAGAGGTTAACATCCAAAATATATAAGAAACTCCTACAACTTAATAGTGTAAAAACAAATAACCCAATTAAAAATTAGGTAAAGGACTTGGATAGACATTTCTCCAAAGAGGACATACAAATGGCCAAAAGATATATAAAAAGATGCTCAATAACACTAATTATCAGGTAAATGAAAATCAAAACCATACGGAGATACCACCTCATAGCTGTTAGGCTGGCCATTATAAATAAAAGCAAAATAAAAAGCCATGATGTGGGGAAACTGGAACTCTTATGCACTCCTAGTGGCAACATAAAATGGTATAGCCACTATGGCAAACTGTGTGAAGTTTCTTCAAAAAATTAAAAATAAAATTACTTTTATTTTATTTAAAAATAAAATATTTAAAAATAAAATTACTTTTATTGCTTTTGAGATGCTATAGTGATTTTGTCAATCATGTAAGGCAGGCTAACTCTAACATAGATTTTTCTCATAGTGGAGCCCTCTTTGGATTTTTCTCTCACGTGTTTTTAGAGAGCGGACTCTGCAATTATGCTGCTGTGTTTGAATTCAGCCCCATATCTCATTTCTGGGTATATTCCCAAAGAAACTGAAAGAGATATTTGCCTTCTCATGTTCATTGCAGCATTATTCACAATAGCCAAGATGTGGAAACAAATTAAATATTCATTGATAGATGAGTGGATAAAGAAAATGTGGTATGCACATGCAACAGAATATTACTGATCCTCAAAAATAAGAGAATCGTGTCATATGCTACAATATAGATGAAACTTGAGGACATTATGCTAAGCGAAATAAGCCAGTCAAAGGATAAACACTGTGTTATTCCAGTTGTATGAGGTATCTAAAGTAGTCAAACTCATAGAAGCAGGAAGTAGATTGATGGTTGCTTGGGGCTAAGGGGAAGGGGAGATGGGGAATTGTGGGTTCGATGGGTATAGTTTCATTCATGCAAGATGAAAAAGTTCTAGGGATTTGCTGTACAACAATGTGTATATAGCTAATACTGTACTGTACACTTAAAAATTTGTTAAGAGGGTAGATTTCATGTTATATGCTTTTTACCACAATAAACACAAATAAAGAAACAATTGAGTTCTGTTAAAAGGGAGAACAGAGTTAGATTCTGGGTAAGTTAAACAATCTACTCTGTTAAAACAGGATCTTTGACTCCTGAGGAAACAAGACTATTTCAGCATCAGAGGCTGGGATGTGTTGGCCTATGAAAACTAGTTTTCATTTAAAATAGAAAACTTACTTTAGGAAAAAGGAATGTATGTTATATAGAGCATAATATTATTAACTACCATTTCTTAAGTACATGTCAAATACTTATCTAAGCTCTTTATGTGTTACCTAAAATGACCCTCACAACAATCTTATTAAAGCTGGTACAATTATGTTCATTTACTGATACGAAAATTAAGAGCAGAAAATTTAAGCAACTTGCTCCAGCTAGGGTGTGGAAGAATTCAAACACAGCAGCATAATTGCAGAGTCTGCTCTCTAAAAACACGTGAGAGAAAAATCCAAAGAGGGCTCCACTATGAGAAAAATCTATGTTAGAGTTAGCCTGCCTTACATGATTGACAGAATCACTATAGCATCTCAAAAGCAATAAAAAGGGCTTCCCTGGTGGCGCAGTGGTTGAGAGTCCGCCTGCCGATGCAGGGGACACGGGTTCGTGCCCCGGTCCGGGAAGATACCACATGCCGCGGAGCGGCTGGGCCCGTGAGCCATGGCCGCTGAGCCTGCGCGTCCGGGGCCTGTGCTCCGCAACGGGAGAGGCCACAACAGTGAGAGGCCCGTGTACCGAAAAAAAAAAAAAAAAAACAAAAGCAATAAAAATATTAACATTGATTCACAGCATCTTGTGCTATTGCTTGAAGATAAAGGGAGCAGCTAGAATCGTCAATAATCGTTTTTTTTTTTTTTCTGTACGCGTGCCTCTCACCGCCGTTCACCGCCGTGGCCTCTCCCGTTTCAGAGCACAGGCTCTGGACGCATAGGCTCAGCAGCCATGGTTCAAGGGCCCAGCCGCTCCGCGGCACGTGGGATCTTCCCGGACCGGGGCACGAACCCGTGTGCCCTGCATCGGCAGGCGGACTCGCAACCACTGCGCCACCAGGGAAGCCCAATAATGTTCATATTTTGTCTCTCCTGATGTGACTCAAACATACGCTCTTCTTCTTAACTGTTTGTGTGGTATACTCTTGACTTCCTGACAGAAAAATGTGAATTCTATTGTCCTTAGTTAATGCAGAAACAATTAGACACCTAATGTTTGCACTCTTTTCTTTTAACGTCTGCCTACTTTGACAGACACAAAGTATTATTAAATACTTGAAGAGGTGGCCATAAATCATTTAAGGTAATTAGCTACTCTCCACAGAAAGTTCAGCTCTGTATCTTTTTAGAAGAAACTGGGAAAATTGTCTTGATTGACTAGTACTAGCAGATTCTCCAGGGGACATTTAATCTCTTGGGTTAAATATTTCTTTTGTGCACTATGAGTAGCAGCAAGCCTGATGTTTTTCATCTCCATTTTTACTTGTATATTTTTACTTTATATTCCTTTCCTTCACATGTGACATGCTAAGGGCTGTCACACCTACACTGTGGTGCAATCATAAAGAATCTGTAGTCATTTTCTTGTGTCACCCTTCACCTGTATTATCAGGTAAGGGTCTCAGAGCAAAGTAGTTGTGCAACATGATTTTCAAGGTCAAACTCTTCATTTTTCTCCTCAACACTATATTAAATTTTTACATATTCTTGGTTTTATTCTTGAATTATTTAAAACAATATATTCTAAGTTCCATTAAAGTCTTAAATTTCGAGTGTGCCAAGTCGTGGTGTCAAAGAATTTGAAAATAATATATTCAAATTGTATTTTCTTATCATTTCCCTTTTCCACATAGTTCTTCTTACCCATTGTCCTGAGAAGAAATTTTAATGTTTGCTTTTTTATGCATAATTTTCCCTTAGGCTGTTTTTTTTGTTAGTCCTTGGAATAATTTGAATAATCAGTGAACATTCTGAAAAGTGAAAGTTTTGTCTATGGAAAGGGGATGAATTTAAATGGACTATCCAGGTCTAAAACTCTAAGAACTGTAATCTTGGACTTTCTCCAAAATTATCCTCTTGTCAGCATCGCAAGGAACCATTTACTTGACTAATTTCCAATCTATGCTCCCAAGTGTGAGTTTCAAAATCCTCTTTATTTTCTTTAACTTTTCATTATGGGGATTTTCAAACATATACAAAATTAAAGAGAATAGCAAAACAAAGTCCCTTATATCTATTACCCAGTTTCAACAATTATCAACATTATCCCAAATGTTTTTAAACTTTCCACTAATCTCCATTTTTTTCCTAGCACATGCTTTAAAGTAGATCCCAGACATTCTGTCATTTCGCCTGTAAATAATTTCATTTACATAAAGTTCTTGCTAAAAAGTAAGAATTGTGCAAGAAAAACATTCAAATGAATATGAAAATCACAGCTGGGATTTCCCTGGTGGCTCAGTGGTTAAGAATCCTCCAACGCAGGGAACAAAGGTTCGATCCCTGGTCCGGGAAGATCCCACATGCCGCGGAGCAACTAAGCCCGGGCGCCACAACTACTGAGCCCACGTGCCACAACTACTGAAACCCGCACGCCTAGAGCCCGTGCTACGCAACAAGAGAAGCCACCACAATGAGAAGTCCGTGCACTGCAACGAAGAGTAGCCCCCGTTTGCAGCAACTAGAGAAAGCCCGAGCGCAGCAACAAAGACCCAACACAACCAAAAATAAATAAAAATTAAAATAAAATCACAGTTATCCCTCTAGATATGCTGGAGTAGTAGAGAGTGAAAAGGAGCCTTGGCAAACTTCTAGTTCCCTTGAGTTACAATCCTGACTCAGACACATATTAACAATGGGATTTCAGTCATGCACCTTCACCTCTGTGTCCTCAGTTCTCATTTCTTTTTTAAAAAAATTAATTAATTTTATTTTTGGCTGCATTGGGTCTTCTTTGCTGCCTGCGGGCTTTCCCTAGTTGCCGCGAACGGAGGCTACTCTTCGTTGCAGTGCATGGGCTTCTCATTTGCGGTGGCTTCTCTTGTGGCAGAGCTCGGGCTCTAGGCTCATGGGCTTCAGTAGTTGTGGCACACGGGCTCTAGAGCGCAGGCTCAGTAGTGTGGCGCATGGGATTAGTTGCTCTGCAGCACGTGGGATCTTCCTGGACCAGGGTTCGAACCCGTGTCCCCTGCATTGGTAGGTGGATTCTTAACCACTGCGCCACCATGGAAGTCCCTTAGTTCTCATTTCTAAAGTGGAAAATTTAAAATGTCTTTTACCTCAGAGACAAATACTGGGTTGTTATAAGGATGCAACATACAGAGAATGCAAACTGACTTTGTAGACCTCAAATAGAATGGCACCTTTTATAGAAAGTTAGCATAAAAGCACTGAATAAATATGTGTCACATGGAAGAAACAGTCTGTAAAACATGAATTAAAGACATTATCTGTACAATGTCAGATTGTTGTATGAAATGTATAGAGTTGAGTCACTTCACCAAGTGTTTTGCTCAACTAATGTTGAGCAGGTAGCTATTTAGCGATAGCAATTGAATATATAGTGTACATAAAGTATACATTTAGAGCATTTGACATTTTAGTATTTTGCCAATAAAGCACCATATAATTGACAGACATTTTCTTTCTTCATTTAGAGGCTTTATCATTATGTAGTAATAGTAAGAAAAATACTCTATTTTCACACTACTGCTTAGATTAAAGGTCAGATCTTTTTTTTTGCGGTACGCGGGCCTCTCACTGTTGTGGCCTCTCCCGTTGCAGAGCACAGGCTCTGGACGCGCAGGCTCAGCGGCCATGGCTCACGGGCCCAGCCGCTCCGCGGTATGTGGGACCTTCCCGGACCGGGACACGAACCCGTGTCCCCTGCATCGACAGGCGGACTCTCAACCACTGCGCCACCAGGGAAGCCCAATAATGTCAGATCTTTGCCTCTCATCTGCAACCTGTGTGCTTAGGCCATTTTTGCTGCCTGACATGGTGACTAAATGGATCTCCTCACATGAACTTTTGTTGATCACTTGTCGTGGTGACTGCAGTGATTTACTGTTTGCAAGAAATTATATTTTTCCCTAAATAATTTTTTTAAAGTAAGAATATTTTGGACTGGTTAAGTTAAACTTGGTTCAATTAGACACACAAAAAACTGAATTTTGTCTTTGGAGAGTACCGTATCTTGTGGCTGCGAGGGATGCAAAGATGAAAAAGCCATGGGCACTGCCCTTTACGAGCTTGAAATTCCGTCAGAGAGAAAAACATGCAAAAAAAAAAAAAAAAAGATCTGCTGCTAGACAGAATAAAATATATACTTTAATAGACGAACAAATAAGCAAGGACAGAGGAAGGAGCTATTAAGACCAGAGGAAAAGAAGAGTGGGAGAGAAACAAAATGTTAGGCTAGTAGGTGGCAGTTTGTATCAAGAGCTTAAAAAAAATCAAATATCATACCCTTGACCCGAGATACCACTAAAAAAATGCACGAAATAAGTATGAAGTCTAAAAGAAATCAACATAGGTTTTTCCTTTCTTCTTTTTATCTACAACCTCAAAAGGAGGTTGATAATATGTAGCATATTTGCAATTGACAATAGAAAAAAATCTACAAATAAAAAGAAAAAAGAGGGTTTTAATCAGCAGTTTTGCTAAATGCACTATATAACATTGTAGAATTAAACAGGTTTTGTGGGGAAAAAATGGTATAGAATTACAGTAAGCTTTTTAGTCAAAGCAGCTGCTCCCGTGGTTTGTTGTGAGGGTTCCTGAATTCACACAACCCGGAGAGCTTACACTGGCACCGCAGTGGTCGCTCTTGTCTCATCACACTGCAATGTTCAATTGTCTGTACAAACCATAAAAGGTTTACAGCAACTAATAAATGGAGCTGATCAGATTTAATGCCATTGCTCTCACACTCTAGTGCTATGTAACAAACTGTGAAGAACCTCAGAATTTATTTTTTCCGTTGTAAAAATGCTTTTGGGGAATCTTTGAGTGTATCACAGCAGCATAGGGAGGATGTGTTGTGGAATTCCCATTGCTGTGAGGGCTGGTGAGAGATACATCTGCACCCAGCACTTTAAAGGCGCGTACTTTATGCTTCTGTCCTTGTAATACACACCCCTTGGCTATAATGGGAGAAGGGGCCTCCTTCGCCCTTCACTCAGATGCTCCCCTAAGTGCAGGCTTCTTCCATGGAGAAGCTCTGGATCTCCCTGGGGCCAGCACGTTAGAGAGTTTCCTCTACAGTACCCTCCTCAGGCCAGCTGGTACCTAAGTGGAGTGAGGCATGAATGGTGTGCTGTGTCTGTTTTTTCCTTGGCCACACATTCTTTGGGACCATCCTCAGCTTTCTGGAACTTCACTACAGTGCTGTGCGACATACAGATGAAGCACATCTCTCTCCCAGCCATCTTCATAGCTCCATTGTCCTAGACAGCAAAGGGAGGGTCATGCTTATCATACAGATAGTCAATTGATTTCCATTCAGTGTGAGTCATGTTTGCTTTAATTGGGACATAATCAATGTCCATTCTACTAAGACAGTCAGTATGCTCTTTGATGAACTGCTTTTAATTTTGCTCTGACAGTTTGTGGTAGATTCTCAAAGGTGATATTACCTTTTCATTTAAAACTGGAAATTCTATAGCCACATAACAACATACTGACATTAAATCATACTCATTTGAAAGAGTATAATACTAACTTTTTGAATTCTCCATGCCAGCTTCAATATTGCTCTAATCAAAGAAGCTAGTGTATAAAAAGTTACTAATAAAAGGTACAGAGTCGGAGAAAAAAGGCCGTTCAACTGAAAAGTGAATTTCTATCTAAGATTGAATTCTGGTGATTAAAACTGAATTACTAAAGGCTGACTTAAGAGTGGGTTTCAAGACATCATTTAGAGTTGAGACAAACTTGTTTTCCACTTCAATTTTATTTAAGAATTAAATTTTTCATTCAGTAGCAAAAACACTCCACTTTATAAAGAGAGTATGAAAGATATTTAATCAAATCATAGTGACTAATAATATAGCCATTATATATTATAGCTAATAATATATACATTATTTCATTTACTCTCATTTTACACAACTGAAAAGAAGTAAACAAACCATATTCCTAGTTAAATAATCTGGGAAACATTTGTACTTTACATAGATGCTACCTCCATTTGTTATTATCTGAGTAGAGGATTTTAAATTTGAAAGAAGTGTAAGAAATCATCTAAGTGAACACCTTTACTTTACAAGTGAAGAAAAAGTGGTTAAGAGGTCTTAAATAACCTAACCTAATAACATAGCAAGTGAGAAAGACATAATTGATATCTGGTTTCTTGACTCAGACATTACTCATCTAATTTCTACCATATAATTCACAACTCTTTTTCTTATCTGTTTTAAATTACTGTGATTATATTATTTTCTTTGATATATTTATTTGAGTTTTTTAATTCATTGAGAAACCTGGTGTATTCTTTAAACCAGAAGACCAAATGGTGTTTCATTAATTCAACATGTATTTATCACATCCCTACAAGACAAAGCCCTAACTTTACAGAACTTATGCGTACTAGGCAACAGGATAAACAAGGAAAAGGCAGGCAATTACCCTGGAGCATGATATATGATACAGTAAGGTTATCATACATTGTTATGAGTACAGAGTAGGAGCACAGCTCAATGGTGGACAGAGGTGGGTGGGTCGTATAATGAGGTTGATTTCAAACTGAGCCCTGAATGATTAGTGGTTGTTACCCCCACAGTGAAGAAGAATAGAAAAAGCATGTACCAGGATTAGGGAGCAGAGTGTGGAAAGGCTCAGAAGCGAGACTGTGCAGTACTTTTACTTTCAAGGATGTGCTAGGAGATTGATTTTACTGAAGCTGAGTGAATGACAACAGAAATGAGTAGAGAAGTATGAAAGGGTCAGATAATATTTGGACTTTAAACTGAGGGAAAAAGAGATCTGTTTAAGGGGCTTCAGGAGGAGATACAAAGTTCACTCTGATTGAAGGGCAGAGACTGGCACCACCGTGGTTAGGGCAGTCATCTTGCTATGTGACATCCTGCTTTCAATTGTGTGATGGCTTCCATTTCCTTAGGACAGAATCTAATCTCCTTACACAGTTTACAGGGATTTGCTTCTGTTTCTTCTACCTTGGTTCCAAATTTCAGCTGCACTGGAACAGAATGACTCATGCTAAGAAGTCTGGCTTCTGCGACATTGAAAATTCTCAGTATGTCAGTATGTTACAATGCGGCTTCTTACCTGGGTCACTTCTCCTCTTCTTCTTTGTGCAGGCAGCACCAACTGATAATTTAAATTTCAGCCCAACTGTTACTTCCTCCAGGAAGCCTTTCCGGAAATCACACAGTCCTACTCTAAGCTGGTTTTCATCTACTCTGTGTCTTCAAGACCAACCATACTATCACTGTCATATCATTGTCATCCATAATATGATTGCATGAAAAGGCTTGTGTTCTTAAAAAAACATCAAATGTGAATAATATGTGTGTGATATCATACGAAATAAGAATAATAAAGCTGACATTGCTGGAAACAGAAGTTGTGACTGCAAATTTTCTTATCTTTTTCCTCACTGGCTATAACCTCTGCTCAGTAAATGCTTGTTGAATAAATAAATTGGTATAAAGCTGGGACAATGAGACTAACATGAGGTGGTTACATATGTGATGTAACCAAGGGAATGAGGATGGCATTGGAAGGAAATGGATGGTCCCTAGAGATACTAAAGAGATACGGGGTGGGGGGGATTCCCTGATGGCAAAGTAGTTAAGAATCTGCCTGCCAATGCAGGGCACATGGGTTCTATCCCTGGTCCGGGAAGATCCCACATGCCGTGGAGCAACTAAGCCCGTGTGCCACAATTACTGAGCTCCCAAAAAAAAAAAAAAAAAAAAAAAAGAAATGTGAGGATATTAACAGTGCAAATGTTACAGAGATTAAGTAATATTTAGCAAGAATTTGTTCGTGACAACCACTAATGCATGGTGAGCACAACTTTAATGGAGCAAGTCAGAGGGCAGGGTTGAGGGTGAGTGGAGGATGACCAAGAGGAGATGGTGACTTTAAACAGCCTTGTCAACAAGTTTAAAGGAGAGGAGATAGGGTGGTAGTCAGAGGTTTATGAGGTTGAAGAACCCCATAAACAATACTTTTCGTTACACGGGTCTCTCACTGTTGTGGCCTCTCCCGTTGCGGAGCACAGGCTCCGGAGGTGCAGGCTCAGCGGCCATGGCTCACGGGCCCAGCCGCTCCGCTACATGTGGGATCTTCCCAGACCGGGGCACGAACCTGTGTCCCCTGCATCGGCAGGCGGACTCTCAACCACTGCACCACCAGGGAAGCCCAATAATAACATGTTTTAAAAAAATATAAAGCCATTTTGATAGCTCATCAAAATATTTTTCTTTGATTTGTAGTTGGATGAATATGGAAACATCAGAGAAGATGCGTGATTACGTGCCTAAAAGCAAAAATCATACTAAACAAATGTGCATCACATACCTTGACCTGTATATACGAGTCACCAAAGTATGTGCATGATTGAAGCGACTGATTTCTTCTTTCTTAAAAGCTTATTGTGAAACATTTAAGACATAGAAATAGAAAGCACATTATGAGGTAACCCTTATATCCACTGATATACTAAAAAATAAAATAGTGCCAAATTACTTAAAGACCCATGATGCCCCTCTTTGATTTAGCTCCCTGCCTTCACCTGAACAGTTACCAATGTCGTGAATTTGGTGACTCCTCTGCAGGAGATAAACTAAGAATACATTCTCATTGTGTCATTTTCATGGAAAATGATGGCTAATAGGGATTAGTATAATGTTGATCTATTATTTGACACTATGAGAAATTCTCAAGTTTGAAGAAGTTTAAAATATACTTTTATACAAACAGTAAAGTGAATTTTAGAAGGTGGTTTAAGGCATACAAGCTAAGTAAGTTTTCATGTAAACCAGACAGCCTGAGCATTATCATAAAAGATAAAGCTTATGAGCTAACCTAAGGTTCTTGCTTTGACTGATGTTCCTAATTTCATGCCATTTCCTTATTCTCATGGTGTCTAATATGGTATATTATGCTCAAAATGATTTTTTTCCGGGGTTAAGCGTCGTAGGCTGAAACACCAGTCTTCCTTGTGAATACTGCAGTTCACTTGGTGGAAAGGTGGTGCTGTTTATACAGGTGAGTCTCTCAGTAGTACAAGTCAAGGCACTGGGTAGTGGTGTGAGATGAGGAGGGGACAGGATGGTACATAACTCCAGAAGCACATCACCAGATGGTAATAAAGTTCATTGCTTCTCCACATGGCACTCCTTACGCATCCAATGACTTAAATCCTGGTCACGTTAAAATCACTCTGTCACCAGAGTATAGCTAACCATTTCCTATAGGACAGGAATATTTGGTCTTGCAAAGATTTAGCTTCAGTAGTTTTTAGTGTTCAAAGTGAAATATTTCAGCTTTATATTAATAAACAGCTGCAATTATTTTTTACCAGTTTACTTTCCCCCCTCTTTTTAAAAGTCTCAATTACATTTTGATTCATTGATTGTTTTTGAAACAAATATACAGTTCTTGAAGCTCTGAAAGTCCCATTTCGTGTCTTTGGAGAAAAATAATTTTCAGTTTCACAATCACAAAACATCAAATCAACATAAACATCCACGGCAGCTCCTTTGAGACATGATTGTATCAGAGGTTGGGACGTCAATACAAATAAGATTTAATCCTTTTCTTCAGGAAGCCCAAACATCTCACGTGGATGCAAGTGGACACAGCTGTGCCTGCTGTTTCTAGGTCCTTTAAACCACAGCACACTTCAAAGGCTGGGATTATACTCAAAAACACATTTAACTCAAACATCCACTGAGTTTCTCTGAACTTCTTTTTTTTTTTTTTTTGCTGTACGCGGGCCTCTCACTGTTGTGGCCTCTCCCGTTGCGGAGCACAGGCTCCGGACGCGCAGGCTCAGCGGCCATGGCTCAGGGGCCCAGCCACCCCACTGCATGTGGGATCTTCCCGGACCGGGACACGATCCGGTGTCCCCCGCATCGGCAGGCGGACTCTCAACCACTGCGCCACCAGGGAAGCCCTCTCTGAATTTCTAATTCTCCAACCTCTCGATTCCGTTGCATGAGACAGAGCAATATCCTAGAGCCTCTGCCTTCCCTACAAGAGTCAAGGCAATCACAAAAGATAGACCAGATAAATCAAACGACGGGCTTCCCAGGCTGCAGACATGCATAGTGAATTCCAATGGAAAATGCCTCCTGAATCCACTGCTCCTATTACCCACACAGCTACCCCACAGTCCTGCAGCCCACTCTCCTGCAGACATTGGATCACATGACCTGACGGGTGCAGTGCCATCAGTATGAGCCTGGTCTTACCAGCTCCTTCCCTTAATTCTTCCCTGCTTCCATTTCTGGTATTGATAAAATAGGCGCTGTCTTTTACTGTTAAAGTTTCTTTCTTCCCCTCTGTAGGCAACAGATTTTTCAACTAAGCCTACCAGATAAAATATAGGCTATCTGGTTAGATTTGGATTTAATTTTTTTTAGTATAAATATATATCAATTATTTCATGGGACATATTTATGCTAAAAATGTTATTTGTTATTTATCTGAAAATCAAATTTATCTGAGTGTATTTTGTTTTGTCTTTTTCTTAGTCAGGCAACCCTACTTTCAACTGGCTTTAGATAGCCCAGACCCCACGTGACCACTGTGTTTTTGGTCCGTGGATGTTAGTCAAGCTCTAGCGAGTTTGTAGCTCCCTCTGCTGGCAAGCCAGTCCACATCTTTGACTTGAGCTCCACTATGAAGTTGTGAGCAGGAAATAATGGATGGCAATGGAAGAAAGTATAAAACGATTATGGGGGATGGTGAGTAAATCTATTCATTTGAAACAGGGGGTATCTTGAAGATTTGAGCCATACATTTTTTCCCTCAGTTGTTTCATATTTTAGGAATTCTTACAACCATATGAAGTCACTTATTGTTTAATTTTGAAATCATGACATCAGTGTTTTATTTCTTCTGTTCCACAATAAATATACATCAAACTATTTTAATATTCATTTGTAACTTGGATCCTAGAAAACTTGCAACTATCTTTAGAGTCCTGTCTTGTAGCTTCTGGAGGGTTACGGGATCAGAAGTAGGATATTATTTTCGGCGATTAGTTTTCTAGCAAGACAATTTGAAAATTCTAATTGGAGAAAATTGCTACTAACAGTTTTTTTCCTCATTATGATGTTATTTTCTTATGTTTTGCCTCATTGTGAGAGTTGTTCAAATCTTTTTGCGTAGTAACTTGACGGGCACATGCAGCAAAGTTGCTGAGGTGTGGGGAAGTATTTATAGTAAACACGTCTTTTAACCTTTGCAACCAAGTAGTATGAAAATGGACAGCTAGCAGGTTGACTGGGCCAAATCCCAGTTTTACAGAGCAGCACATCTTGGCCTGTGTATTACAGATGGCTTTCTATCTGGTGGCCAACACCAAGCTCCCCATCAGTTTCCTGAAATATGAGGAGAAACTTGCATAATCCAGTGAGTGGAAAACAGAAGGCCTATTCTGGCCTATTCAGGGTATATTTTGCCTTGAATTGTAATTTTGGTAGACTCCGGAACAATGTTGGCTGGATAAAGAAGAAAGATGGAGTCAGAAAATCTGTTCTCTGAGATGCTGCTGGGCTCCGGCTGCTTCTCCAGAAGGGCCTATATCTTTTCCACACAGTGTTGGCGGAGAGACGTGCCCTTAGGTCCTGGCGCCTGGCTGCATGTCCAGGCAGTCAAGGTGCAGCCTCCAGTGCTTAGACTGGTGGGAGAACATTCAGAAGTCAGAGAGTTCCTGGTCAACTTCTGGAGAAGTTTTTTTTATTGAGGACTGATGCTTGGTTTCAGATACAAGGCAATGTTCTAGCCACAAGGACAGCAACCAGCAAAGCGGAATAACAGATGGCTAGTCAGCGTGGAGGTGTCTGGGGCATGCTTTGCAGTTCAATCCCATGGACTGGGTCCACCTGTGGGTCAAATATGAGGGAGTTCTGAGGTGCTGTGACTTAGGGAATGTATGGCAGTGAGCTTCCGGCACAACATGTCCCAGGGAGTTTGGCTGCTAAAGCCGAAGCGCAGGGGAGGTCAGTGGGGCAGCACAACTTGAGGGTCTGGGAGTTGCAGTGAATGGTCCACAGAATCTCAGGTTTGAAGCATGACAGAGGAATAGCTTAGGCAGAAAATATTAGCTTATGTCAAGGGATGCAAACGGGCAGCCCAGCAGATGTTCTGGTGGCTTGTATAGTGTGGAAACAAACCAGAAGGTCTGAACGTTGAGTATGCTTTCAAAATTTGCCACAGTTACCAACACTCCCTGTGGCCTTATACAGGCTGCTTCACAGTTTAAGATACCGGCTGCTGGGTCCCTAATGCCATTTGAATTTGGAAACTCTGGCTGATACTTTACTTTTGTTCTGATTGATCTGGGAGGCTGAGAAGGACCAGAATCTTCGGAAGCAGCTAACACTGGATTCAGCTGTGAGAAGCTGGGTCAACAAGAGACAGAGAAAGTAAAGTAGCTGCTGACATCGCTGAAGAGAAAACTGTCATCAAAAGTACTATCAAAGACGTCTAATTATTCAGATACAGAAACTAGCTAAACTTCACTTCAATTGATGAAGCCAAGACCAGTCACTCTTAATTACAGGGAGCCAACAGACACACTTTGTAAGGATCCCAGGTTGTATTCTTATAACTCACTCCTCTTTTATAGTATACTTATTTGAGTGGCAGTATACTAGATAAGCAAGCTTTCCAGGGATTGCACAATACCCAAAGTTCTATCTTATTTATTGGTTCATGGGACAATATCTAAAATAGCTTGAGAAAACCTGTTTTGGATGGTTGAGAAAAATTTAGCTGCTCCTAAAGAGATGCTAAAAGGATGCTTTTTAGGTTAAGGCACCAATTTGAAAATCCACAGTATCCCCGATAGTGGTCATTATCCCAAAGGATTCTGTTTGAATTTACAGACCTGTGTCCATCTGAAACTAGAAAAATGACCTTTGCAATATAACCCTAAAAATGACACTTTTGCAAAATAATCCTCTAATAGTTCAGATAATTTAGCTCCAGTATATTCTACAGTGGTGAGCTAAAAAGGGAGCAGAAAGTTGCCTAGCACAGGGTCTACATTGGTTCTCAATAAATATTTAGTGAAGAATAAATGAATTTGCAAAGAACTGAAACTCCACTCCCATCTTTAAACATTTTTTTTTTCAAACTTCATGTGAGGATCGGTCCATGACTTACTAGAATGATATTTTAAAGCACTCTTTGTATCAGTAAGAGTGTCATCTTAATAAGCCATCAACATGTATCCAGCTGGACAGTTCCAAGACTTTCTTCTACTATATAAATCCTCTTTAGTAAGCCAGAAGATAAAGAGTTTGGAAAAGTCCCAGGAATGTTTGTAACTGTAGCCTGAGAGGAATTGAACCAATGGAAATCTAAGGAAAGTACTTTCAAAGGATGATTTAACCGGACTGCAGAAGAAATCCTAGAAAACCACTTTATGACATTCAGTCAAATGTCAAAGACAACTGGTTTCAAAAATCTAAAATATTTGACTTGTATACTATGTGCACTATTTCCACTTCAAAAAATTCGCCTACAGTTGGAACATGTAGGGATTTTTTTTAACTCCACAAGTTTTACTTTTCTTCCACTTGGGGCCTTTGGAGCATTTGATGTGTGCTGAGTACTGGGACTATAGGCAGGGCAAACGTACATATGGTTTCCATGTGCTTGTTGTATAAAATGTATAAAATTTACTTCAAACTTTCATGAAGTTTAGCTAATTATGTTCCATTAGAACAAACCCAGGTCCTATTAGATGATTATTAACAGATACGGTACAATAACAGCATTCTCAATATTTTGGAGAACAAAAATGAAAGAAATCCAAGTTTGAGCAGTTGGTATGAAAATATGTTAGAACTGAAATTACATGTCTCAAAATAAGAGCGATGAAGCAGAACTGAATTTGTTCTTATCCACGGACGAGACACTAGCAGCAGGAGGACATTGAGTCACAGGCATGTTCACTGCCATTGACAAGCCTGGATACACTGCCTTTATTTAAGAAGTGACAACTCTGGGAAGTTCAGCAAAATAGTAGTTTTCCACATTTTTTAAATTGAAGTATCTTCACCCTGATAGACTCTTTAGTATTCATATTCGGGGGACTCATTTTAGGGGTGTTAGTGTTGCTTATAGTAAGCTGCTGCCCAGGGAGTGAGCGCCCAGCTGCTGATTGTATTAAAAATAGCTGAGGTTCATATACATCCAATCAGACCTTCACACACACACCCACACACACACACACACACACACCCTCTTAAACCTTTTATGGAGTGTTTTTCCTTGAGGTGGTCCTTAATGATTATTTTAATCTAGTTTCACCTGCCCAGCTATATTGGAACTATTGACACATAGAATTAAGTGATCCAGGCAAATCTCTTTATGAAAGCCTTATTTAAAAGTAGAGAGCAACTTTGCAAAATAAAATAAAATAGCTAACAATTAATTTAATATAGATCTGTGATATGAAATAATTTAAATAGTTATATATAATATGTATTATAAATTTAATAAAACCTGTCAGGCTAATAAGGTTTAATGTAATCACCTCCTTGAGTACATTTACTTCTCTGAAAGAAGGGAGAGCAGTACAATCTCCCTCACTGTATCACATGGGGTCTCTGGGAAGCATTTGTATCATCAGGAGGATAGCTGGATCAATTTCCCATTACTGGTTTCTGTGAAGGTGTGATATCACTGGTAATACAACACTAAGATGAAATGAGAATTTGTCAACCATATCTGCAACACCTAGTCTATGCAATGCTATTAAAGGCCATACTCTTATCTGTAGTACTACCTATATGTGAGAAAAAGAGAGAGAGAGAAAACAACACAAGATAAACCTCTGGAGGAAAGAATCTTGCCTATTAACTACCGCAATCGAGATCATTGTGAAAATGATATTGGAATGAAGAACAACAAAAAGAATAAATATGTCTGTAAATATAAAGCAACAATTGTCAAGCTTTAGTGTAAATTATGAATGCCTGAAAGGCTGGCCAGAGGACATTTTGAGCTCCCTCACCAGGATTTCTGCTTCAGTATGTCAGGGGTGGGAATTTACATTTCTAACAAGTTCCCAGGTGATGCTAATGCTACTGGTCTGGGGCCCACACTTTAAGAACCACTGAGAAATATTAGTTGTATAAAACAATGATGTCTTGTGGGGCTCATAATTTATATAGAGTTAAAATCCATGCATATATGGACAGCTATTTTGTGACAATGGTAGCCCTTCTGCTCAGCAGGAAAAACAGATAGTCTTTTCAATAAACAGTCTCAGTAAATGGTGCTGAGTCAACTGGATATTCATATAGGAAAAAAACAATGGTTGATCCCTTTCTTACACTGTGCACTAAACCCAGTCTCAAGTGATTGCAGGTCTAAATGTGAAAGGCAAAAGCAGCAAAACTTCTAGAAGGTAGTATGAGAGAATATCTCGGTGACCTGTTTAAGATATTCTTGAACAGGACACAAAAAACACTATTCATAGGGGGAAATTTAAATTACAATAAAATTTTTAATTATGTAATCAAAAGACACTATTAAGAAAGTAAAAATGCAAGCTGCAGACTGGAAGAAGATAGTTGCAACATGTGTAACTGACAAGGAGCTCATATTCCGAATCTATAAAGATCTCCAACAATCATAAACAATCCACTATAAAAATGGGCAAAATTCTTAAAATGGCACGTCACAAAAAAGGTTATACAAATGGCCAAATATATAAAAACTAGCTAACCTCAGTAGTAATCATAGAAATGCATTTGAAAGTCACCATGCAATTCCCCTGTTCAAAATCAGATCATGGATGCAATTAAAATACAGTTAAAATGATGGACACTAGTAAGAACTTATGAGAACCGTGGCACAGTGAGAAACCTCATACACTGCTGGGGGGAAGGTGAAATAGCGCAATCATTTGGATATAAATAATTTGGCATTGTTTACCGAATTTGAAGATGCATATCTCACAAGACCCAGCAATTTCATTCCTAGGTATGTCCATGTGCACTAAGAGACTTGTACCAACATGTTTATACATCATGAGTCCTAAGAGCCCCAAGTACAAAACAACCCAAATTTCCATCAACAGGAGAATCGGTAAGTATGTTGTTTATAAAATGAAATTCCATGCATCATCACTGACTATGGATGAACTAACTACATGCAACAAGATAGGTGAATCATAATATTGAATGAAACACAAACATAATATTGAATGAAAGTGGCCAATCACAAAATTACATATGAACGATTACATTTATTTAACTTAAAGAACAAAAAACTAATTTGTAGTGCATCGCTCCTTAGTTTGTAAATGTTTAAAGAAAAACTAGGAAGTGATTACTTTCAAAATGAAGACAGAATGGCTTTCTTTGTTGGGAAGAGAGGCCAGTAGTTATGAGGGGAGGAGATGGGGTTTTTTTGGGTACCTGCAATGTTCTGTTCCTTTACCTGGGTGGGTATTTACGCAGGTGTTTGTTTTGTAATATATCATTGAACGGTACATCTTGTTTTTTTGCCCCTTTTCGTATGTATACTGTATTGAACAGCAAATGGGATAAAATGCTTTAAAGCATAAATCACTCACTCTATCCATTTTTAAATACCGCAGTAAAACAAATTGTCCTTTCAGGTTGCTTGAAAACAGCTGAAGTCCTTGATTTAATTATTTTCTGATTACAATTTAATTAATCTTTTTGTTTAAGTAACTTTTTTCATATTCTAGTTTCTACATTACTTTGTATTAATTTGGCAAAGTGAGTTAATATTGAATGAGAATCAAATGCTCTGGTGTCATCTGGATAAACACCTTGTTTAATTCTTAGACGGCTTTACATATTTAATTTGATTTCAAATGTACAAGGGAGACAGAATAAAAGTAGGATCATTGCAGGACTGAATAGTTTGTAAATATAACTGACCAACTCCAACGATGCTACTGCATAACAGAA
The DNA here is from genome assembly GCF_003031525.2 of Neophocaena asiaeorientalis asiaeorientalis. Lineage (NCBI taxonomy): Eukaryota > Metazoa > Chordata > Mammalia > Artiodactyla > Phocoenidae > Neophocaena > Neophocaena asiaeorientalis. The sequence continues at coordinate 12,655,653 of NW_020174698.1, read as the reverse complement.
GCTATTTAGATCGTATACTGATATGTTAAAATGAACCTTATTTGAGGCAATTCTATTATTGATATATAATGAAAATATCATCACTAAATATAGGTCACACCAATGACCAACAAGTTTAATTTTATTTTATAAGCTCCTTTCTAAAGATATAGTCTAGTATTTCCATCTCAGAGAACAAAATCAAGCGACTGCATTTTAAGCACCTTGAAGGATTCGCGATTTAACCCTATTTGTAAGCTAACAAGTTAGCTGGTCACAGTTTCATGGATGCACAACTCCTGAGTTAGAGATGAAAGAGTCAGATGCAGAAAAGCACTCTGAGCATCAGCTTATTTGGGGCTGGTTTCCTGAGCCCCATTTCCCACAAGCCTAAGAGAAGTCAGGTTATATTTGCATACACCGTGGGTGGCGTTACAGGAGAGTAGCTCTGAGTTGAAGGAAACCAAATAAGCCCGCTTGCCCTTTGCTCAGGAAAGAGAGAGAGAGAGATACTATCTTCTAAAGCTCTAAGCAAACCTACCCTTCGTTCAGATGGAGGTACTATCTCCAGCTGCCAAGGCTCTTCCAAGGCTGTTCACTATGCATACAGCCTTGAAAGGATAGTCTCGAAAAAAGGATAGCTAGTGCCTTGCTCATAAGACATGCAGAAGCGCAAGACCCCGGGAGAACTGTCTCTCCATATTGGTGATGGCTAAAACCTCTTTATACAGTTGATATAAGACCTTGTCTTCAGTTAGAAACTGTGAATACTGGTCTAAACTGAATTTTTCCTTTTTTTTTTTTTTTGAAATGGGAACCAAAAATTTTTAACAGTTCATATTGCATTCAGAATGCTTTTGAGAGTCATAATCACATGAAGTCCTAGAAGGACCTTGAATACATATAGTGCATATATATGTAATACACATACATCTATATGGTTTGTTTTCCACCTCCCCCATTTAAAATGTAAATTCCCTGAGGATAATGACTTCGTGTGTGTGTATAATTTATTTTCTTATGCTGGTTCCTACATTACTTGGCACTACTTTAATTAATAAAGTGGTATAGGTCTGCCATCCCTCTTCTTTCTCTTTGTCAACACCATCACCTTAAGAACAATAACAAAAAGTGTGTGCCTGTAATCTGAAGGTACTAATAGTCATCAAATACGACAATGTTTTTTTATCTTCAAGACCACCTATCCATAGAATCTAGGACAATGGCTCACACACAGTGGAGCTCAGTAAATATTTGTTGTTGCATTGAGTTAACCTGAACTCAGGACCCCATTCGACAGTCTGTAAGCCAAAAGTTGCTCTTGGTGACATGCTTGCTCAGTAACATGATGTCCTTTGAAAATAGAAAACATTGCTTTTTCTCAAACCCGTAGACAGTCATCTCAAGCTCAAAGACTTCTGCTCATTTATGATGATTCTTGTGTACAGATGTATAAAACGGAGGGAACCATCATATGCATCTCCAGAAATGTGTGTTTTATTATGAGATGAGAAGGAAGTCAAGGAGCGCCTGTTTTTCCTTCCTCTGAGAACTGGTCCCACCCACGCCCCCACCCTTCCCCGTGCTCATTTCCATCCTCTTCAACAGGAATTTAGCAGCCAGAGTTTATGGTCGAAATTCTATCCATATAAGTTCCTCCGGGGACTGAATCATTGGAACCACTCTGGTCTTCTTTACCAAATTCAACCTTTCTGTCAACAACAAAATGTGGAAAGGACACAATGTTTCCGTACTCCTTCCACATCAAAAAATTACCTCCTACCGGAACTAGAAAATGTATGTCACTGTGAATTACCATCTGCTACAGCTCCTCGCCGCCGGGCAGCGCCGGGGTCTCGCACACAAAGGGTGAGAGCGGGGCGTGGGGAGGCTGCAAGGCGTCGCTGCTCCGCCCGGGCAGGCCATGTCCGCCCGAGCGGCCATCCCGGCAGTGGGGACTAGGAGCCGGCTCAACTTGGGGCTCGGGATATCTGAATGCCACGGAAACTGCGATCCTACCCAAACGAGTCAGGGAGAGAGCAGCCGAGGGCGTGCGCGAGCTGAGTGAGTGCTTACGTCGCAGCGAGATCTGTGCTGGGATAATTAGAGAGGAGTTAGGCTGAGCCGCGTCCTCTTTGAGCGGCGCCAGCCGCAGCCGCCGCCGCCGCCGCAGCAGCAGCAGCCCGGAGGGGCGCGCCCGACTGCGGCCGCTGGGCAGCGCCCAGGGTGAGGCCCGCGCCCCGCAGCCGCCGCCCCGCCGCGCCCACGGTCCCGGCGGCTCCGGGCGCACAAAGGCGGCGGCTACCCGCGTGGCCTTCTCCATCCAGGCGTTCGATTCTCGCTCCCTTCCTTCTCCTCTCCCGAAGGCGAGAATGGCAGGGCCGGGCGAGAACCTGGGGCACCGGTGGCCCTAGCTCTGCTCCCCCCACCCCTCCTGCGGGGAGAGGAAGCGGGCTGCTCGCGGACGATGTGGTCAGGGCTGCTCCCCAGAGCGTCTTCTGCCCGGGTCCCAGCTGCCGTCCCTCTTCTCTGCTCGCTCCAACCCACCGAGAGGGGCTGATGCTGCTATCGCCGCCGCCGCCTCCGAAGCCGCGGCCGATGGATGCCAGGGAGGGCCGCCTTGCTTAGCGTCCCCGCCTCCGGGTTTGCTGGTAGGAGCCGGCTGCTCTTTCTTCTCTCTCGCTTTGGGGTATTATAGAAAAGGTTTTATCCTCCACTCCTTTTTCCCACCCTCTCCTCCCCCAACCCTGCCTTTGCAATGTACCTTCCCGGCGAGATCCCTCCCCCCAACCTCTCCGCAGCAAGTCCGTTGAAATAAAGGGCTAGAGGAAGGCAGAAGTTGGGGGTGGGGTTGAGGGGGGAGCCCACGCTGGTGCCAACGCCACCAAAACCCCTTCTGGTGCCTTATGAGATCACGGTGCATCCAGGAGGGGAGGAGGGAAGGTGCGCTATCTGCAGAGCCTCCGCCTAACTGGATCACAGTCATTTTAAATGGAATCCCACAAATGTCTTAGAAATAGCATCTTTGAATAAGTAGAAGGAGAAATAAGCTCCTTCCCCCCTCTTTTTCTTTCTCTCTTTTTCCTTCTGGCAAAGACGCTCTCTCCCCCGCCCTGAGCTCCGCGCTGAAGAGCCGCCTTATTATTAATCAGAATTTCCATCGTTATCCCTGGCAGGAGCATCCTTCAGTAGGGACCGCAGAAGCATCACAGTGCTGGGGCTGAGATGTGCATGGGGGCTGTTTCTGTTACATCTCGGAAGAGAAGAGGACAGCACCAAGATCAGCACCACCTGTGCGGGGTGCAGTTAGGGGTGTTTTGTTAGGAGAGAGAAAGGACAAGAAGAGGAGTGCTGGGCCCCCAGAGGTCCACATCTCTTTAAAGGAAAGGGACAAGGGAACTAAAGTGGGACATTGTTTTTAGGGGGCGGGCAAAGAAGTTTATATCCTTCATAGAAAAGGTGTGGGGAAGCAGTAGCAACAGGGTACTTGACTGGACACCAAGACAAATCGTTTCCTGTAAAGAAGAGGAAGCAGGCAGCAGCGAGGTCTGGAGGCCGGTGTGTGGTAGTGACCAGGGCCAGCGGTGCAGTGGGACAGCCAGCAAGAGAAAGGCAGGGCTCAGGAACAAGCAGAACAATGACTCATTTACAGGCTGGTCTCTCTCCTGAGACCCTGGAGAAAGCCCGCCTGGAGCTCAATGAGAACCCAGACACACTGCACCAGGACATCCAGGAGGTGAGGGATATGGTCATCACCAGGCCGGACATTGGCTTTCTCCGCACAGATGATGCCTTCATCTTACGCTTCTTACGGGCCAGGAAGTTTCATCACTTCGAGGCTTTCCGCCTCCTGGCCCAGTACTTTGAGTACCGGCAGCAGAACCTGGACATGTTCAAAAGCTTCAAGGCCACTGATCCGGGCATCAAGCAGGCACTGAAGGATGGCTTCCCTGGGGGCCTAGCCAATCTGGACCACTATGGCAGGAAGATTCTAGTCCTTTTCGCTGCCAACTGGGATCAGAGCAGGTAAGTCCTAAATCCGAACTTGTACTAGGGCTTCTTTTACTCTCCCATTTTCCAGAATTTATCTTGTGTTTTTGGTGGGCACCCTGGGAGGGGGGTGGGACTTTTATCTTTACCTTTGAAACTCTTATTTCACTAGCACCCGTTTTCTACTGCAGTGTTAGGTGCTTCAAGAACCATATTATTGTGCTATATAATCTCAATCATTCAGCTTCTAAATAAAGCTGCTAATTTTTTCAACTCCTAAATAAGTTAACTGTTCTGTGGAGAAATGAGTATGAGAATGGAGACAACTTTCCCTCCTTCCTCCTAAAGAAATTCTTTTTTTTTTTTTTTTTCCTAAAGAAATTCTTAAACTGGATTCATCACCATCATCGTCCTCCACCACTTCCCCCTCCTCTCTCTCTTTAGTACTGCGGTTTTATTTTTTTAAGACTACCCTGGCATTCAACCAAGATCAAGTAGTTTTATTGCTTGGAAACTTTTCTGCTTGGTGATGTGTAGATGAAGGAATAATATGGTGTGTGTCACTTCAATAAAAAGGAAGAGTTGTCCCCTCTGTTGCTGAGCATGCCGCCGACCCTGAAAATAAAGGCTGACTTGTGTGCTTGTTCTACACCTGCCACTAATCTAAAGAATGTGTTTCCTGTCTGATGTGATTTTTCATCATTTGGAAGGAAGTGAAAAATGTTCAGATCTGTCAGTTGGTAGACTTTCTGAGCTCTCTGGCTTTTTAATGGAGGAGAACTAATATTCTTACTTCATCTACATTACAAGAGAAAAAAAACAGACAATGACTCTTCTACTTCCTCAGTTGGAGGAATTATTTTCTCAGACTGAAAGATATAAGAAATTATAAAAGACCTTTGTGTAAGGTAGTTTCAATTAAGTTTGAAGTTAAATAAATGTCATGGAACTTAAAAGCGTTACCAGAATTATGAATCATAAGAAGCTTGTTGTTAAAACATTGTTGTATTTTTAGTGTGGTGAATGGTGATTTTTGATGCATCTGGTTAGTTTAAACCATCTCTGGAGCAACTTTAAAAGACTTTTACAGTTACTGAGAAATCTTATGGATCTTATAGGTCTCAAGATAGTCTTCTCAGAGTCTTGGGATTTTAGAATGCAAATTAATATTTTTAACAGGCGTTTAACCCTTCAGTTGGTCTCCTTTTCCCTGTAATTCTACGTTGAGAACTACAATTATTTTTTAGGTAAATATAAAGGTAAACTACTACCTGAAGAATCATAAAGCTAAGAAACTCATAGAGTTAGCCATTGAGGGGAATGGAGCTCTCTTTCTGTCTCTTATTTTGGTTAATTATAGAGATTTTACTGTACTCTTTATCAGGTAGCAAAGTTTAAAGGCTCATGAAATGCCATCCTTTGACCACAATTTCTCTTTAAAAAGTTTTTGTTTCATCTAAGAAGTACATTGTAGGGTTATGCAAACCAATTATTGTGTATATCAAAGCAGAAAAATTTTATTCAAGAAAGAACCTAGTACTTCATGAGTTAGACTGGAACTTAGTTTATTGAGTTGCCATGAAATGGGTGCTATGGAAATTGTATACTTAAATATGTCTCAAAGTCTGTTAAAGATATCATTAGGGAAGCAGATTGCCCTTAGGGAGACATGAACATACATCAAACCTATTTTCATTTATTTCTATAAGTGAGCTAATATTGACATTGATTTATAAACCTAATTAAGATGAAAGCCACTTGTAGTTCTCATGTATGTGGAAAGGTGATTATTTTGGACTTACTAAAGAAACTATGTTTTAGTTGTCTATCTCATGTTTTCATGTAAAGGCTAAGTTACTAGTAATCAAAATATATCTCCCTGGAAATTTACAATGGGAGGGGACTTATTAATTGATATGTAGAACTATTTCTTTAAATCTACACAAAATCTTAAATATTAAAACTTTGTACATGTGACATTAAAAATGAAAAGCCATGTCCTGTAACAATACCTTACAGGGCCTATAGACTAATAATTGTGAATTCAATTTCTGTGGTTTGAAATGAACAGGTATGATCAAGAAGTTTTAGTACTTCAAGATCAAAAGGTATACAATTTATTTGGAGCTTAACTAAAATTCAGTTGAGTTTCCTCCTCCTATATATTTTTTTTAAAAGTCCCTCCCTCCTTTTCCCTGCCTGCACCCCCCTATCCCATATCTACATGTACATTTACAAGGACTAGTGGATAAGCAGGTCCCCCCTCTTGGCATCCTCTGTAAACCTTTATCCTTGGGAGATGTGCCTAAGAACTGTCTCTGCCCTGCTCGGAAACCAGCAGGACAACTGCCTTTCTGACAGTGCCCAGAGTGTCACCAGCTCTTTTCCTGCCTTTGGCCTGAATCCCCTTCCTTCCTCCACTGTACATTTTCAAGGCTTATCTGACTTGACTCCTACAGAAGTCTCTGCCACCTTCCCTAGGTGTTTACCTTACGATTGCTCTGTTAGCTGGATATGCCATGTGCCAAATTCTTTTACTCCTCATCCCTCCCCTGTTCTGTGAGTGAGGTGTTCTCACCTTCCTGCTCTGATCCCACCAGTCCAAACAACCTGGGTCCCTGCAGAAGACTGCACATCTGAACATAATTCTAACCACCTTCTAGAGCTGTTCAGTGAATTACCTGGCTTTCAACAACTAAAAAAAAAAAAAACACTATTAAAAGAGACAAAATAGGGCTTCCCTGGTGGCGCAGTGGTTGAGAGTCCGCCTGCCGTTGCAGGGGACACGGGTTTGTGCCCCGGTCTGGGAAGATCCCACCTGCCGCGGAGCGGCTGGGCCCGTGAGCCATGGCCACTGAGCCTGCGTGTCTCCGCAATGGGAGAGGCCACACGGTGAGAGGCCCGCATACCGCAAAAAAAATAAATAAATAAAGAGACACAATAGCATTGTTTTAAAGAAAGAATAGGTGGGAATGTCCAGGATTGCACAGGGAAATTCCAGAAATGAGGTAGAAGAAAATGTCCCCCTTTATTTGGATAACAGGTTATTTCCAACTTCCCAAAGGGAATATCAAGATTTTTTGTGAATTTTGAAAAACTTTGTAAAGAGTTTTGTATAACAAAAAAAATACTAAGCCTCATGTTATTATAACAGCACCTGAACTAGAGTTAATGTTCAGTAAATGTTTGTTGAGTTGAATTGAGTTATGCATTTTTTTAAAAGAATTCTAAGCAGGAAGTTATCTATATATACTTTCTCCTATATTGAATTTTTAGGAGAGTTTTCTGTGCTTCTCAGGAGACTGGAAACAGTAAATGTGTGTGAGATGGTGACTATAAATAAAATAGTGTCTCTTCCTATTGCAGTATAGTGCAGGTCAGTTTCAGGTTATTGCAAGTAACCTGACCGTTTCCAAAGCCTTTACAAGAAATATGGAATCTTCAGGAGACTGAGGTATAATATTTACAGTGTACCCACCTTGTAATACAGCTAAAAAAATATTTGAAATACTGAAATGTCAAAATGACTTTCAGTGCGGTCTGTGGTTCTTTTATAAAAAAACATAGAACAGGTTTCAGATGATTTGTTACGTTTATTGAGCAGGCTATCCTTGGCAAAGATTCACACAATTTTATCTTTTTTTTTTTTCAAATCGTCTAACATAATTTCTGAAAACAAAAGTAAATTCCACAAAATTAAAAACAAACGGATTGTTACCCTGCAGCACTGTGATGCAGTAGTCCTCCACATATTACATGCTATCTTGCTTTCCTGAGTGACAGTGCCCCGCTTAGGACTCAGCAGATACCTTCAAATTGTCCACCTGATTTCATCAACAGAGTGTGATGATAATGTACCAAGAAGCTAGAATAGATTATACTACCTTAAGAAAAGGAAGTTTGGAACGAAAGTAGATTGTGGTCTAGACCCTACGGCGTGAGAGCAGTTATGTGAGAAGTCGAAATTCACTGGCATGTAATTATTGGGAATATTCATGAGTAAACTGTGTTACCTGAAACATAACGATGACATGTATTCTGATATGTGGCCTGTAATTTGTCAGTTAGCCTGCAAGTGATATTTTACCTTCTTAGACTTATAAATGACTTCTCCATACTTAGTACCACAAACAACCAATTGTAAACGAACAATTTATCTGGAATCTGATTAACAGCCATTAGAAAACAATTAAATACAGCCAAGTTAAAATGATTCTAATATAGTGGCAATTCAGAAAGTACTGACCGTCTTGTACTATGTTTGGCTTGTCATAATGGTTATTGATTATCACTTATAGTACTGAAACTCTGAAAGGGCTCAAAGACTGATTGGTGAGACAATGCTATGATCCTCTAACTTATCCTGGAATTTGCCTAAAAAATGTACTGTTGTCAGTTTGTTCGTTCCTATTGTGTGGCTTTTTCATACAAAGGAAAATATTATACAAATGGCCAGCTACTTGAAGCTTCAGTTTTAATTATGACTATGCTCTCATTTATTAAAATAATGTGGCCAACCTTCAAATGAAAGAAGGTTATGATGATGGTAGCTTAAAATTTTTAAATAATAGCCATAGACTATACATATTTGCTTTATTCTCAGCCACAAAGCTTTACTCTTCTGTGGAAGTGCACTAAAATAAAATAAAATAAAACATAAAATAAAATAAAATGATTAGAAATAGATTAAAACAGACAAGGGCAATTAACTAGTTAATTAGGGAGAAACACTCTTACTTGATAATTTTAAAAACAAAAAACAAGCCAAAAAAGAGGCTTAATTTTTTGGACTGATTTTTCAAGTCTTCTTGGCTCTGCTTATTAAAATATTTAAATATTTCTCAACTTTTTGTTTCTTGGTGTCATATATCCTGGCAGGGTCAGGAATCCTTACCTTCTAAAGCCTAGAGGCACTGCTATGCTGTATTACGGCTGATTTTGAGATTAGGTCAATACTAGGAATGCAGGTGTGGGTTCCATGGGGTTTCTGTCCCAGCAGGGCTTCTGTATTGCTTCCTTATAGGGCTTCTCTTTAAACAAATACTCTGGGAACTGCAGCTTACTTCAAAATATGCCCTTGGTTCATACCATGGAAAATGGGAGAGAAAAAAAATTGTCCTGAGAAATGTTAGCGAAATATTGGGACAAATCTCTTAAAAAAAATAGGACAGTCTCTAAAAATTAGGGTAATTATTCAGTAATTAGTGAAATAATCCTGAAATAACAGCGATGACCAAGAGTTCCAAACTTCAGCAGGATGTTGATTGGGTCTGGCCCAAACCAGGCTATTTTCATGTTTCAAATAAGCAACTTTAAACAAAGTTGAAAAGAAGCAACAGATTTGATGTTACTAAAGTGCTCTAAAAGGATGTCTCAAAAAATGTGTAAAGATATTTTAAAACATGAGCCAACAATTAATAAATTATTAAATTATACTTAGTAAATTACTATATTTCCTCCATTCTGGGAAAAAGATTGAATTCTTTTACATCATTGAATGCAGGTACATACATTTCATTAACATAGTAAGTGACACTATTGACATGAGGGAAAAGATGTCCCCGTATGTTGGTTGGGTCCTTACAACATCGAGTAAAATGAGTGAATAGAATAGTACTTGATTCAAATCAATGTTTTAAAAAGTATACTTTTTTCCAGCATTTTCTACATACGTGGACATTTAATAAGTGCTAGGTGCAAAAAAAGACACATGACACATTCTTTGTACCATCAAGGAACATACAACCTCTCCGGGAAGAAAAAACACAAAAAGCTAAATAACTCCAGAGAGGTCATTAAGTGCTAAATGAGGGTATTGCTTGTCAGTGCTGGAAGTTCAGGGCAGGGGCAGCAGGCTGCTCAGTGTTGTATAGAAAGAAAATCACCTGCTCGGGTAATGTAATTCAACCTTTTATTTTTTCATTTTAATTATTTATTTAATTCATTCATTCATGTTGAAACACTTTTATAGCATATGCTATGTGTCAGGCACTATTCTAAGCACTTTATAAACATTAATTTATTAAATCTTTATCACATACATACAAGATAGGTTCTGTTAATACCCACATTTTGCAGATGCGGAAACTGAGGCACAGAGCAATTATTCCACCCATAACCTCACAGCTAGTAAGTGAATTGGTCAAACTTGTTTTGTTAACCAACATAAATCTGGGAAAAGACAATTAAATATAATTATATAAAAAGCAAGCTCTGATAATTAAAAAATTCATCTATGTTTTAGAAAATCTTGATTAAACATCAGAACGTAGACCATTAGGCACAGAAATTTAAGTTGGTAGAATAAATATTCTGAAGGCAAAGACTGTATTAAGCAGCTAAGCAGACACTTATTCTGCTCTGAGGAAGAGTTGCCTTTTCAATGTTTGTATTTTTCCAGCACAACTTTGTTTTATTTCATTTCATTTTATTTTGGCGGCAGCCCGTGCACACTTTTTAACCTTTTTTTCCCCCAAAGAATTACATTTTTCTTCTAGATGTTTCATTTACAAGAATTCTTTTGTCCTTACGCACCTACATTTCCACAGCAGTAAAATTAAAGCAAGACTGAGACAACGAATCTGTGCCTAGGGATACAAACCAGACACTTAATTATTTTGGATTTCATATTTCCTCCAAGGTTTGTAGACTTAGCCTGTTCCCATCCTGACTTTTACAAATGTCTTGTTACTTTTCTTCCGCCAAAGCCCCTTGCTGGGACCAGGTTGGAGCTAACCTGGTAACTGGCCTGGCGCCATGTTGGTATTGACTTTCTGATCCATCTTCTGACACACAGTATGCCACTGAGACATGAGAAAGCAGAACAGTTATTCATCAAACTCGGTTCTAGGTCTAGGCACCATAAGGAGTGGAGAGCACTGGGGTGTCAGAAAGACCCAGCTTCTCATCTAGGCTTCCAGTTTTACTCCCATAGTGATTTTGGACAAACTGTCTAAATTCTCTGAGACCTCATCTGTGTCCTCATCTCCAAAATAATAGGAACTAAGTCAGGTACAGAGACTTTGGGCTTATTTTGAGATTAAGACAATGCGTTTGAAATTGCTTTGGAAATCTTAAACGATTACACAGATAGAGATATTATTATTACCACTCAGTAATATAAAATACCTTGGTGAATTCATTGACTTTAGCACTAATGATACTCTGAGGCATTAATAAAAGTAATTCTTCTCCTTTGTCTCTTCCCCTGGCACCTTTCTAACACAAAGTGCTTCAGACATTAGAAAATGTGGCATAATGAAAACTGAGGGTTGGGGGCAGCCTTAATGAAGAATTTAATAATGGCTGATTGATTTAGTGACAGAGGGGAAGCTGCTTGCTCTTGTGCTGCTCAGTGTGATGCCAAGATGCCAGGTTTTCCTTGTCAGGCTAAAAGAAAGGGCTGGAGAGTAGGAAGGAAATGGCCTGTTTGTGATTTAAGTTGCTCTTTGCACTGATTGTAAGCTCTAGTAGGGGGTAAGACGTTGTGAACCCCAGGAGAGAAGCATAGACTAGGTAGCTCCCCGAAACCTTGTAAGGCCAGAGGCAGGAGAAGAAGCTTCCCTGCTCTTGATCACACTGGTACTAAATAGGAGAATTTTTTTTTTTTTTTTACATATTATAGCAGCTTTGACTTCCTTCAAGAGCAGTGGTCTACATAGTCCCAGGTGTACTGGTATCGTTATTTCATCCTCTCCAAGTTGATTTCAGGTTCAGGCTTTACCTAATGCTGCTTTGGGAAGCACAGTCAGGAGCCAAGAGGTCCATTAATGGGCTAGTTTATTGTTTATGGCTTTCTTTCAACATAGAAGGGAAGAATAGCAATGGTAGAGCTACTATAATTGGGGTGTAAACCCCAAACATGAGCTTGTGAAATACTTATTGTAGTGACGTCTAATTTGTAAAATACAACAGTTCAGAAATAGTTTCAAAGAGAATAATGAAAGTAGGATTCCTGAAGACAGAAAATTCATAAAATGCTCCATTTCTTTGGAAGATACTTTGCAGACTTTGGCAAGGTCTCATGTAATAATGTTCTGCTTAGGAATAACCTGCTGAGCTGCTAATGGTAGTAATTTTTGACAACAGAGGATTGGAGTGTCAAGAGTGGTTTTTTTGTTTGTTTGTTTGTTTTTTGCGGTACGCGGGCCTCTCACTGTTGTGGCCTCTCCCGTTGCGGAGCAACAGGCTCCGGACGCGCAGGCTCAGCGTCCGTGACTCACGGGCCTAGCCGCTCCGCGGCATGTGGGATCTTCCCGGACCGGGGCACGAACCCGTGTCCCCTGCATCGGCAGGCGGACTCTCAACCACTGAGCCACCAGGGAAGCCCTTTTTTTAAAAATTAATTAATTTATTTATTTTTGGCTGAGTTGGGTCTTCTCTAGCTTTCTGAGTTGGGCTTTCTCTAGCCGCGGCGAGCTAGGGGGCCACTTTTCGCTGCAGTGCGCGGGTTTCTCGTTGCGGTGGCTTCTCCGCTGCAGAGCACAGGCTCCAGGTGCGCGGGCTTCAGCAGTTGTGGCTTGTGGGCTCTAGAGTGCAGGCTCAGTCCTTGCGGCGCACGGGCTCAGCCGCTCCGCGGCACATGGGATCCTCCCAGACCAGGGCTCGAACCCGTGTCCTCCACACCGGCAGGTGGAATCCCAACCACTGCGCCACCAGGGAAGCCCTCAAGAGTGGTTTTGACCTGCCCTTTGAATTCAGTTAGCTAGGATGTTTTTATGTTTCTTTTATTAAACTTATACATTAGTATAATTTATATAAAAATCACTTAATTCTCTTTTTGGAAGAAGATATTAAATTAAAAAAACCATTGTTAGATTTACCCTTGAAAACTTTGCAAACCTGCTTTTCTCTATTGATGATCCTGGGATTTGCCTTATTTTCTTTCCTTTGGAATAATGATATGTATATAAGTTTCTCTCTTGATTTGACACAGTTTTGGAAAAACCAAACTTAAAAATGAACAAATTGCCTCTTGTTTTCAGCCCTACTGGTGCCATGGTTTATTCTTCACACATACAGTGCAACGTTCTTCCAAAGCCGATTTCAGATTCCACTTTTACTTAAGGCTGTTTGGTATTAATGCTATTTGTCATTCTTATAGGAAATGTAAGAATGATCATAATGGGGGAAGTTCTAAACTGGATTGTTCTAATTTTTAATTTTCTTAACTGTGATATTATTATGAACTTCAGAAATTAAAGTGAATACTTTTTTAGAGGGGGTAGCTCTAAATTTTAACCAGAACTAAAGCCTTCCTGCTCCAACTTTCCAGTCTGTGTAGGCTTATAGGCTTTCGGTCACAATACTGTGTTAGGCCATTATGTTTAAAAAGGAGATGAGCCAGCCATGAAGTGACAGATAAAGGTATTCAGTCATTCATATTTCACAGATTTAAAGACAGCTAACAGAGCTCTACAAAAAAATTTATCTCATGTGCTTATGTAGTATTTTGGGATGCCGTAGCCTTAGGCCTATAAATACCCTGTATGCTTTCCAGAGATTTAAAAATAATCTCTTGGTCCTTGCCTTTCACAGTAGTAATAAGCTATCTAAAGATTATTGTTAATTTTTAAGTAAAATTTACAAGCAAATATTCTTTAGTTCTGATCATACCCTGCCTATGTCTGTGGTTACCATTACAGTAAAAAGCGTGCTATGTGTGTATTCCAACCAACGTTTACTGAACACATGCTACATACCTAGCATTGTGCAAATGGTTTCACCTGAATCATGTCTTTGACTTCCCTTCCCATACCCACTCCTCCCACCTTGCCACTGCCAGTGAGATGCACTGAGATAATCATAGATACTCTCATTTAAGGGAACTAAACCTCAGAATGATAAATCATTGACATGTCCAGGGCCATACAGCTAATGAGGGACAGGAAGAGATTCCGTCTTGAAGTCTTCTGACACCACGCCCTTTGCTTGATTAATGCTGGGACCCTAAAGAGATTCTATTCCAAACTACTGATTTTACAGATGAGGAAATGAGGCCCAGAGAAAGTGAGAAATTGCCTGAGGTTTCACTGTTAATTATTCCTTCCTTTCTGAACTACTACACTTTCTCCATTCGCCTCCAAATGTTTTTAGAAGTCAAAATAGAACTACTCCCTCACATGTGCTCACTGTCTCATGCATCTTCCTGGTGAGCCCATCGCTTCCACTGAATCCCAATGATTTCCACTCCTAATCCACCCCCCTCCCCACACCACCTCTCCCCTGGGGTCAGGATTTCTTTCTCTCGCTTTTCCCAGATACCTCCACCTGAATGTCTGAGCAGAAAAGTAAACTTGCAAAGCAGGCTGCTAAAAACGGAAAATTGCTAACATCTTCCATAAATTTACTAATCCCTCTTGAAATGCTGGGATTCCCTCTTAGAGTAATTATCTCATTTTCTTCTCAGCTCAGATTGCATTACCTCATCCACTTCCTTGAACGTAGGATTGGTGTGCTTTTGATTCTGGAATTTTCAATCTTGAGCTCTCTCCTGAGTTTGGAATTTACTTTTTCAGATGTTTACTTGATATATCTTTCTGGGTATACTACATGTTTCTCAAGTACAACGGATACTATTCCAAATTCCACATTTCCAGCCATCCTCAACTGTATCCTTCTTTTGCACTATTGATTTTGATGAAAGATTTTTACCATCTAATCAGAATGAAGCTAGAATCTGTGTGTCATACTCTTCCCTCAATCTTAGCCCGCACATTTAATTCAGTATTAAATTTTTAAAAGTTTACCTCTAAAATACTTCTCAAATTTGGCTTCTTTTCTTCTTTCTTCCGCTGCCTTCGTTGAGGCAGTGTCTTAATGCACAATTAGTGTCTTTGCACTCTAGTCTAGTTCCATTTTAGAAGAAAGTAAAGAGCATTTATGGGGTTTTTACAGTGTGCCAGGCACTGTGCTAAGTTGCAAGGTAGAAAAAGATAGTCTTGACCCCTAAATTTGGATGGCCTGTGTAATAACAGACAGGTACATTTTCCCTTTTATTTTCATTGATCTCCCTTTCTTTCTGTCCATCCCACCTTTCCTTTTTGTCTTTTCTTTTCTTTTATCTTTATGATATAAACTCAGTACGATTAAAATCTGTTGACACTTTCAATTATAACTGTTTACGTATAGTGTTGTTTATTGATGAAACTCCTTCAAATCTCATTCTCAAATTTTCCACATGTGAAATGTCAGTACTACTGAGAGCATTCTTTGAGCTATTTAAAAATACCATGCCTAGTTTTTAGGGCTGTTGAAATGAGATTTTATAAACTCATAGCAAGGCCTGGAAGGAAAGGAAAAGGAAACAAATTGTAGTATTTTCAAAAGCATTGGAATTTGTTTTGGTAGAATGCATGTTAAATTCTACTATGCCCCTGAGTATAGCGAATAAAGTAAACTTCATCTTAAAAGAGGATTTTTAAACAAAATCATTTCCTTAAGATTCCTGATGTAGTTTAAAAGGGAATTTTTAGTATGCTTCACAACTTTCTATAGCTTCTACACAAGTGGTTGTCAGATTTAATGCAGCCCTTTTCTGTTGCCGATAGGTACACACTGGTGGATATTTTGCGTGCCATCTTACTTTCTTTAGAAGCCATGATTGAAGATCCCGAGCTTCAAGTGAATGGATTTGTTTTGATCATAGACTGGAGTAACTTCACCTTCAAGCAAGCCTCTAAACTTACACCAAGCATGCTGCGCTTGGCTATCGAAGGCCTTCAGGTAATGATTTACAAATTACCAAGTTTCTCAGTCTCCCATGTTTGGCTTATCTGTGGTAGAACAACAGAAGATCTTACTTAAGGAATAATAAAAGCACATTTAAAAAACTAGTTTTCAAGCACAAACACTAACTGGATAAAGGATCATAGAAGAAAAGCTAGAAGATGTGGGCCTTTTAATGAATGGAAGCTTGTGACACTTGGCACTAAGCCCTCACTATGTCTATAAGTGCCAGTGATGATCTGGGATTTTTAGCTTGATAATCAGAACAAGCAACATCTTCTGGAATTTAATTATTAGCTATCTAGGCTTTTGTTTGTTTGTTTTTCTTTCCTTTTCTGTGTATAGTTGTTAATTAGCTAAATGTTTGCTTCATTGTTCCATTTAGTTGCCCAACAACTGTTGGAAAGCCAATCAATCAATATGTTTTTTGGTATCTAAGATATGGAATCACTGTTTTGAATTACTTCTTTATACTTAATTGGGGTTTTTTTTGCTCTTTTTTTTTTTTTTTTAATTGTGGAAGGGCCGTGATGTGGAGTTGACAGAGGAATGGTGCATCTTCCAATGAATGACATTTAACTGGTTGGGAATTATAAAATGGAAAATCAGTTATTATTTAGTGGCATGTTATAAACCTAATATCGACGATTTCTTTTTAAGTTTTAAGGTGTCTTTTTTCTGCTCTCTGTTTGGCTTTATGCTACTTTATATATACTATTTAGGGAATAAAATTTAAATTCTTAAAAAGATTTGCAACTTAATTCTTAAGTGAGGTTATTCAGTATTTATTCTCAGTACGTTCAACATGCTTTTTAGAAGTTTGCAGCAGTTAGTTTTTATAACGTTTATCACTGAAAATATCACAAAATAACTAATTTTATCGTTGTCATTCATTAGTTCAGGATGCTAGATTTTTTTTTTTTAAGTAGAACAACCAAAATTATCTAGATCTCTGCTTCACAGTAATTTCTGACTGTGTCTATAGGCACCTAAATTGAAGGATGATGGCCCCCTAAAAAAAGGTCACTTCTCCAAGCAGCAGGACATCTTAACCAAATTGAATTCACAGTTTGGGTTTTGCCCCTGGAGTGAATAAGACACACTGATCCTTTTCTCTGATAGGTTTCCCTGATGCAGGTTTCCTGAGTTGCTCTTGCTGAGTCAGCCTTGCTCCTGCCTTATCTTGAACTACACTTTCTTTTTAGCTCCGTAGAGACAGTTAATAAGAGTTGGGAGGGCATGGGGGAACACAGTGCTTGGAAATGTGTGTATCATGTAGAATCAGTCCTAATTCTGCCCTCCTGCCATCAGCGTGTAAAGTGTTCCTCACTTTATAGAGAAAATTGGTCACCACCAACCATATTACATAACACAGAATGGTAACCTAGCCTTTTATAATCGTGATCCCAATTTAACTGGCATGAGGGGTAGTCTAGGCCTTCAGCATATGAAGAACTGGAGAACTCATATTATTTCCAAAAAATTGAAAAAAACAAACAACTCAAGGATAGACTCAATATCTTGCTGTTTGCTAATTTACACACTTTATGGAGTCATTTAATAGTAATATGATAAGTCCTCGGTGGAGGAAAAAACTGACCACTTGGACACGTTTGGTAACTTCCCCATTACCCCTGGCTCCGATCAAGACTTTTTAAGTGCTGAGGGTCAGCCCAACAGGAGCTACAGTCAGATTAAACCTCTGTGCTTGTGTTAGACAGGGAAATGGTCTCCCTCTCTGCAGGGACCTCTGCTGAACTGCCTTATCTCTATTCCCCATCACTGTCCCCATCCCCTTTCCTTGCTCCCAGGACCCAGACTGAGTAAGCAGGGTTGATTCCTCCTGGTTGCCAATTGGGAAGTCACTTAAAAGGAGGGAGATCCTCCTGGGAATAAATTTGACATGTTACTAACTTTTAAACTCATTTTTTCTCTAGTTCAAATTAATTTTTAAATGCTCTATATCTATGTCTATACCTGTGTCTATGTCTATATCGATATCTATAAACAATGGTGATTCTGAATAAGAATATAAGATGTGCTAAAAATGTTCCATTGTGACATGTGTGATTTCATATTTACTTTCATACTGAAGTAACGTTTTCTGACTTTTCTAATTAAGACTCTGTTTTATTTTGTACTTACTATGTGAGAAATATTACTGTGTATTGATATGTTTCACGCAGAGCATGAATAAACTGTTTTTTTTGAGATAAGCGTGAAACCGTAAAGTGTTTGAAGTAAAGACACATATGCACAATTTTAGATTGTTAAACACAACTACCGCCATCACTAAGACCACCACCAAAACCACAATAATAAACCCCTTCCAATTAACCCAGTCAGGGAAATTAAGAGGTGAGAATATTTTTAATAACTCAGTGATAATTTGTATCATGCTATCATTCTGCTATAATATGTTACTTTTATTTAGGCAAACAAAAAAATATCCTAGGGAATTAAACCAAAAGTAAGAAAAGCTACCAGTGGGTCTAGTGCCAAGGAGGAAACATTTAATGATGTGTATTATTAAGGGATGTAACTGTGTTTTGAAGAGGGCCCATCTCTCTTCCTTTATACAGAGGTGACTGTATAACCTCTCTACCTGCATACACCAATCCCCTTTTTCCTCAGGTATTTTGAGTGACCCAGCTAGAGATAGCACCTTATACTTTGGATAAAAACACAGAGACCATTGCTGTAAGATCCACCTGTGATCACAGTGGAAGGCCAATAGAGAGACACTGTTGAAGGATGGAAACAGGCTATAGAGGCAGACAGACCTGGGTTTGGATGGCAGCCCTGCCGCATATCAAATATTTGGGCAAATTACTTAGCTTGTTTGGATGTCAGTCTATTCATTTATACCAATTTTAAAGTATTACATTAGAAATAATACACCTCGCAGGTGATACTAATGATCAAAGTAATTGACGTGGGTAGGCTCATTTTTCAAGTGGCATATTTTCCTGGATGTGTGCTGTTTTTCTCACAATTCAGTGACTGCCTAGGCTGTGAAGACTTAAAGATGATTGACTTTGGGAATCTGAAAAATATCGTATTTTGATTTTAGTGCTCAGATTATAGATACACAGATTCCATTTTTTAAAAATCACTTATTTTGTGGTTAAATAGCATCTAGATATTTTCATGTTAGATGCCAAATAATATGTTTTTTTCTCGTTGGAAGCCAAACAAAACAAGAGATTTTTTTTTACCTGGTGAAAATTAATCTTTGTTTCTCTTGGGAGAAACTCCAGGCACAGTTGGAAAGGTGGTGATTGTGGAGATAGCTTTGGCCTTGAGGGAGGTGCAAGAGTTTGCTAAGGGAGTAAGGACAGGAAGAGCATTTGGGGCAGGGAAACTTTGGGGGAGGTGCCTTGAACAGACAGCTACAAAGCATTGAAAGTATGTGATAAATCAGTTTCGATATGGCTAGAGTGAGAAATGAATTGAAACAAATGACCAGAGGTGATCTGGGAAGGGCAGGCTGAGACCTGGCCCTATGGGCTGGAGGAAGGCATGCTGTGTGGTTTGACCTGTGTACTCCAGACATGGGGACCTTTGGGACAGGAAAGTGACCTGGTCACTCTTCTTCTTTGGAAAGATCTGTTGGGTAGAAGAATTGACTTGGATCATAGGAGAGGGCTTAGATACAGAGAACACCAAGACTACCCTAGAGGTACTTATATTGATCCCATTTTGTAGGACAGATAATGAAACTTCAGGGAGTTTAAGATGCTTACCTGAATCTTCTCAACTGACCTCAAGGCTTGAGTCCAGGTTGTCTGATTCCAAAGAATGAATGTCTTTCCTGAATCTTGTTTTTTCTGGTTTTCTGTTAATTAAAAAAATGATACAATTTTAAAGGTTACTTTCCATTCACAGTTATTACAAAATATTGGCTATACTCCTCATGTTGTACAATACATCCTTGAGCTTATTTTACATCCAATAGTTTGTGCCTCCCATGCCCCCTTGTTTCTGTTGTTTCCAGGGCTGTGCCTAAGAAAAAATGGGTAGCCTCAGGTTAAAGTAACTTTCCTCCCCCATGCCAAAAATCCTCACATTTCAGTACAGGTGAAATTTCTTTGTTGGGATAGTACAGTACTAAAATAGTCACAAATGGCTGACCTTGCACTTTTTTGGACACCAAGTGGCAGAACCATTTTCTTCTTCCCAGTGAGTGGTCTCCTTGAGTGACTACCAACCTCCCAGTTCCCTGTGATGAAGGGCAAGGGCAAGGCACTTTTCTGCCAGCCAAAGAGAACTTTTATCCTCACAACCACAGATTGGTAAGCCACTCATTATACCAATCCAAGGCAATTCTGTACGCTTTCTCTTTGCAGAATCTTCAAACATTTTTTTTTAAATGAAAGGCATAAAAGATTTTTTTACCAACACAATGCGGCTCCTTGATAGATAAGAGGCAACATCAGATATATTTTGTGGAAATAAAGTATTCATTCTTAGCTGGAAGGAAAAGAGAAAGAGAAAATTGTCTTGCATCTTACAAGAATTTAATTGATTAGGGTAGTCATAGTAACAGGAAGCATCTTAGAAAATCAATACAAGATTAAGTGGATGTGACTTGTTGACTCTAAGATATCTGCCGGGGAAGCCAATTAAAACATGAAATGTTTGGAAATACCTAGAACAGCTTAGACTGAATTTATAATGAAGCAGTATGCTTTTAATATTTTTTGGTTTCTGTTGCTCTATTTTAATATTTTTCTTATAAAATATTACCATTCTTAAAACTCTTTGGTAGTGAAAAATTCAAACTCTCTTATGAATCCAGAATCTCTTATTTGTGATGTTTTTAAACATATCCTGACCCTACCTTTGTTGTTTGTTGCCCTTCGGATGTATTTACCTGTTATTCCCCCTTAGCTCTGTTCTGCTGAGTCTCTGTGCTGTTGCTTTCACAATTTCACAGGAATCCCCAAACTCCATCTGCTGAAAAGTACATAATGTAGTCAAGAGGTTGCTTGCTGACAAGGGGTTTGGCTGTAACAAAGAATTGAATAGCTCTTTGAATTGCTACCTAAGACTCAGATGTAGGGCCATCACAAAGTACCTAAATCAGTGCCAGATATTGTAAGAGCCCTTAATAAATAGGACTTGTGAAAGAATCAAGAATATGTAATCAATTCACAGTACTTAATGCTGGCCCTTTCTTTTGACTCAAGGGTCCAGTGTTACTAGCAGCCACCAATCTGCTAGCTCTGAGAGCTCTGGTCATTCATGTGGAAGGCAGAAAGTGCTGCCAACTACAAATTCCGGCTCTGACTGTTTGGAAGCTCAGTCCTACCTAGGGGATCTTGCCAAAAAGAGAGGCTATGCTAATGACTTGAAACATCCCTGTCCAGGGCTAGCGGGTGAGGAGTGCCATTAACTTCAGTCTAGCGTTAGCTTATTCAGTCTTCCCGATCTTACCCACAGCTCCTGCTAGCTTTGAAACTGCACATGTGCGTGTGTGCGTGTGCGTGTGTGTGTGTGTGTGTGTGTGTGTGTGTGTGTAGGACAGTTATGGGAGAATATTAAAAAGGAAGTCAGTGAGATATTGAGTAAATTAGGCTTTCATAATAAGACAAAAAGACTCTGCATTGCAACAGTGTTTTTTGCAATGGTTTTTAACCTGCCAATAGTTTTCAGGCTTATAATGCTTCTGACAATAGCAGAAACCTCTTGCATGCAAGCTGCCTTGTAAATTTAAGGCAGCGTGATGATGGTGCATTGATGGTAGAGGTCTGAAACAATACCTGTCTCTTTGAAAATGAACACACGGACTCATGAACTGTATTTATTCAGACAGCCTGGAGGGTGGGAGCATTTATTTCCACATTTTGTATGCACCGTCAGAACCAGGTTGAGAAACAGTGACAAGGGCAGTGTATAAAAAAAAAAGTGACATTTTGTTCGTCACATGCATAGCTGTCTGAACTAAGTGTGCTTCCTTTCAGTTGTTTCTTCACCTAAAACAAAATGAGTGAAAACCCTGAAGTTGCTTGATTTCATGGTAGAATGTGGCTTGGCTGAGAGGTTTAGTCCCCAGAAGTAGGACGTTGGAAGTCTTTTAAAATCTGACAATAGACATGTAAAAGCTATATATAATATTCAGTTCAGCAAGCAGGCTGAGGATTACATAAACTTTGCTAACAGGCCAGGTTAATTCTGCATATATATGTACATATATACACATAAACATAACACACACATGTACCTACATACATGTGTATATGCATACATCTCACTATTTTTTCTTGCATTAAAATTGCTGGGTTTTTTTTTTGATTAGCAGCTATATCCATTTAAAATGTCTAGTTATAGGAAGTAGCTGTCAACCTTGAAAAAAAAATAAAGAGATGAGTGCTCTAGACTTGCTTAACATACACTTACTGAATTAAAGTAAGGAGTATCAGTAACTATCCATAAAATTTAATACCTGTACACTTTCAACCACTGAAAGGGAGACTAGCTATCATTTTTCTTCTAATAGCCAAATAATTTCAGCAACAAAAGGGAAGGAAGGGGCTTCCCTGGTGGCACAGTGGTTGAGAGTCCGCCTGCCGATGCAGGGGACACGGGTTCGTGCCCCGGTCCGGGAAGATCCCACATGCCGCGGAGCGGCTGGGTCCGTGAGCCATGGCCGCTGAGCCTGCGCGTCCGGAGCCTGTGCTCCGCAACGGGAGAGGCCACAACAGTGAGAGGCCCGCGTACCGCAAAAAAAAAAAAGGGAAGGGAGCAAATAATCTTTCTGTTTGAGTCATTGAGATAATGATAAATGGATAGAAAGTAACCACCTATAATGAAAAACTGAACAAACCATATGAGCTATTCTACATTTCATTTTATTGGCTACGTTAAGACAAGTCCTTAACTGGAGAACAAAAAAGATGCGTAACTGCAAGTTCTCTCTTATTCTTTTTATTATCAATGTAAATGCGTCTTGATATATTCTTCTCTCCCAGTAGAACTTCATTTTTTTCACTCTCTTCAAATCAAAATGGCAAAATGTGAACATTCATTTATCTTAAAAAAATTAGTTTAGATACAACCTTAAAAAAGGAAGGAATCCTGCTGTTTGCAACAATACGGGTGAACCTTGAGGACATTATGCTAAGTGAAGTAAGCCAGGCACTGAAAGACAAGTACTGCATGATCTCACTTACACGTGGGATCTACAAAGTCAAATTCATAGTAACAAGGAAGAGAATGGTGGTTACCAGGGGTCGGGAAGTTGGGGAAATGGGGAGATGCTGGTCAAAGGGTACAACATTTCAGTTATAAGATGAATAAATCCTGGAGACCTAATGGACAGAATGGTGACTATAGTTAATAATAATGGGTTGTATACTTGAAATTTGCTAAGAGAGTAGATCTCAACTGTTTTTACCACACACACACATACACATACACACACACACACACACATAAAAAAAGGTAATTATGTGAGGTGATAGATATTGCCTGATTGTGGCAATTATTTTACAGTGTATGTGTATACCAAAATATCATGCTGTCTGTATACCTTAAATATATCCAATTTTTGTCAATCATGCCTTGATAAAACTGGAAAAAATTAGTTTAAGACCCCAGTGCTATCAGATTTTCCTACAGATGTTGGTAAAACTGACATGCTTATCTTTCAAATGTTTAGCCATTTCACCTTCATAAATGTACCCTCCTGGACATCTAAATCAAAATCTTTTGAAATCTCAAATTAAGGTGTCATTTTTGTTTTCTTAAGTTTTAAAATTCTGGTACCATATTGCCAGAATCTTGGAGGTAAGTGATTCTTCTGTCCCATCCATGAGTAGCACTCTTGTTATATTCTCTTAAGATTGATCTGGAAATTAAGATACTCTTTATTCTTCATTTTAACTATTCTGAGGATTTGTTTTTAATGGGCTTCATTTTCTTCATATCAGCAATTGGAGAAGTCACAATAAACTCATAAGAGGAATGCCTCCTTGTATTAATCCTGGGCTTCTATTTGATGCACAATTAAAAATAGTGTGTTTCTATGGCTTGAGGTCAACTGCATTTTGAAACGCCTCAATCAGTTGGAATTTTAAGATGTGGGGGAGTGTGAGGTAGTTATATAAGGTAATGATAGCTGCTGTAACAAACAAACGAAAATGTGTGCATTTGCTCAACCATCTCACGGTGAAATCAAATAGGGTGCTTTGTTCAAGGTATGGTGCTTCTCCTAGTGAGTCAGTAACCCATGTTCCTTCCACTTTGTTGCCCTGCCGTTTTCTATGTGTGGTTTCCTGGGTCACTTTGGTCAGTTTCATTGCATTTCCCTATAAGGTGAAAAAGCATGGAAGATCACATATGATACATGTCTATGGGCCAAACCTGAAAACAGTGTACATTGTTTACTTGAATTTGAATTCTGTTGGCTAGAAAACTCAGTCAAGTCGACACCCATAACTATAAAGGAGATGAAGAAATGTAGTCTGTGATTCTAGGAAGAAAAGGAATGGTGGACACCTCGTCCTCTCCTTCACAATGCTGATTCCCTAAAATACCTGTGATGACTCTTCTATCAGCTCTTTATAGCATGTTTGCTTATGTTCTCTGAAAGGAAGAGGTGATAATTAGACAGTGTTTCAAGAAAGTTTTATTCCAACATTTAAGCACAAAGAAATAAATGCAGTTTTCCTACAATCCATTCTGTGTACTTACTGCGATCTCTGTACCCGACTAGCTTTGCGTAGGTAGGGGTACTGGCCATTTCTATGTACGTGGGTCCCTATAGCTATATCCCCATAACAAAGGTAACACAGCTGCGATTCAGTCAGTTCAGCGCTCCTAAGATCCCGAATTTAAAAGGAGAAAAATAGTAAATCATTCTTCTAGCGTCTTAAGACTACATGTAAGACAGCTATAGTGATATTTTTGTTGCTTTACCTTGAAAGTTAGAAATCCTCTGAATTGGGGATTTAATTTTCATAAAATGAGAATATGACTTTTTAAAAAATTCGAGATTACCTACCTTGAGAAACTCCCCAAAAAAGAATACTAGCTGCTGAAACACTGAAAGGATTTCACTGTAGGGTCTTGTTGCATAGGCTTAAAAACTGAAATCAATGTCAAATTTTAGGATGCAGAGTCCAGCAGCTTTCACCATTTTGTCAATATCTATCAAGTGCTTTAAAAACCAGTTGAAGTTTTACTTATTGTTTAGTCTTCTAGTGAAAACATGCAAAAAGTCAATATAATTTTAGTACATAAATTAATAAAGTAAAAGTTATACTATCAGTACCTAGTTTTTCAATCACATTGTGTACCATAAGGAATCCAGTTTCCTCTTGAAGGTATTCCAGGAGCTCTTTATTTCCTGTTATGACTTTTTCCTCTTGTTTATTAGGTATGTATTAGAGCTGTCATTCTAGAAGACTTTCAAATTTCATTCTTGTGTAATATTTGCTGTGTCTTAGATTTCCTTTCCTCAAGTCCTTGAATTCTTTTCTCCCTTCTTTGTTTTGTTTACATACATATATATATATATTTTTTCCACCTGAAGGAGTACGAGGGAGGTAAAGTTGCAGAACACTTGCATTCTCTAAAGTG
Organism: Neophocaena asiaeorientalis asiaeorientalis; assembly: GCF_003031525.2. Lineage (NCBI taxonomy): Eukaryota > Metazoa > Chordata > Mammalia > Artiodactyla > Phocoenidae > Neophocaena > Neophocaena asiaeorientalis. Next base: position 12,630,372 of record NW_020174698.1, on the reverse strand, counting down.
TGTTTATTTTTTCACATCGGTTAATAGTTTTGTCTAGATATATAGATTCAAAATAATTTCCCTCAAGTACTTTGAAATCATTATTTTATAGTTGTTAGACATCCATTATTTCTGATAAGAAGCCTGGATTCAGACAAATTTTTGATACTTTGTAGGTACCTGTAAAAGATTTTAGGATCTTTTTTCCATCTTTGGCATTTACAAGCATGCATTTGGGAACAGATCTTCTTGTGTCTACCACACCTTAATGAATCCGTCAGATAGAAACAGAAACATTTTTGTTATTCTTTCCTTTCAATTTTTCTCTGATCCCTTTTCTGGTATTACTATTGCGTGGACATTGTATCTGTGGTCTTAATCCTCTGTGTATCATAATGTTTCTGGATCACATGTTTTTTAATTAAACTTTTCATTTTTATTTTGAAATTAATGTAGACTCACATGCAGTTGTAAGAAATAGTGCAGAGAGATCTCATATATGTTTTCCTCAATGGTAACATCTTGCAAAAACATTGTGCAATCTCACAACCGGGATATTAACATCGATATAATAGGGATGAAAGTCCTGGCTACGTACTCAGTCTTCTCTTACATGACCCTGGTGGGAGCTGAGATACCTCATCACAGCTTGATGAGGGTGCTTTCATCCTTTGCTGGTGTGGGTGGGAGTGAGGTCACATGTTTCTGTTTTTGTTTTTTTCTTTTCCTTTAGTGCTTGGCTGGAGTAGAGTAGTTATTGCCTAAAAATTTTGTGTGTTGCTAGTATGCGTCTTTTCTGGTCCTTTGGCCAGTGAGAGCAAGCTTTAGTTAGGGCTTTTTTGTCTGTGCCTGTTTCCAGTTGCCAGTTTCCTGAGCTATAAATCTGGGATATCTGAGGCAAAATCAAGCCCGGGGAATGTGCTAGTATTTCATTCTTTGGGTCCCAAAGTCTCTAGCTGGTCTGCCTTTTTCTTTTCACCATTTACAGTCTTCTTATGTTTGTTTTATGGATACTGCCCAGGTTTTTTAGTTATACTTAATGAGAAGAATAGGGAAAAGTATGATTTGATTATTCTGTCTTTCTGGAAGTGGAAGTTAGAACCACATGTATTTTTCATCTTCTAAAATTTTATCAAATATCTGATTTAATAAAGTTACTTTGCCTCATTTAGTTTTCAGTGTTGTAAATTTATTATAGTTTGTACCGTTTACTGTCATTTAAATCTGTGGAAGGAGGTGAGGAAAGTGTGCTTATTCAGTCAGCCTTATTGACTTGGAAGCTTCTTAACTCCTTAAAGCAACCATTTTCTTTTCTTTTTCTATTTTTTTTTTTTTTTTTGCGGTACACAGACCTCTTACTGTTGTGGCCTCTCCCGTTGCGGAGCACAGGCTCCGGACGCACAGGCTCAGTGGCCATGGCTCACGGGCCCAGCTGCGCCGCGGCACGTGGGATCTTCCCGGACCGGGGCACGAACCCGTGTCCCCTGCATCGGCAGGCGGACTCTCAACCACTGTGCCACCAGGGAAGCCCAAAGCAACCATTTTCTAGTTTAGGATCACAAGACGATAGAAATGAAGGTCATGAGCCATCATTTTTATCTATAGATAATGATCTAAGGGAGAAATTCTTCTTCTTCTATGTAGTAATAGCTTTTATTATTATGTTAAATCCCCAGAGATATTTTTCTAGGATTAAATATGGAGTAAATTTATTTCCAAAAACCCAAAAATATTCCAAGAGATATACCCATAATTATTTGCAAATTATTATGAACTAAGACGTTAAAGCTTAGGAAACCAGGTTTATTTTCAAGTAAGATGAAATTCAGGCAGATAGGCAATTTTATCACTTGGTTTTAAAAGAAAACCTCCAAAAGATGCTACCAGTCAGAGCATTGTCTCTCCTAAGATGGCTAAGAAAAGCACATTCTACCCCACGCAAGACCACGATGGGCCACAACAGAACTGGTAAACAAGCTACATTTAGTGGCGTTTGAGGCCTACTGTCTCAACAGGGGGTAGATAATCAGCATCATAATGGGTTACTACTATATGCTAAACTTAGAGCTATAATTTAGTCAGTGAAAGGAGGGTAAACGCACTCTGCTCTAAATCATAACAGGCTGTTTTCTAGTTTCGTAGATATTTGGGTCTGGAAAGTGCCTTAACTCAGAAAAGAGCTAATGTGACCTCAATGCTGCATAGAAACCATCAAAGTAGGCTTAGGCTGAATTGAAATCAGCCTAAGTGCAGGTGATTAAGTAAGGTGCAGCCTTAGACAGCACCACGGAGAGCTCCCAGAAATTCCATTGCTGCGGTTTGTCTTTTCCGCTTTGCAGTTCTGGTTTTCTCTTGTCATCACTGCCCTTAAAGTTAGCCCCTCTACCTCTTAGAATAGGTCACAGTACTCACGGAAGTAGAGGTTTCCTTCATTTTCCCTGAGTCTCATACTTTCTACGTTTGGGTCAAGGCTACATTTTTCACGTCGTCCAAGGTTTTCCTTTTAAGGCTTTCCCTTTATTATTTAGCTCCTGTTTTTTTGGAATTGTTTACTGGAAACTCATGTATCGGCATTGGAATTAGAACTATCGCCTCTCTTTCCTCTATTCTTGGAATCTTCGCATAAGTTATTTATGTCCTAATTTTAAAAACACAAAAACATTCCTAAGTTGGATGTAGGGTAAGAGAAATGACACTGTGATTTGTGTTTCATCATAAGGCCATGTAAGGAAGAAAGAGATTGTCTTTTTTCACCCACGAAAACTGCTAGGAAAGTCATGGTTTGATTATATGCTGTCTTCATAAAGAGGTATTTGGACAAAAATTATACAGGATATAGTTGAAAGCAGAATTGTCTCTCCCCTGACAAGTGCTAGAATAGGTCAGACTTTAGAAGCAAGCATTCCTGGGCTTAAGTCTTGTCTCAGCCACATCCAGATTTCAACTTTAGATAGACTACTTAACTGATCGCGGTCATTGTTACCATATATAAAATGGGAGTGATACCTTCCACCTGGTGTTATTTTGAGGATTAAACAGATAACATATATGAAAGAGGTTGGCATGATACCTAGTCAGAGAAGTCACTTGGTTACAGTCAGTCCTGACCATGCACTTCTTCCCTGCCCCATGCTGGAGAAGATAATATAAATAAACTATGTAACAAGAAGATTATGTCTTTAGAACAAAATACAGTGGTTATATAATATAATTAATCAACCTAACTTGGCAGATCATGCAAAACTCACCAACTAAAATTAGGTGGGAAGAAAGTCTCCCACCCCCTTTTTCTGAAAATAATGCATCTTTTAAGAAATTAAGTGGGTAATTTTCTCTTTGAAGTTTATAGTCACTACATTTGTTCTTCCAAGTTATAAGATAATGGTTAAATGTGATAATTAAAAAGTATTGTGATTTATAACATGTGGAACTCGTTGGTTTGTTCTTAGGATGTAAGACTTTGGGGATTTTCACTCTTGGGAATATCACAAATATTTTCTGTTGAAATACATGAAGAGACTTGTATTTACATGATTAATATACATATCTCTCCTCACTGTTTTCAACTAGATGAAGACTTCCTCAATGGCAAGATAACAGTTCCGCTAAATAACTCACCAGTTGGCTGGCAAGGAGGATCATATCATTGGTCCTGGGTGGGCTAAAAGCATGTTATAGACCTGCAATTCTTAAAACTTTCATAGTGGTGAAATAGGGTAGGATACTCATGGGAGAACGTACACTGGAGAGTGCAATATCTAAGACATGTGAAAGCTGCAGGGGAATTAGTAATCAAAAGGGACTATGGTAAAGAAACTCAGTGAAAGGGTTTCCTGAACGATGGGGATGACAGGATTCAGAAATACTGCTGGCTAGGTGATGGCATTTAAACACCAGAAGTATGTTGGGTGCAGTTATTATAATGAGTGGCAAGGTTGGAGTGGCAATCATAAGGGCCTGGCCCTAAGGGAGCTATGGATATGGTTATTAAACATGGTGTTCCTATGGGAAAGAAAGATAGGAAGACAATAAATGTTGCTTAAAATCTTAAACGAGAAAAAAGAGAAAAGGAATGAAGGCAGCTATCCGAATATAAAATTAGAATATTATGCCTAGTTTCCTGACCCGAGATAGTTCTCAGACTCAGAATCCATGAGCTGAAGGAGAATATAGATCCTTGTGAGGAAGAACCCTGCAGCACCAAGATGTTTCTATGATGGATGATCTTTCAACTGCTAGGAGTAATGTTTGCAAAGAGTTTGTGATAATATGGACAATGATTATTAATCATCTTAAGTGTGTGTGCTAGAAATGAATGTATGAAAATATGATCACATTTATGTTAATAATGTGTTAAACAAAGAGGAGAAGAAAATGCATTGGAATGTAAGCAGTGACTATATGAGAGTGGTAGGACTGTGGAGAAATTTTCTTTTTCCTACTTTCTGCATTTTACACATTTTACCATTGGGAACATAGTATTTTTCTCATAAAAATTCTATTTCAAGTAGTCATGATATACAGTAGAAAATAAAGCAAATTATTTAACAAATAAGTATACAATGTGCCGTGTTAAAAAGGTTAGCTCCTATTTTAAAGTGATATTAACATAGTCTGATGAGAAAATTAATAGAATCAGGCAGCTGCAGCTGCTCATCTTTAGAAAATTATGCAGCGCTAAGTCATATAGCTGTGATGGGTCACATCTGGGAACCACAAAGGAAATTTACAGCAAGACCTAGGAAAACGGAGTCAGTGGAAATGTAAATATGCTTCAGAGTTAAAGATCAGACATGCTTAAAAAAGCATGTTTTATGAAGCTACCAGGCTGATATATAAACCAAAATATTATGCTAATACACCTGATATGAACTAACCAGTGTTTGGTAGGAGAAAAGAAGGAAGTTGAATTTTTAAGCAGCCATCAATAAGCACCATTTAAAAACATTTTAATGCAAATCTGAATAAGATAGCCATCGATGAATTAAGTAAAAGACAAAAGGTGGACATAAATTACACCTTATAAAGACAATCATGCTTTTAAACAGTACATCTTTTTTTTTTTTTTTTTTTTATAAATTTATTTATTTTATTATTTATTTATTTATTTAGGCTGTGTTGGGTCTTTTGTTGCTGTGCACGGGCTTTCTCTAGTTGCGGTGAGCGGGGGCTACTCTTCGTTGCAGTGCACGGGCTTCTCATTGCGATGGCTTCTCTCGTTGCAGAGCACGGGCTCTAGGCACATGGGCTTCAGTAGCTGTGGCACACGGGCTCTAGAGCACAGGCTCAGTAGTTGTTGCGTACTGGCTTAGCTGCTCCGCAGCATGTGGGATCTTCCCAGACCAGGGCTTGAACCCGTGTCTCCTGGATTGGCAGGCGGATTCTTAACCACTGCGCCACCAGGGAAGCCCTAAATAGTACATCTTATTTCTGCCTACCAGTCATATCCTTATATTATTAAAATTGGTTCTATAAATGGCAAAATAAATTGTTATAGACAGAAGTTGTTTAATAGTTCAGAAGAGTGAGTTGTGGTGCGTGGACTAAAATGCTATAAATGTTTTATGTAAGAGTTAAAGATTGAGCATATCTTCAAGGATGACATGATTTGGTATATAGAGATGCATAGGGAGGGAAACAGTGCAACTAAGTATAGAGTGAAAATTCATACATTGCATTTTGGATGTGTTATAAGTCTAGGCAGTCTCATGTGACGAGTTGATGTAAGGTAGGCAAGAAAGATACACTGGAGAAATCTGATAGGTTGGGGTCAAAGTGGGATGGACTTTGAATTTAAACTGTATTTTATGAAGACTGGAGAATCAATGAGTATTTTAAGTGAGAAAACAAATCATGGAAAATGGCCAACTGAAAAACTAATGTGATATAATTCATTTGTTCATGACTTCAGCCCACCAATATCTATGGAGTGGGATAATCTTAAAGAAAGAAGTTGGAAAAGTGGGAATTTAGGAGACAATTTTATAGCAATCCAGCCCAGAGATGCTGAATGTCTGCATTAGTTCAGACCAAGTGATATGAAAAAGAAGAGGAGGGTACTTTTTGTCTGTGTCCTTTCCGATTCACATTTTTTCCCTATCCTCCTTTAAATCTTTGTTACCTCTCACCGTTGTTTTCTCCAAAGATAAATCAGTGGCCCTGCCTCCAACTGGACCCTGTCCAGTTCCTCCTCAACATGGACGTGGTAATCACAGTTGTCTTTCTAAAACATGATCTAGTCACCAGACACTCTCCCCCAGCCCATGTCTTTGCTCACATTGGTCTCTTTGAACAGACGAGAAGTAAGGGTTCTGGCATGCTCCATAGACCTGGAGCTTGTCAGGCTTTCCTTAAATGAAACAAACCAGAGGTTTTGGCGAGGCAGCGGTTTGGGACCCAAATTAGAATGCCATCCAATTTGCAAGGCAGAAATAGAGACACAGATGTAGAGAACAAATGTATGGACACCAAGGGGGGAAAGTGGCAGGGGGGGGGGGGTGGGGGGATGAACGGGGAGACTGGGATTGACATGTATACACTAATATGTATAAAATGGATAACTAATAAGAACCTGCTGTATAAAAAATAAATAAAATAAAATTCAAAGAAAAGATGCTCTTAAAAATTAAATTAGTTGTTACTCATGGTAAAGCCTTTTGTGGAAAAGATTTTCTTGAAAAGATTTATACTTTCATTTGCTCAAGATCTGATGATAATTTGTATTTATGATATTGAATGTACAAAAAAGTGCATTCTGTTTTATAAGACTTTTTAATGAATTAATTTTCTTCTAAAATCTGATCAAATGTTGGTAAATTATAAACAACTATTCACATATTTTAAATATTTAAGGGTTACAGATTCATGACTAGATTCTTCTTTTTCCTGTTGACTTTCTAGACTAATACTAAGTACAAGTGAATGGAAAACCAAGTAAAAACCAAATAACAGAGAGCAAACTAATGTGATCTTTCTTATCTAATTAGGATGCTATTTCTTGGCATTTTATGTCATTCTGTATTGGGCTCTTGACCATTCTATATAGATCTAAATTAATTTCAGCAGGTACACAACACAGGAGCACATTCTATGTCAGATGCTGTCATGAAAAGCTTAGCGTAGACGTGGCTAGAATCTTTAGAATCTTAGCATTTGAAGGAAACGTAGAAGGCACACAGGCCATCTTATGTAAGAATTACTTCTGTGGTAGTCTTAAGAGATGATTCTGCAGCTTCCGTTTATACACAGTCTGAGCCTGCTAGTGCAACACCTCAAAAGGCAGTCCTTTCCATCTCTGAGTTTGGCAACAAAGCTCTTTCTTAAATTCAGCTAAAATCTGCTTCTGAATCTTGCACCCATTGGTCCTTATACCAACTCATGAAGACAGGATCAATGCTACTGCACCTAGTACCTGGCCTTTTACATAACAATATTTCAAAAACATAGAGTGTTGTTCCTTTGAACATTTGGAGCTATCTGATATTTTTTATTTTATGATTTTCTTCTCCAAATACCAATGGCCTGTTCCTCCATCCTTTCTCTCATGACAAAGTTTCTAAATAGTGTATCATTCTAGTTTCCTTCTTCTAAATTCAAAACTTTTTTTTTCAGTTTATCCCCAAGTAAAAATATAATTACTCCACATGTGTTTGGATCAGTGTGGCAAATATTTGCCACCATTAGTAAAGTATATTATTAAATAGCCAAAGATGATGTTAACTTAAAATCGCAAATGCTCTGTAAAAGTGCAAATAACATACTAAAGAGGGAGAAAGGAAAGGGCAGTTATATTTTTCTTAAGGAAAGGATTAAGAAAAAAGATATCCATAGAAGGCCCTGGAAGGATTTTGAGAGAAGGGAAATGCATCGTTAAAAGCATTACATGCCGAGGGACAGTTAGGGGAAAAAACAGAGATGAATATGTACATGATGTACACGATGGGTATTAGCAAGTAGATTAATTTAGTTGTATATTAGCATTCATGAAAAAGTAAAGTAGGAAATAAGGTTGCAAAAGTTAATTGATACCAATAGTGTAAGGTCATGAATGCAACGCTAGAGTTCAAATTTTTTTCTGTGGATGATCAGTCAAGTTTTTGACTTGACAGGGAAAGTGTATTTTAATAGAAAATCTGGCGGACCTGTTATAAAGGATAGGTTAAACAGAGGGAAACACTGTAACAGTTGCAACATGCTGTTGGTTCACTTAAGCATATCATCAACTGTACTTATAGCAAATACTGTCTGATGATGGAATTCACAGGTAGCAAGGAACCTGTGTATTAAAACACAGATTGATGAGGCAGTTTTTGTTAAAACTACTGTGAGAATAGTTCTCATGAATCATCTTACATGGACAAGGCTATTGGACTTGGAGATGCATCATCCTTACTTAGCGAAATGCTCATAACCTCTGTACACCAGGCCTTTAGCGAGCCGTACAGAGAGCCGAGTCAAAGCTCTATCACAGCTCTGCAATACCGACTGGAAAAAGGCAGGAAGTTACAATTTATCACCATCACACTGTTGCCTTATAATATCCCAATGTCTCCTTTTATGTCATTTTTTTCTTATTTCTTTGAAATAGTCTTTTAAATAGGCTGTTAATAAAAGTGTGTACATTTTGTTCTTTTCTTCTTCAATTCTATCTGTGTCTGATCTTTGATCTCCCTCTGGTGTTTGATCTCATCTCTGGTCTTATGGAGCTATTATAAGAGACGGATAAGAGACTGGATTCTTGAATTCTTTGCGTAATATTTAATCTCCAGTGGAGTCCCAGTTATCCAAGAACCTTATCTCAGGTTCTGTTTTAATGTTCTCAGCACTATGGGAGAGAGAAGCAGGAATGAGTCATGTTGAAGTCAAGCTTTATGCCACCTAAACTATATGTTCTTCAGACTCATATATGACTGCTCAGAGAATTGCTCACTCCCCGCTAGCTAAGCATAATGGTCAGCCCTATCTTCAGTAACATTTTCTTTAGATCTCCTTCCCTTTGTCTTTTTTTCATAGCTCCAAACTGGACTTTGCTGTCCAGGTAGTGTTGGAGTGGAACCAAGGTGGGAAGATCCAAATGACAGCACATGCTTTCTTCTTCACATTAATATCTGAGACTAAAACTCGCTCTGCCAAGCTAGATGGAGTAAATCCTAGGGCCTTAACTGCTACTTTGCTTGCTACGCGTTAGGACGGGGTTGAAATCATTTTCTAAGGAGAATCTTAATCCTGTCTGAAAGGTTATCATTCAGCTTTTCACAGAGTAGAGGAAGGGTGAATTTCTGTTGTGTTAGGTGTCTCTATTAGGCCACCTCTAAACGTTGCTTGTTTTCACAAGCAAATGCCAATTCTAATTCCAGCTCACATGTCTACTCACAAACCTGACGAACTTCTAAGTGACTATTTCCAGAAGATTTTCAGGGATTATAACTTCAAATTCTGCTGCTAAAACACTCAGGGCTATATCTTTACTAACTAGTACTACATATACCTTACTGCATTAGTCTCATTATTGAGAATCTTGGTCTTATTTTTCCTTCTTTTATACTTAACTCCATTTAAAAATATTATATCAAGATATTTACTTCTTCATAAAAAATAAAAGAGCTTATAACTAAAAGTAGAAGACCTTTACTCACGATTCACTGCCAGTATCTTATAGTCATCTTTTCATAATATTTACTCATGAAATTCTTTTTATTACTTTAAAAATCATTTTTCTTTTAGCCCAGTCATTTTCTCTTCTAATTTGTCTAATTGCTTTCTAGTTTTTCTGCATGACTATCATTCTGTATTGTTTTTCAGTGAATTCCTGGTTTAAATCTACTGTTTCTTGTTTAAAATCTCTTTCTTCTTGTTCTCATACCCATCTGTATTGCCTCTGTTTTATTCGTTAGACTTTTAAATCCTTCAACTATTCTAAAAATGCTTTGAAATAATTTATGTGATCATGTTTTTTTCTCCACTCCGCTCACTATTTATGGTTTCATTTCCTCAAAAATATTCCTTTCCCATCATTGTAATGAAGTCTCAGGAGTAAGGGAGACAAATGCACATGCTCAGTCTGTCATTTTAAATCAGAAACTACTCATTTACTTTAAAATAAAGTTTTGTATCATTGTAAGCCACCAAAATGCTCTCTGGTAAAACATAGAATATAACATTTTTATTTCAACTAAATGGCAAAATCCATGGGTGGAAGAGATGGTATCTTACGCACCATCACTAAGGGAATGGCAAAAAGTGGGGCTTAATGGATGTTCCTTCAATACATATATCATCAATAAAATGTGAAGCTCTTTTTTGCTTAAACTAAGAAAATGATAAATGTGTGTGTTGGCTGTAGAGTGACTGAAGCAGTGTCACTGCTACAGGAGTATGTGCAGTATTTTCTTAGTATGATACTTAACTCTAATATTCAAAATTTGGTCTCTTTCTCACTAATAGACAAAAAATTATAGCAGAGTGGACTAAGAAGTAGATTTGAAACTATGGTAGAGTCCATGCTCACCTTAACTAACAACAGTTTGATTAGAACTTTAATCCTTTAAATTTTAAACTTTCTGTGTCTCAGTTTTCTCAGTTATAAAATTAAGATCATGTAATGACAGACTTGTCCAAGAGGCTATGGGCATTCTGTATATCATAAACACCAAAGGTTTATTTGTTGTCTGTTTTTTCTGTATCTATGTCAGAGTTTTTTAAAAAATTAATTATTTCTTAGTTGTATATTTTTTCCTAGTAATTTTTCTCAACCTTTAGATATGTATTTTTTATTTAGGTTTGGGGTTTATTTTTTTGATGTTGGCATATTAATCTTTTTTTGCTTTAACAGAAACATTTCAAACTAACATTATTTGGCTCATGAAATTGAAAGGTATAAAATGGCAAGTAAATTTTCAGCTTTTTCTAGGGATGGAATTGTTTCCTTAAAAATCAACTTTTATTTATGTTTCAGAGAACAACATAGTGATATATTTGGAAAATAGTTTTAATTTACATCTTGAGAAGAAGTAGATTTTGTTCTTTTTGTGTCAAATTTATATAGCTACAATAATATTAGATATAAATATTAGAACGTTGAACTGGTAGAGGGATAAACACATAGAAAAATGGAGCAAAATAGAGAACCTAGAAATAGACTTACACAAATATGCCCTGGTTTTTTACAGAAATGTGAGAGCTATTCAGTGGAGGAAGTATAGCTTTTTCAACAAATGATGCAGGAAGTAACTGGACATCCATAGGCAAAAAAATGAATCCCGACTTAAACCTCAAACTTTATGCAAAAATTAAATCAAAATGGATTATGGAATTAAATGTAAGACACAAAACTATAACTTCTAAAAAATCAAAGAAAATCTTTAGGATCTAAGGCTAGGAAAAGGTTTCTTAGACTTGATGTTGAAAGCACAATCTATAAAAGAAAAAATAAATAAATTGAACCTCATCAAAATTAAAGAAATATTTACTCTGTGAAACACCCTGTTTAAAGGATGAAAAGACAAGCTACAAGCAAGGAGAAAATATTTGCAAACCACATAACCAAGGAAGAACTTTTATCTAGGAAACAAACAACTCTTAAAAAGTCAACATTTGAAAAAAACCTCCAATAATAAAATGAGCAACGTAAATGAACAAATATTTCACTGAGGAGGATATACAGATGACAAATAAGCACATGAAAAGATGTTCAACATTTTTGCCTTTAGGGAAATGCAATTAATACCACAATGAGATATCAGTATATACCTACCAGAATAGCTAAAATAAAAACAAAATTAAAAACAGTGAAAATACTAAATGATGGTAAAGATGCAGAGAAACCAGATGTCTCATACATTGCTTGTGGGAATGTAAAATGCTGCAGCAATTCTGAAGATCAATTGGCAGTTTTCTATAAAACTAAATATGCAACCATATCACCCAGCAATTTCACTCTGGAGCACTTATCACAGATAAATGAAAACTTACGTTCACACAAAACGCTGCACACAAATATTCTTAATAATAGCCCCAAACTGGAAACAACCCAAATGTCCTAAAATGAGTGAACGGTGGTACATCCATACCATGGCATACTAGTTAGTAATAAAAAGGGGAAAAAATGACTATTGCTACATAAAACAATTTTGAAGTATATCAAGGGCATTATGTAAATGAGAAAAGCCAGTCTCAAAAGGTTATATACTGTATGATTCTACTTGTATATAAAATTCTCAAAATAACAAAATTATAGAGATGGAAGACAGATTGATGGGGATTGGGGTCAGGTTGGGGGTGACTCTGGAGGGGTAGCAGGAGGGAGCCCTGTGGTGATAGATCATTTCGGCATCTTGAATGTGGTGAGCTACACAGATGATACAAATTGCATAGAAATACGTACAAACACACTCACAAATGAGTACTTGTAAAACTGATGTCATCTGAGTAAACTTTGTGGATTGTACAAATATTCCATTGGGCGAGGAAGGGGGAGTGGTGCAGGGGGTCTCTTTCCGTTTTGCAGCTTCCTGTGAGTCTATAATTAAAAATTTAAAAATCAGCGAGTAAATAGATGAATACAAGTACCTTCTGAATGGTTAAAAAAGTGAAAATATTATAGAGTCTGGATCTCACCACCAGCATCGTACTTAAAACAATAAATCCCTGTTGAATGAGAAATAAACTTTTATTACCTCTTTTGAAGAAGACCATAGAATAACATTCAGAATAACATTTTTATTTTGCATCGTTGAAAGAAGTAGAATAGTTTTTCCTGTTTTGTTTTGTTTTTGATCAGATCTATATGGCAGAGACTATTGGAGAGATAAAAGCAACACTTTTTAAAGTAAAATCTACTCCTTTGGTAATATTTACTTGTAAAGCAATTTTTTGATGACTTTACCTAAAGGTGGGGGTTATTTTTTTAGAGTTAATACATAGAACTTCATGTGGAGCTTTCCATCAAATACATACATATGTACGTACATGAACACAGATAAGACCCATGTTAAAGGAATTGTAAGTAGATGATAGAAAAAAAGGAATATGATCAAAACCTGATCCAATGACAAACTATATGGATGGGGTGCGGAGAGTGTTGAAGTTGGAGAAAAGGTGTAGCTGTCTGTGTTTTGTCTCCAAAATCTCTGGAATCCACCTAGATTGTAACTCACGGTTGAGCCATGGACTATTCTAAAGATTAAAGAGTGAGTTTTTAAAAATTACACTGAACAAAATATCAGCCTAAATATGTCACATACTTCAACTTTTTAAATGACGTGCGTTGCCCCAGTCAGATTTACACGTTATATAAAACAGATAAAACCAGCTTTGTCACTAGTTCAGAATTGTTGTGTTCCCTTCAAGGGCAGGTGAAGGGCAAGGCATGCAATCTCTTCTACTCATGAATTGCGAAGAAGACGTTGAAGCTACGGAACTTTCTTAAACACATACATCCATGCATACAGCAATCATTGGAAATAACAGTTCTTTGTTCAGGAAATCTGTGCTTTCTTGAGGATTTTCTGCAACTTTGTGTGGCTGGGCTAGAATTTTATTTTATTTTTTATGTATATACCGTGACTGAGATTATGGAAAGAAAGACCACAGTTGTGTGTGGTCACCCTGATATGAATGCTTGGACAAATAAAGATGTTTCCATATCTTGTTCATGCAAATTGGCACACCAGGGACTAATATGAACTCTCCAGTTCTGTGCACTCAAGGAGGCCCTGAGTGCATAGGAATGCTATGGGGGGACAGTAAGTGCCAATCTTTGACATCTCCACTCCGATGAAATGCACCATGGTGCAACAGCTTGTTAAATACAACTTCCCAAGGAGCTTTATTTGTAGGAGGAGTTTGCAGCAATGTGAAGGCAAACTTCCAGGGAATAGCTTTGGATGATTATTACTGCCAATAAAGTCACAGAAGGTAAAGCAAAAGGAAGAAGAATCCTATACAGCGCACATGAATTTCCTGTAGCTTTAATTAGAATCTTCTCAAAGTAACCAAAATCGATAAGTATCTTTGATTCTGTAATAAACACAAGGAAAGCACAGTAAAATATTTGAAGCATTGAATTAGAAGTTCTTTTTTTTAGAGGTACATTCATTACGAGTTTTCAGATTTTGGAGGCGGTGGTGGGGGGGGTGACCATCCCAAGCTATACCCTTGCTTTCTTCCTGTTGTAAAATTAACAGGTAAGAGAACGTAAATGTTCCCAGATTAGCTAAACTGAGGAATCATCCTCCTTACCCCTGGCCTTGCAGGAGACATTCAGAGACCAAATGGGAGCTCCTCATTAGCAGTGTCAGGCAGAGGGGCTGCCTACACCGTGAGCCTCGGCCGTGCTGCTTTTCATATGTGCTTCTTTGAAGGACACGTGCCTGAACATCTTTAGAACCTCTCAAGCTATCTTTATAATCCACTGCCTCACAATCCATATGGACACCACATAGTCTTGGAAGGAGTTGGTAGAGCTAAAAATGTCCTGGCAAATGATTGGAAAACATCACACTGGCTTCAGTGACCTCTTCTCTCCAATGCCGGCAACATGATATTGGTCAAGAACTTCAATTAGGGGGACAAATGTGTATTATTATCATTTTTAAATTTACAGGTGTCTGTAGCCTTTTAAAATGTTTTTCAGTGTATTCATGAATCTCCATTTTTTGCTCTGTTTCTGCTTTTCTATATCTCTACTCCAGTCTGAGCTATCCAAACTTGGGGACATCTCCACATGGCCTACTGCCACTTGAAATTCGACAGATAACACTTCCTCTCAAATATAATCCTTTTCCTCTTTCAGTTTCTAGTACAAGTAGTGGTCTCTCAACTAACCAAGATTAAAATGTAGCAGCCTACTTTCAGCCATTCTCTTGTAGGCTCCCTCTTCTGTCTTCACCATATTTCTGACGAGTGTATCTTGTTTTCCTTTTATAGTTAACACCTTAATATGACTCGCATTCGCCTTTGTTACCTGCATAGTGCTAATAGGCTTGACCTCATGTGTCCATCCTCCCTGTCTCCCTACCTGATATCAAGTAAAGTAGGACATTTTGCAAGGCTTCACCGAACGATTGGGCAGGTGAAGACATAAAAATCAGTTTCATATTCCAAGAAATGTGCACCAGAGACACCCAGGACTCTTATTCCATCCTTATCTCCATTAGTTTCCAAGTCTTACTCCAGCCCCGTCCCATCCCTTGCCCTCACCACCTTATCTCTGCTGCAGGTGGACCTGGTTGATGGATGTGTGTGTCACACATCACTTGGTCATTAAAAAACAAAACTACAAAACTAATACTAATACAAAATAGTTGTTTTTTATTTTTAACCTGAGACAGAATGTCTCTACATTACAATGGTTGCACTAAAACATAAATATTAAAATGTCAAATTTCCATAACAAACTACACAACCCTGCTAGATTAATGTTCCCACAGCACGACTCCAACATGCCACTCTTCTCAAGGAGACCTAGTGCAAGGTACACACGGACTCTTTTGTGAGACAGCTTGGATGGTACAGTGGACTGCGAAACCATCTTGCTGACAGCCATGCTGTCAACACTTCTTCACACTTACCTTCAACTCCAGACAAACAGTCCTGGCAACGGGATCCCAAAGCTGGCCCAGTCTCCCCGTGTCTAGTCCCACTCCTCCTTCTCTATGAGATGCTCTCTTCCACTCACTCTGTTGCCTCATCTACAGCGACCAGATTCTCATTGACACCCTAAGATTTATTCCAAATACTACCTCTTTTGGGAGTTCTTTCCTCATCATTCCAACTTCTGTTCAATCTGTCATCCTTTCTCTCCTTTAAACCTTATAACATTTTGTGAACATTAACTTTCCTTGGATTACATTACTTATTCTCTTTACCAGAATATAAATTCCTTCAAAGTAAGGACTCTGCTTCATTCATATTCCCCTTATGTTTCCTAGGCTTGAGCAGTTTTCAGTAAATATTTGTTAGCGTTAATCAATGCTTAGAGTTCTGTGTTGTCTTTGTATTGATTTTTAAAAAATATTTCTCTAAGTGTGTGTGTGTGTGTGTGTGTGTGTGTGTGTGTGTGTGTGTGTGTGTGGTGTATGGTCATTTTGGAACATTTGAAAAATATAAAATATACAAAGAATAAAATAAAAGTCACCTAGTATTCTATTACACAGAGTTAACCAGGCCAATATTTGATGTATATTTCTAATTCTTTTCTTTTGTAGTCTTTGTTAAAATAAAGTTTTTTCCTGGTTTATTGCCTAATATTATATTTTGATTGTTTTCCGTTATTAAGAATTCTTTGAAAATGCCATTTCAATGGCTCTTTAGTATTATATATTATAAATACACTATTCATTTATTCACTCTTTTGTTAAATAAATTTAAATTGTTTCCAGTGTTTTCCTCATTATAAAATATGTACAAAACATTCAAGTACAGAAAATTTTGCCCAAATTAATGATAATTTCTTTATAATTTATTTCTAGAAATGGTATTAGGAGAAATAAAGTATATGCTTTGAGGTTTCTTTCAGGAATGTTTCACCAATTTCTATTTCCTTAACAGAATATGACAGATCCTGTCTTGCCAAACCCTTGCAGCACTGAGTTTCACCATTACAAACAATCTTGGCCAGTTTCACCTGCCTGATGTAGGCAGGAGGGAGTGTCCTGAAATATTCACTTAAGGATTTCTGCCTAATTACTTTTGTAATTTGCTCTTCTGAATTCCTCTGGCTGAAGTTCTGCTGCTTCATTCCCCTTTGGCAATTTTGAATATGAGAACGTTAGCATTTCTGAATGTGTGTTACTAAAGTAGTTTAAAAGTCAAGTGGGAGACCTAATTCATTATTGATATACTGGCTGGGGGTAAAAGTAAGGCTGTCTTGCTACAGCTAACACATAGTTTGAAGCCACAAGACTCAAGGTACAGGTCATAGAAAATCACTATATATTCTATTTTGATTAGAAATGGCACAATTAACTGTGACCTTTGCTTTGTGTTCAGTTTTAATAAAAGAACCTAGTGTTTTTATAAGGTGGTTTTTTGTTTGTTTTTTTGCGGTACGCGGGCCTGTCACTGTTGTGGCCTCTCGCGTTGCGGAGCACAGGCTCCGGACGCGCAGGCTCAGCGGCCATGGCTCACGGGCCCAGCCGCTCCGCGGCATGTGGGATCTTCCCGGACCGGGGCACGAACCCGTGTTCCCTGCATCGGCAGGCGGACTCTCAACCACTGCGCCACCAGGGAAGCCCAAGGTGCTAGTTTTGACTTTGGGTTCTCTCCTGCTGTTATAGTTGATTGAAATTGGTACATCACGGAGGGTGAAGAGGTGTGAGAATGGCTTTGTGTCCTGTCCTCTTGGCTGTCTCACCTCCCGCATGTACCAGGCACACACCAGCAGAGACTAACTTAAGTAAGTCTTGTGTCTTCGTGTCAAGGCTCTGTTGCTGTGATTTGTTTCAATCTGTTTTCAAGCTTCTCTGACAGAAAAAATAGCTGGGGAGAATACCAACTTATTTTGCTCATGAAAGAGAAATCTTCTTGTTCATTCAGTTATGTGATGACTAAACATGCTACAAATTAATTTTCAGTGTTGGTTATACTTTAAGAAACTTTTTTATCAAGGTAGTGCTCTTTCGAGGAGGAATATTTTATATAATATCCCACTTTAAGTTGTCTGTATTTTACTGTACTCAAGACTCAGACATACCCTTCCATGTGCAAAGTTGATGTCACTGTGTCACCAGTGTAATTTGAGAGTTTTATCTAGGCATAGGGATTTATCCACTGTTATGTACCAACATTGTGTTCCAGGGTTCCTCACAGGATGGGAAGGGTTGTACTTGAACCAAAGTTAACCAACACCAGATGATCAACTATAGGCACAAGAACACAATACTAAAACAGTGATTTGTCTGGAATTAGAATATACCTGAGATTTTGAGAACAATTAGTCAGTTCCAGCCCACAAATTTCAGAGACCCTGATCATATAGTCATAATGTACTCTCGTAGGCTTTCTCTCCATAGTAATCCCTCTGGTCTATTTAATAATTCTGATTATGTGGCTGAGAGGAAGGGACAGGAATACTTTTGCTGACAGAGACATTTACCTAATAGGTATGTGGATTTATCCCTGGAACCTAGAAGCCAAGCGTGTTATGGATTACCTCAATACATGTGTTCGAAACATAGCAGGAATAGGAAAAAATGGAATAACATTTGTGTTTTTTCCTGTGGAATTAGTGTATAACCATTATTTACAAGTGATAATTTACTGGTGAGAGAGGAAGTGAGGTTATTCTTTGTAGATTTAGGCAAGCAAACTATACTGTATTTAAGATTTTTATAACAAAATTAAAAATTGGGAAATGATGGTCTACATTAAAATTACAACAATAAGAACATTACACGATTCTCATTTTCATGTGAGCAGATGATAATCGCGTGCCGTCTTGTATGAGGAAAGGATCACTCCTTCCCTTTCTCTAGGCCTGTAGCTTTGTGAGCTGGAGCAGTCCTTGGCCACCACTGGGTTCTGAGTGACCCAGAGAAGTTTCCTCCTAGACCTCTGGAGTGGAAGTTGGAAGACTCTCTCAGTCCAAGTAATCACCGAAGCAATGCAGTCAAACGCTTCTGCCTTCAAAATGTTGGTGTGAGACCTGCTCTCCCTACAGCACATGTCCACTCACAGTTTAAAGGACATGATAATTTAATACCTTAGGATCCTATAGCAGTTTTCCTAGTTATTTGCATTGAGAAGATAGAGCCCTCCATTGAGCCCCTCTAAGTTTTCTTTTATGTTCCCCAGAAAGGAGAATATCAGGCAACATCATTGCACTTGCACTTGGCGATCATTTCAAATTAACTTAAAAACAAAAACAAAAACAGAGAACACCCTCAGACAAAACTGAAAAAGAACAAAGCTAGCATATCTCTATAATGGGAACTGAATTTTATAAAAGGAGAGTGACAGGGCAAAAGAGACATTATTAGGAGTCGTGGTGCCATAAAATCTTCTTTAGCCAAGTATCGATGCATATAGGATGAAGGAAAGTGGCTATTTTTTAAAATAGAAATGTTGTAAATGGTATGCATTTGCCTTTGGGTAGAGCACATTCTGTTGATCACCCTTAATAGAAATTCATGTTGACACACTTGTATTCATGATAGACACTTTAAACAATAGCTGACATTTTGCCAGAGGTCTTAAAACAAACAGATACTGTAAAGTTTGCAAATGCAAATCTAAGAACATCAATTTTCAAATTTAAAAATTTAACATAAAAAGTTATATTTTAGTGTGTATTTGGATTTAAGATTTTAACCTTTATAAGGGTAGAATCATTTCAAAATGTATTCATATCTCAAAAATTTTTAATTCTAAAAAGAATATCACTTATTAATGGGAAATTAATGATCCTATTCATCACTCTTTTAAATGATCCATCATAGTTAATCCATGTTTCTTAAAACACTTATTAGAATTAAGACACTGTTTTCTGAGGAATCATAAAAATTTAAGTCTGTAATTTACATGCATTTTGTTTCAGAGATTGCTCATCAAACAAAAAGCTTTGCTAAGTGCTTATTTTGGAATACCATGTGATATATCTTTGAAGGCTGACTTGTTTCCTGAAACAGGAATTCACTAGTCATTTTCCAACCATTCGCTTATTGTCTTCTCTTTTCTCTGATGACAAACTCTAAATGTTAAACAAACTGGTTGTAGAAAATGTTAATCATTATTGTTTCCCTACATGTCAGAGCAATTACTTCCTTTTGGTGAGGTTTTGTTTCTACACAATTTTTTTCATCTAAGTTCCTTTATTTGATGCCTACCTGGATAGCATGAGGTTTTAATGGACAGTTACAAGTTAAGAGGATGGAGATGAAGCATCCTCCTGCATGTGTACGGTTTCAGTGTAAACTCTCTTATCTCCATACCAGGGTCAAGATCCTTTGTTTTCAATGTCACTTACATTCATTTACATATGGCTTATTACCAGTCGTGAGACAGGCACAGAAAAAGACATACCAATTAGCTGATAATTAAATACTTCCCTGCCTGTCTTCTTGCAGTTTGGCAGAAGGCACTAGTTAGAATGTTTTGGTAAAAATTTTTGTTTCCCTTGTGAAAGCAGTTGAATGACTTGCCTGGATCTGTCTGTCCACTATTGATGGCACTAAATATATGGGATCACAACTATAGTTCCATTCTTTTCAGTTGCAGACTCTGCGCAGGGTGCTAGTGGTAGGGAATGGGAGCAGGGCTTTGGAACTAGAACAAACGTGATTTCATTCAGGAATCTTAAGCTTCTGAAGATGGGTACAACATGTCGACAAATAGCTAGTACAAAATTCTAGAAGACGGATGTGAGGACTTCCCTGGTGGCGCAGTGGTTGGGAGTCTGCCTCCCGATGCAGGGGACACGGTTTCGTGCCCCGGTCCGGAATATGAGATTAAAATACTATTTTACCATCTAGAAAGAATACCCTCAATATACATATTTAGCAAAACATTCTACGGTTAGCACGTCAAAGTAGACCAATCGTTTTTTTTTTTTTTTCAGATACAAAATGAAATTTTACTCATAATGAAACGAATCACTATAAACTAGACATTTTAAGAAGCTGACACATACCACAAATATCATAAAATCTATACAAATAACATAATATTCTTAATAACTACTGAACACCATCTTTTATATCTTTTTTCTCTTCACCTTTTGATTGCATATTTTTTATGCTTTCTTTTCAAAGTTTTTATTTTTATTTTTTTAACATCTTTATTGGAGTATAATTGCTTTACAATGTTGTGTTAGTTGCTGCTGTATAACAAAGCAAATCGGCTATATGTATACATATATCCCCATATCCCCTCCCTCTTGTGTTTCCCTCCCACCCTCCCTAGCCCACCCCTTTAGGTGGACACGAAGCACCGAGCTGAGCTCCCTGTGCTTTGCGGCTGCTTCCCACTAGCTATCAAAGCAGACCGATCTTAAGAAGTTTGAACATATCTGAAGGAAGCTAATGTTGATCCTCCCTAAGGAACCAGTAGTACCAACTGCTACAATAATCACCTACTTTCTATACCTACTCATACTTTTAGAGAAAGTGATATCGTGTATGTTGCACACATATGAGCCATTATAAAAAAACTATTATCATAATTTCAGACTGTTAGAGTTTCATGTCATCTATATAAAACATAACTGAAAAGAAATGGAGACATACCCCAAGATAGTTAGAGTATTGCTTTTGTCTCTAGGTGGTAAAGTTATGAGTGACTTTTTAAAAATCATATTTTGGGCTTCCCTGGTAGCACAGTAGTTGAGAGTCCGCCTGCCGATGCAGGGAACACGGGTTCGTGCCCCAGTCTGGGAAGATCCCACATGCCATGGAGTGGCTAGGTCCGTGAGCCATGGCCACTGAGCCTGCGCGTCCAGAGCCTGTGCTCCGCAAGAGGAGAGGCCACAACAATGAGAGGCCCGCGTACCGCAAAAAAAAATTATATTTTATTTTGTGTTCAAAATTTCTACAACAAGCGTGTTTTATATTTATTCTAAAAGCTTCATAAAAGAACAGTCCAATATTTTTGATCCTAGTATAACTTCAAAGGTAGAGTTGTGGAATTAAAGGTGTAATTTCTAGGTGCTGGTGCTACAATTTATTACTAAATGCATTTTGCCATAGCGCATATAGTAGTTGAAACTAAGTGCTACAAAAAGTGCAAGAAAAGAGGAAAAGAAAAACAAACATTAAAAAAGGCCGAATAGATTTAATTCTGAATGGGTGAGTTACAAATACAATTTTTGCCTATGTTCACATTGAGGACAATTCTTAAACCCAGTTGATAAGTTTAAGAAGAAGTTGAGGAACCATAGACAGTCTGGTTTAGGAGTCCTAGACAGTCTTACTTGTGAAACAAGACCAGAGTTGTGATGTAATAATAGAAAAGTTCATTTTCCTCATATTTATTACCTCAACCTTTAATTACACCAGAAACTATATTGATTTATGTTCTCAAATCTGACAATTTACTCATAGTAGTGTTAATCTTAATACACAATTTTTATATTTCATCAAAATCAGTTAAAAATTTGAGTTACATGCTAATAGTTCAGATTCTCTAATTGTTTTTTTCTTGAATAGCTAGATATTTAGGGCAAACATATTTTTTTTTTGCTAGAAATATGTGAATAATTCTCTTATGTATATTTGGTAGATATAAATATGTTTACCCCTCTATATGGTGCCCATGATGCCAAAGTCTCTTGTGTTCATAGTGTTTTTATGCCAATGAGGAGAAGATCAAGGCTTTGCTTTGACTGAGCTCATTTTGCAGTTGTTTGCCATGGCAGTCAACTCTTAAGAAAACCCACATATTACATGCTGGAAGTACTTCCAAATCCATCTTCTCCCAAAGAAGGATATTTATTTGAGTTTGTGGTCAGCAGAGGCTTGGAGACATGCCGAGTTCCACTACAGCTTTGGTGGGTCAAGTTTCCATTAACTGAAGAATTCAGGCCAGACAATCTGTACCTCAAGCACAAAGTGTTCTGCTCAAGGAAAAACGAATGGAAGTAGGTGAATTGGCAAAAGCTTTTGGAAGGTAGAAATTCTATTAACTCTTTTCAGCCCATTTTGGCTATATTCTCATTAATTGCAAAGCACTTATTTCCTTGTCTCCAGTGAAGAGCAGTGTGGCCAGAGCCAATGATCAACATACTGTATATTCTTAATATTTTGATTATTATTTTGTACTATGTAGTGTTATTTAGGGCCAAACAATTGCCCAATAAACTATATTATAAAATTACCACCGCGGTCATTTCCACGTGTGTAAAGTGGGAGTTAATATGGTAGCTCAGCACCAAGAAGGTGGGCTCAATGAGTGGCACCAATGGTGAGCCATTAGCAGTCCTGTTAAATATTGTTCCCATGTTGCAGATAAAGAAATTGTAGCTCAGAGAATGTAACTAGTTTACTTAAATAATAAATATCAGAATGTATTTCATTTAATAAATATTCATCTAGCTTACACACACATTCACATACACAGGTTTTCAAAATGCTGGGAGTAGAAGGATGAATCAGGCACAGTCTGGATCAGCATTCAGTGCGCAAAACAGAAATCTCTCTGGATAGTTCAAGGAAAAATGGATTTAAATGCAGTGAGTGAGTGCTTAAAACCTCACTGGAAGAGCAGGAGGAATGAAAATTACGGAGGACTGTGACTGCTCTCTTGGTTTTGAGGTCCCAACCCTGCAGATATGATTCAGAGGTCAAGAAACTGATGTCTTCACCCTCTTACTGCTAATGTCCCAGCAGACGTTTACCTTCCAGAGGTGGTAACTAGAAAGTGGAAGGTGGTGTGAAGACACTACTGTAAACAATTGCTCTTCTAGAGCTTGCTTAGCAGCTGTCATTGCACAGGAAGGTGACTGCTGCCTCCCTTTAGTCCTTTAAATCTTATTCAAGTGCATCTCATTGACAGATCTCACCTGGTCAGAACCCTAGCTAACATAGATTCCTGTTTTAGCCTTCCATCCCCTGCTCTGTTAGGTGAGGCATGAAGTAGGTGGAAATGGATGCCAGGCCCAGCACCAACAGACCATATGGAACACACAACCTCTGCACTCAGAGAGCTCACAATTTAGTAGTGGAGGCAGGTAAATAAAGAGACAATTTTAGTATCTCATGGCAAGTGCAGCGATGGACTTAGACACTGTGATGGTAGAGATGGGCTTTGATGTGAGAGCAGTGGGATAAGTCAGGAAAAGGATCAAAAGAGCTTCCTGGAAATTATGTTGCCTGAGCTAATTCTTAAGGGATTAGTAAAAGCAGATGAAACAAAAAGGGAGGGATGCGTATGGGAAGGAACAGAATCAACAAGTGATAAAACAACATGTGAACATGAACAGACATGAAGGGGATGGGGGAAAGTGACATTGTACTAAAGAGTGGAATGGAGGTAGTGAGTTTCGGATTTTGCTGTGATCACACTAGCATCATATGGAAGGTGAATATGAAAATATGAAGCTACACAGAGGTAGGGTGTAGCTGCAAGACCTGAGGTGTGATCAGAAATAAAGGGGATCAGACTTCTGGTTTCCAGTTCCTAATGTAAACAGCTTGGAAGTCACCACTCTGTCCTAACAAGGAAAAAACTGAACAGACTGAAAAATCAACAACTATTCTTAGATCTATAAAAGTGGTGTGAGGACACAGGGCAATCCCCTACCCCCCAGGATTAGAGAAACAGGTGAATACAGGGAGTCTTGGCTTATTGGGGCAGAAAGTCATGATCAAAAACCTACGTGGGAACCAATCTGGGGAAGGACAGCCTGAATTGTTAATGACGAATTGCTGGAGGCTCATTGTATAAAATGCTGAGAGTTAAAAGCTCCAGGGAGAGGAGCAGGTATAGGGGGGCCTTCCACACTTTTGTGAGATTTACCTCCAGGACCTTGACCAAGTTCTCACCGTAAATATTTGAGAAAAATCTCCTTGTGTTTGCATCAGGAGGAGGGGAAAAGGGACCATTTTTACATATACCAGAGCACTCTGCTCTACTCATCAAGGCTTGCTCTCAGGAGAAACCAGGTAACCAGAACCTAACCGGCTGGGGTATTATTAGAGCTTAACTGACCTGTGGGGGAGGGAAACTCCCAACTTTAGTCTTCCACATGGGAAAAGGCAAATACCCAACTCCAGGTACTTTAGCCATCCTGCTCCACCCAAGCGGGGAGGAAAAAAAATCAAGAAACTCTTGTGAGTTAACAGTCCACAGGCACAAGATCATTAAAAGCCCAAGAGCTAATCCATTGGACTATAGAATGCTTTACCTTCCCCCACCTCTTACCATTTTATTACTGAAGGCCTTTTACAATAGTTCCTTTTACCTGGTACATCATGCCTGGCTATCAAGAAAAAATTATGAGTCATAACTGAAAAAAGATGGAAAACAAAATTTGAAGAGACAGGGTAAGCATCTGAATGAGACATGGCAGGGATATTGGAATCATTAGACTGGGAATTTTAAACTATGGTTAATACGCTAAGGGCTTTAATGAATAACTAGACAGCATGCTAAAACAGCTGGACAAGGTAAGCAGAGAGGAGGAAATCCTAAAAAAGAACCAAAAAGAAATGCTAGCGATCAAAAACTGTGACAGAAATGAAGACTTCTTTTGATAGGCTTTTCAGTAGACTGGACACAGCTAAGGAAAGAATCTCTGAGCTTGAGGATATATCAATAGAAACCTCAAAAACTGAAACGCAAAGAGAACAAAGGGAAAAAAAAAACAGAACAGAATATCCAAGGACTGCAGGGCAACTACAAAAGGTGTACCATGTGTATAATGGTAATACCACAAGGAGAAGAAAAAGAGAAAGGAAATGAGTAATATCACACTGAGGAAAGGAAGGAATCAAGTATTATGTTCTTGCTTTGGACTTTGATACCTTTTTAACACAGAGGTACTGTTAAGTCAGAATTTTAACCTAGGTCTACTTGATTGCAAAGTCAGTGCTTTCCTTTCTCTTTCACACTGCCTTAACTGTGATTTGGTACTGACCAAGTCATTCTGTATTGAAAGATGTGTCCAAGGAATCCATGGCATCATGTGTAAGTTATGTGTTTACATGTGTATATTCTTTGTTCACAGTAGAAGGCATGACCTCAAGTGGTTCTCAAAGTTTAAAAATCACTGAGCTAAGACTTCTGGCTTAAAAACCTGATAGCTGGTGTTCATTAAGTTTTGTTCTAGAGATCAAATGCTCACTCAGGAGTATATTTTAAAAGTGTACTAAGTAGTTCTGCTTTAGGTAGTGCTGTAGGTTAAAAATTCTTAAAGATCTCCCTGCCATGAAGCACCAAGGTATTGAATAAATCACAATGAAAATATGTCTAGGTGCTCTACTGAACTCTGGTGAACATAAAACAAGTCCCAACAGAGACAAACACATGGAGTCTATTGGAAAGAAACAGAATAAGGGAAGCTTGAGTGGTTCTGGAGGCCAATGTTGACTGTAGGAACCTAGAGTTTTGGAGAGTAATGATTGCTGGGGGTGCGCGGTGGGCAGGAGAAGACGTGAGGCCTGCACACACTGAGGGCAAGTTGGGGACTGGATGTGAGAACCTGCATTCCTCCAGGTGCTGCATCCTTAGGGAAAGGTTGTGCTGGGGAAATCCCTGCTGGCCAGGAAACATTTAAGGAACCTCTCTGCCTCTCCCATATCCAGGGATAGAACCTAGTGGGAGCTAATATAGGTCTTGTCGGGAGAAAAGCATCCTCAAACTAGCTCTTTCAGGATTCCCAAGGATTAATATTAGCCAAATATGATCCACCATAAGCAAGATATCATGAACAAGACCAGCAGAGATAACAAATTCAGGCCTTCAAGGACCCAGAAACAAAACACCTCTGTGTAAAATGGTTATGTTATCAAACAATGTTATTAATGATGGAATTAAAATAAGCAAAGACGAAGCAACTAACAAATTAAAGTGTCACGAGAATCTATTTTACACCCACTAGATTGGCAGAAGTTAGAAAGATGGATGATACCAAGTGTAGTATGTGGAGCAGCCAGAACTTTCCTGCATTACTGGGGGAGAGAGGAGTATAAGTTGGTGCAGTTTGCTCCTAACAATTTTGTAAAGTTGAACTGTATACACTCTATGACTCAACGTTAACACTTTTAGATAAATACCCTGCACATACACCTGAACATGCACAAGAGACACTTCTGAGAATGAAGTCTGCGGAGCAGCTGTGTTGGTGATAGCAAAACAAACCGAAAGTTTGGAAAACAACGTGCAGGGACAGAAGAAAATAAACTGTGGTGTTCCATACAATGGTATGCTATACAACAGTGACAATGAACTATAGCTATGCACAACGTGTTTAAATTTCAAATACAAGGAACCGCAAAAACACTGTTACCCGACCACATTGACTATGACATTTTTATAAAGCTTAAGTACTTAAAAAATGTAACAGTATGTTTTAAGGGAGATATATATATATATAGCAAAAATATGCAACATAAAAATATGATATTTATAACATTTATAAAATAAAATATTGATATAAGCAAGAGAAATCCTTATATTTGAAATACAATGTGAAATTTTAAAATGTGGGGGAAATGAAAGAATATATAAATACAGTGATCTTCAAAGTTACCAATTATATTCTATTTCTTAAGCTGAGTGGAGGGCACATATTAGTATTCTCTTTATTATATATACATTATTTATCTTCATTTTATGTATAAAAATGTCATAATTTTAAAAGACACTATGAATCATATATACATATATGATTCATATATCCCCTCTTTTCTGGATTTCCTTCCCATGTAGGTCACCACAGAGCACTGAGTAGAGTTCCCTGTGCTATACAGTATGTTCTCATTAGTTATCTATTTTATACGTAGTATCAATAGTGTATGTATGTCAATCTCAGTGTCCCAATTCATCCCCCCCCATTTCCCCCTTGGTATCCATATGTTTGTTCTCTATGCCTGTGTACAGTAGAAACTAACACAACATTGTAAAGCAACTATACTCCAATAAAAATTTTTTAAAAAGTAACCTGCTATGTGGAAGTCAGATGTATTTTTTCATATGAAAATAAAAGCATATTTAGCTGAAAAAATAAAAAAATTAAAAGACACTATGTCTGCATTTCTACCTGATTCATTTCTGTTTTGTAATACTCTTGATGAATGAAAGCTACAAATTTATAAAAGAAGTAAGACATTGACATAAAATAAGACACAGCTTACGAATGTATTTATTATTTGAAATACTGTGGTTTTTTCATAGTATGTTATTCTCAAAGATAGAAATTTTGTTGCAGAAAAAATGTTTGTTGACTCTAAAAATCAATATATAAAATGACTAATTAATTTCTAATGCTCATAAGCGTCCCCTAAAAACAAAATAATTTAATGATGTTACACCATGCATGTTTTTAAATCTTTTGAATCTTGTTCAAGAGAAAATTTAAATTAAGAAAATAGATCTACAATCATTTCAGTTTCTTCTCTTTTGTTCCTGTTTATGTTCTCAGTAGAATCTAGATGTATGCCAATTATTATGATGCCACTCAAGAGACACTTCTAGTGGTACAGTTTTTTAAAGGAGACTTTTGTAGTCAGTTCAGCGTGGAATGGTGAACCAGTAGCAAAATCTATGTCCATTTACGTAGAATCCGTAGCTCTGTCAAATGTTGTAACTTATTTGGCTTAAGGATTCTCTTCAGATTTGGGGGTGGACTTGAGATGCACCTATTTAGTCACAGAAAGGAGGAAAACAACTCTACATCACTTCAAATGCAAACCTTACATGGTTGAGTTCTTGCTGAAGGAGAGGCTGGCGTTGTGATAGCCCCATTTTACTCCTGTTGGGTGAGCTCAGAGGGTTTAACTTTCATTTAACTTGGCAAAATGCATGTGCAAATTTCTTACACTATAATTCCAGGTTTTTATTTTGCTTAAGCGTGTTTCCTTTTTTTGTAGTTGGAATAAGGAAAGGAGTAAAGTAAAAGTAAAGTTGGTAATAAAATAAAGAGAATAAAGTGAGTTTTGATATCTGACCGTCGTCACATTATAGATAACTACATTGAAATTTAATAAAACATTTTAATTTAAATACATTTTAATAGACACTTATCTAACATAGATTCATTATTTGACAAATTTCTATAGTCATTTACTTATATGTCTCGGTCTATAATGACTGTTAGCAGTTTGCAGGCTTAAAACGTGGCACTCCTAAAAATGCTGAAATTCCTATCAACAACCTATTCTTGAGAAAGATGTGCTTTATTACATATTGCTTCAGTTTCTGTATGAAAGTTACAATGATTAATTGCAGTAAGGTTCTTCCTAAGGTTCTTCCTTCTTTCTTCTCCTTAGCTATACACATAATCATTTAAGTATACGGAATAACAAATTTATATACCATATGGCCTTCCCTAAACCTTCTCAGTGTTTTAAAGCGTGTCTTGATTTTTTTTCCCCGCCATGTTACTCTAGGATAGTTTCCCAGCACGATTTGGAGGAATTCATTTTGTCAACCAGCCATGGTATATCCATGCCCTGTATACCGTGATCCGGCCTTTCCTGAAGGAGAAGACTCGGAAAAGGGTATTTGTTTGCTTCTTTGTTTTTTTATTTCCTTTCTGCTCCCCCATTCAATAAATTATGATGCATACTGTATGTATAACATGTGCTGTGGTAAAATGTGTTTCTGTATTGAATATAACTCTAAAAGATAACATAAAAGATATTTTACAAAATGTAAAAACTTGTGCTTAATTCTGAACAGTGTATCTGTGAAAGAAATACTTAAAAACTAGCTCTCTTGCTTTTCCACAAATGGGGAGAACATTTTAGCACATTCATTATACATTAAAGCCTCAGTTTAAGAGTAAAAAAAATTATACCATGTTACTATATTGTTATTGGTACACTTAATTTCAAGTAATATGCAGGCAAAAGTTATAATTTTTTATGTTATAAATAGGCGTTAGTTATTTCACAATATATATTACATTGAATATATTGAATTTTGTGATCTCTAATATAATTTTGTAGTGATTGTCTTGATCAATCACACATTTCAGAAAGAATACTAATGTGTAGAAATTTTAATATCTCTTTAAATTACAAGTTACTTGAATTCCAAGATTCAATTTTATCCAACAATGAGGATATTCAAAGTAGGTTCCAAAATAATCATTTTTCTGAGAATAAGAATATTTATATAAATTATTTAATGCAGTGCATGGCACATTGTAAATACCGAACACATTTATCACTACTGATAATATTTTAAAATGCATTTTAATGTACATTATTTCATTTTATCCTCCAAACATCTCTGAAAAGTAAGCTTAGTAAGCAACATCTCCTATTGAAAAGCTGAGGAAAGTAAGTCTTAGGATGGATAAATAACTTGCTTATTCATTTACACAGCTGTAAAGTTGTAGAGTTAACATTTGAATACAAATAGCTCTGCATTTAGAGATATTTTTACCACTGTGCTGTGACCAATTTTCAAATGATTAGTTCCACAGGAAAATATAGTTACTTCTAAACCCATAGGGAAGATAATTTTCCATGTTTCTCATGAATGAGAAGGCACTTCAGGTATCTCAGTGCCATAGAAGCCTTACTGTGAGTGTGAAAGTGAAATCATTGTTAGTATGTGTCGGTGTCAAACATTTGTGAACAGAGAGTTTTCTGTTTATGAATTTGTTGAATATGTTTTAGCAATTTAGGAGGAGGAATTCTGTAAACAATTATAATTTATATTAGGAATTATTTCTACCACCAAGATTCATATTAATTTACATTTTATAATTTGGAAAAATGTATTGATGTGCCTCAGAAAAAACACTTTCAGCATTGTTTTATGAAGGCATGATCAGGTGATCCAAAATACCTGCTGGGGCTTTTAGCACAAGTTGTACTAATGAATGCTTTTGTAGTGTTCATGCTTTGCCGCATGCTGTTCTAAGTACTCTTGGCATGTTAACTCATTTAGTCCCTCCAACAAAGCTTTAGGGTAAGCATTGTTATTTTCCTCCTTTTATAGATGGGAAAATGAGGCATAGAAGGTGAAACCATTTGCTCTAAATCACAGCTAGGAGGTAGTAGAGCTGAAAATGTGGATGTATTGGGAAGACTGTTCCAGGTAGAGGGACTAGCAAAGGCAATGGTCCTTAGGTAGAAACAGGCCTGGAATATTTGACAAATAGCAAGGAGGCCAGAAAAGCTGGAGACGAATAAGCTACTGGGGAGGATATTAGGGGACTGGATGGGCAGGAACATAGTGTGCCCGCTCATAGAGGGTCTTGTACACTGTTGTAAAGATCTGGGCTTTCAGTCAGAGTGAAATGAGGAGCACTTGAAAGACTTTGAGTGCAGGAGTGACTTGTTGTGACATGATTTTGACATGATTTTGCTCTGTTGAAAAGACTGAAGAGTTTCAAGTCTACAAAACAAGGAAAGTTCTAGGTTTGGGGGTTATTTGATGGAATTTGATGATTTTGACAATGCCTACAAGAATGCATTGCTAGCACCATTCCAGATGGAATTGAGGTATTTGAATTTTACAATTTTAATTAAAACTATATGACTTGGAAATTTTTGTATGAGAAAATAATTATAGATTGAAACACCTTTAATTTTTAAGTATATAATCAATGCACAATGCAACGTTATTATATTTCCTTACTGGAATCCCAAGTGATTCAGCATTACAGTATTACTCAAACAACTTACAACACAGATGCTGTAAATCTATGTTCTGAAAAACTGGTAAAAGGAAACCTAGGAAAGAGTCGTGAATCCTCTTTCACAGTAGACATTTAGCTCTTCATTTTCTTAAATTAAATCAGACTTTGAGTTTCCAACATACTGGGCTGATGGGAATGTCAACCTTAGGGGTTGACAGGGGTCCCTTCTTCTCAAAATTTCACCAGTGTCTAGAATCTTTCATGTAGAGCCTAACTTCCCATCCATCATGGCCACTTTTGACATGCCCACTGTTCAAGCTAGTATTAGTTCCTTGAATTAAGGTCTCCTTCTGCTCCAGCAGAAGGAGATGCTTCAGCATCTTTACTGAAGCCAGAACCCAATGGCGAGGTTTCAATCCACTACCCTAGTGCACTCTTCAGCTGGTCCACGGATGTGGTCCTGCCACACCCCAAGAGCTGACAGGAAACAGGTTTTCCTGCTAGTTGTCACAAATTTCCACTTCTTCCTCAATCGTGGGCTTGCTATTCTATTCCTTGCTAATTCTTAAAAATATTCTACCCTCTTTCTACCATAATTATGGTCAGCTACCATAATCTCTTCAATGGCATGGTTTAGGAAAATAAAATGTAAAAGTTTTTTAAATTTAAAAGTTCAGCCTAAGT
Organism: Neophocaena asiaeorientalis asiaeorientalis; assembly: GCF_003031525.2. NCBI lineage: Eukaryota > Metazoa > Chordata > Mammalia > Artiodactyla > Phocoenidae > Neophocaena > Neophocaena asiaeorientalis. Next base: position 12,598,463 of record NW_020174698.1, on the reverse strand, counting down.
ATAATTGTAAGGTAATCTGAGGCAAAGGAGACCCAAAGAACCAGCCTTCTTGCATGAAATGGAGGAAGAAAAAATATACACGGGAGAGAATATAGTAAAACTTCAATAAATGATGAGACAAATGTGTGCATGGCATATTCCAGCAGGGTGTGAGTAGTAGGAGATGTGGTCACAGAAAGAGTTCATAGAGGATCTTATAGGACTTACTCTGAGAGAAAGAAGAAGCCAATGGGGGATTATGAGCAGACTAATGTGACCTGACGGATGTTTTAACATGGTCATTCTGTTGCTGTGTTGAGAATAGAGTATTGGTGGCGAGAGTGGAAGTCAGGAGGGCAGTTAGGAGGCAGTAACACAGTGTGAAGGATGATGGGAGTTGAGTTAGGGTTGTAAGGGTGGAGTTGTTCAGATGTTTGAATTCAGGATAGATTTTGGAGGTAGTACCAAAAGAATTTACTGACAACTTAGATTATGAGAGAAGTAAAAGATGAGTCAAATGTTTTGGCCTGAGAAACTAGAAGCATATTTGTACGATTAACTGACATTGAAAATAGGGAGGAGTTGATTTGGGGGAGAGAATTATAAGTTCAATCTTGGATATGTTAAGTTCCAGGTGCCCATTTACCATTTAAGTGGAGGTGTGACATAGAGAGTAGAAATACAATATGGAGTTCAAAAGAGAAGTCTGGATTCAAAATATAAATTTTCAGTGTATGGACAATACTTAAAGCCACTAGACTGAATGACATCACCAAGGAGTGAGTATAGTTAGAGAAGAGAATAAATCTGAGAACCGAAGCCTGGAGCTCTCTGATGTTAAGATGCTGGGGAGGTGAGGAATAACCAGCAAAAGAGTCTGAAAAAAGCATCTATCAAATAGAAGGAAACCAAGAGATCCTGGGAGAAAGTGTTTCAATGAGGAGAGCCATCTACTATATCCAGTGCTGCTGAGAGTTTAAGAAAAATAAGGACAGAGAATTATTGGACACTGAATTTAGCAGTGAGAAGGATCTTGACAAGAGCTATTTTCATGCAATGGTGGGAGGCAAAGCCTATTTGGATTCGATTCAGGAAAAATGGGACAAAAGTACTTGGACAATGAATATAGATGACTCCTTTGATGAATTTTGCAGTGAAAGGAAGGAGAAAAATAGGATAATAACTGGAGGTAAGGTCAAGAGAGGTTTTATGCATCTGTATGGGGGGAGGGAAGAGTAGAGTTGGCATGTTTGTTCTTTGATGGGAAAGATAGAGAAGAGGAGGAAATCTGATGATGTGAGAGAGACGAGAGAGAATTGTTTGGGAAATATAACTGAGTGGAAGAGAGAATGAATTCTAGTGCACAGGTGGAGGGGTTGGCCTTTGTAGAGTTTATTCTTCCATTGTGCTGGGAGCAAAGGCAAAGCATATGGACACAGATGCTAGTGGGTGGGTCTCATCTGGTTGCCCTATTTTTTCAGGGAAAGAGGAAACAAGGCCAAAGCTGAAAGTGATGTTGAGGGAGGAGGGAACAGAGTGTTAGTGAAAAGAGAAGTAGTGTGAATTACATTTACTTTTCTAAGGATTTATTACCTAACTCTTGCATGACTTGAAAGATAAGGTTTCTGACATGAAGTAGTACATCTGATGAAATAAAGGTTGTATACCTAATAAAGTAGGGATTTCAGGTGCTAGAACTTAATTTTCCCAGGAAAATTATAGGAGAGAGACAGTGACAGAGTGACAGAGTGTGTGTGTGTGTGTGTGTTTTCCTGTTGTGCTCTGTAAGTAGGAAGGGGAAGGTGTAAAATTTGCAATTAACCTGATTTAACTTGGGGCAGACAGTATCTTCCACCTCTGTAAGCCCCACATTATGTATTCCACCAGCCACTTGCTGTGATCATTTTGGCCAGTGACCTGATCTCAGGTGCTTTTATACTCTTGCACAATTTGTTGAAATTATTTGTTGACTGGTGACTCCCATTCCTCTCATTTTATTTGATATAGACTAGTCTTTGTTTCCCAGTATATTTACTTCCGTGGATTCTAAAAGTATGGAAAGCAAGATAAACCTCTTAGCCTGTTCATCTTGAACCTGAAGTATGAGATTTCTAAGCCAATTATAAATTATAATCTTTAAATAAATATATAAGTTTATATGAGGTGACAAGAGTACTTTATCAGAGAAGACTGATCTGAAGTCCTGAGATTGAAATGAAAGAAGAGGAAAGAGCTGGCAATTTATGGAGAAACAAATCTTGAGTATGTAGCTTAAATAATTCTCCAGTTTAACAAAAAGCTCTATGTAGACAGTGATAAGAATAATTAACAGATGTACACAGCTTTACAGTTTCAACTCATTCCATTTCTGATTTGAATGATAACCATGGAAATCCTTAGCAGAGAAGATGCTGGCAACATTATAGAACATTGGTCCTTTGGGATGTGAAACTTCAGTCAACCTTTCATTGTGATGATGCTAATCTACTTTTATTTACATCACATACTTTGTATTATAAAGCGGTAATTTAGTGGTTACAGTATTCTTATTTTTACCGAAGATAAAGAGAAAGCCATACTGGTGACAGCTTTTGGGTTTAATAACTTGAATGGGCTCAGCAGTTGTTGAGTCCTTATGAGAAGAGTCTTTTAACAGCGTTCATTATGCACATCATCAGCTTTGTACAGCTAACACCAGGATAATGTGCAGATCAACGCGCACATTAGATTCTGCTCATGTTCCCAGCTATGAAGCAGGAAACTAAATTTCTTGTTCCAGTTCTTTAAACCAATAACGATCTGACCTTCTAGAAGCTACCTAAAATCCCTGAGCCTCAGGATTTTTATATGAAGTACTAGGATTACAGAACCAGCCTTCCTGTTTCAGAGTAGATGAGGGGCTTAAATATTTTAACAGACATGGAAAACTCTTGCTTTGGCATTCCTATCCTCAATCTTCCGTCCCCCCCTCCCCGCCACCCGCCCAGTTCCCCAAATCTGGGTGATATTTATTCTCCTCTGTGTGTTTTCTCCCACCCTCTTCTTGCATTTGTAGATATTTTTGCACGGTAACAACCTGAACAGTCTACACCAACTAATTCATCCTGAGATTTTGCCCTCTGAGTTTGGAGGAATGCTCCCCCCTTACGATATGGGAACCTGGGCGAGAACACTGCTAGACCACGAGTATGATGACGACACTGAATACAGTGTGGACTCCTACAGCATGCCTGTGAAGGAGGTAGAGAAGGAACTCTCCCCCAAGTCCATGAAGAGGTATGCTGGAGGTTGCTGGGAAGCGGGCTGGGCCAGGTGGGGACACCTGATACAACTCCAGATTTTATATTTTTCTGAAGTAGATATTTGGTGACATTTTAAAGCCTTTCATGCTTCTATGATTGGATGTCTAAGGAGCTTCAAGTCAAAGATAAATTCATTCAAGGTAACCTCAACTCAATGTTGCTCCAAATTCACAATCCAGCTGGCCCCTTAGAAGTCAGCCAATCCAGTGGCTTTTCAAACTGTTCTTTAAGGTTCTGGTTGAGTGCCTCAGGGCAAACAGGTAGGGGGTGGGGACAGTGCCCATCTCCACTGCGGTGAGACTGACTATCTAAACAAATTTTTGGACTTCTGTATAAGATTTCATTTGAAGGAAGGGATCCATAGAGTGAACACACACACACACTTCAAACACTAACATTCAAAGCTTACGTTCTTTTTTCAGCATCTCTGCCAAGTTTCTGTTTAAAAGTTTCTGTCTAGCCATTCCTGGGGCAAAACACTGTCTTTCCCTACAGCTTTAATCTTTACAGAATTCATTGTTGAGTCAGAATCTGATTTCCTGCTTTGACTCTCATAGTGTTATTCGGCCTGTTTTCTTTCAGTCAATGGGTATTTATTCAACACATGCTCCGTAATAAAAATTTTCCTAGGCGTTTGGTATCCAATATGGGTAAAACATATGTCCAGCCATAATCTACTGATGATCGAGGGCAAGGGGGTTGCCAGACACACACAAATTCATAACTGCCTCTGAGTTTGCATTCTGTAGCAATTAGATGAAGACATCTAATTCTTATGCTACCCCAGGCCACACCAGCCCACGGTTCATTTGGATCACAAATATTATTTCTTGGTTCATTTCCTATCCTAGAAATATAGGAACCACAGCTCCCACAAGACTCTCTTCACCTAATTCAGGGAGGACACAAGGGCATCTCCCATGTCATTGCAAACACTACCTTGCATCCTTCTCTGAGGAAAGCCTTAGGGTCATTTGGTCACCACTGACTCATGCAGTGGCATCTTTGAGACTGGCCTCTTTTATTTGCTGCTGCAGCTGCTGCTGTTCTTGGGGGGCGGGCTGCTCCCCAGGCTGCTCCACAACTCCTTGGAGAGAACGGAAAGGCCAGGAACATCTTCAGCTTTAATTTCTCCACTAATTGACAAGCTTATCTTTAAATCAAGTTTGGGCTTTTCAACTCCCTCCTCTTAAAACAAGGCTTCCTAATTTGAGTTATATGCTCTTCTCACCAAAGGGGTTCATTGATGGACTCTCAAAGTGGTATGTAAAGTGATAAAAGTTGTATTCAAAACTGTGTGTGTATATGTTTGAATGTAAGTATGTATATATAGATATATAAATGTATATATGGTGCATTTTTTTTCTGGAGAGAAGGCATATTTCATCAAATTCTCAAAGTTGTCTAAGACAAAAATGGTTAAAAGCCATTGCCTAAGAATAGGTTCCTGCTGATAAAAATTAAAATTCTAACAGTGATAATTGTTACAATCTACCATTTTTAATAAACTTCTCATGAGTTAGGCCCTTACTAGGTACCTTTTTTGGTAACATTCACTTATTTAATTCTCACAGCAACCTTGTTAAACAGATATTCGTATCCCCAAAGTCACATGGTCTATATGTAATGGAACAAGGTTCCAATCCATGAGTTACAGAGTCTTTCATGTTGTTGATATAAATCTTGTCTACTCTTCTGTGACAGCATGACACAGAGTGCCCTCACTGTAGAACTGAGCTACAGGAGGATTTGGAGACAGCTCTCATAGGTGTCCCTTAGTCTTTTCCTTTGCCAGCTAGCAATGCTCATTTCCTCTAGCCCCTCCGTCTGTGACTTGTTAACTAATGTGGTCCCCTCCTCTGAGCACACCTCTCTCCATATCTTCTACAGCCTTAGCTGCATCCCCATCACCCACACTTCCTCCAAAACTTCCTACCTGCTCTCTTTGCCTCCACCTTTACCCTGCTCCCCTACCTTCCATTTATTATATTATCCATGTGGCAATCAAAATCATATTTTAAAAATGTAAATCAGATCCTTTCACTTCTCTGCTTTGAATTTCTAAGTGACTGCTGATTATACAATGAATACAATCAACTCCATATCGAGACTTACAATATGCCACATGATCTGATCCTGCCTACCTCTCTCCTCTAAGTTTATTTACCTTTTCTCTCTTCCCCTACCTTTCAGACACAACATCCTTCTTTATTCTCCTTCAGCCTCCCCAGCTTGTTCCTATCCAAGGGTCTTTATTCTTGTCACCTCTGGCTGGAATATTCTTTTCCTCTGTCTTCCAATGGCTGGCCCCAATCAAAGGTCATCTCCTCAAGAGGGTCTTTTGGTCTTTCTCAGTCATCAGGTCTTAATCAGCTCTACTTCCTACTCATTCTAGACACTTCCTATCAATCACCTTCTTTATTTTCTTCATAGTTCATTATTAGTCAGTGAAATGATTGATTTTATTTAGTTATTTATCCCCCTGTCCTGCAATGTAAGCTTCAGGGAGACTTTAGTGGCTTTGTCTGTCCTGTTCTCTTCTGAATCCTCAGTGCCTGGAGTGGAGCCTGGCACACAAACCATGCTCACTAGGCTCCAGTTAAATGAATGAAGGAGTCATCTGCTGTCTGTCAGTGGCCCCTTTTAGGTGCAGTGTTTAGAATTGTAGAGGTGACATCTGACGTTATCATTACTTGCATAGAGGTTCCAGAATTCTGGCTTTGCAGGGAGGACCTCATTGGCTTCCTTTAGTTGCTGTTGCTGTCACTGTTGCTGCCGTTCAGGCAGCCAAGGCACATTGCTGACTCATACTGAACCCCTTAAAACTGGTCTCTTTACTTATAGATCCTTGTCCTCATAATTCTTTATTTCTGTGTTTAGCTTTTTCCTCCAAGCACATTATTTTAATTGACATCATCTTGTTAGATTTGGTTCAGGCGATCCACATTTTGAAGTCTTTTTGGATCCTGATTTTCTTCTCCAATTAATTCGGACATTTTGTCCCCTGAAGACTTGGCTTACAGCACGATGACCTCCCCAACCCTGAGTTTCTTGCTTCTGACATGGGCTGATTGGAATTTCAGACATCCTTTGTTTGGTGTAGCTTTTGTATCATATGAAGGTTATATGGTTCTATTTGAAAACTCCTGAAGAATGAGATCAAGAAAGTTGTTTCACTTTATTTTTATCTTCTCTGTGGCAGGGGATGGCAGTTCCCCATCAAGGACGGGAGAAAATTGTTTTTAGGTTCCACCCTTCCTCCATCTCCTTTTCCAGTTTTATATCATTCTTAGATTGAGAGGGGAAAAGTCATTCCTTCACCAAAGAGTTGTAGATAACTGTTCCTTTGGGTGAATTTAGCTACGTGTATAGCTAGAAGATTATGTTCCTCCGTGTAAATTTGTGGAGAGATAGTATAATCATGTGAAAGAATACAAACTTCACTAGAGAATGGGTTCCTTGAACTCGGGGAATGTCTTTTACCTTATGCCTCTAGGACCCAGGGTAGTGCCTGGCACACAGCAATTGCAGTGAGCATCAACACTGATGTTGTTATGGTAATATGCACTTCCATTTGATTAAATAATATTCAACACCTATTGTTACTACATGCCAAACCCTATCTAATGCTTTGTATACATCAACTCCTTTGCTTTTCTAAACAACTAATAAGGTAATACTATACCCATCTTATTGATGAGGAGACCCAGATACAGAGAAGGTAAGAAACTTCTACACTTCACATACCTCCAAAGCTACAATGCTAATGCTGGAATACAGGTAATAGTATTCTCTAAGTTATTTCCTTAACCACTACCATATGCTATCTGCCGGAATTAATGCCGGGGGTTATGCATGCATTATTGCACTTGATCCTCAATACATCTGTATGATGTAGGTATTATTTTCCCCATTTTACAGATAAGGGAACAAAATCTTAGGAAGTTTAAATAGCCTTCCCTTGGTCACAGAACTAATAAATAGTAGAAGGTGGAATTGGAATCCATTTCTGTCTAAAATCTAGTCTCTTAAACACTAAGGTATAGCACAATATTGTAGATACATAATAAATGAATAAATGATACCTGGATAATTAAAGTTAAACTATAGGTTTTCATGAGGAAAAAAAGTTATTCATAGAAAGACAGTAGAGGCTGGAGACTGCTAAGATGTACTGTGAGTTAATGTTAGGTAACTTCCTCTATTGCAATTGAAACAGACCAATTTATTAACAGTTATGATCCTGCACAAATAACCCTGTTTTTTTGTATAAGAGAGCACAAAAGAAAATCTAGACTAAAACAACAGTACACTTGGGGCAATTAAATATCAAAAAAATCTTAATCAGAAATTGTTTCTGCCTGGCTTGTTTTATCGAGGAATAGTTCTGCATATTGAGCCAGGAGCGTTCATCATCCAACAATTCTGACATCTGTAGTGCATGGTAAAAGCAAACTAGGACATATATACACTACCAAACATAAAATAGATAGCTAGTGGGCAGCAGCCGCATAGCACAGGGAGATCAGCTCGGTGCTTTGTGACCACACTAGAGGGGTGGGATAGGGAGGGTGGGAGGGAGGGAGACACAAGAGGGAAGAGATATGGGGACATATGTATATGTATAACTGATTCACTTTGTTATAAAGCAGAAACTAACACACCATCGTAAAGCAATTATACTCCAATAAAGATGTTTTTGAAAAAAGCAAACTAGGAACTTAATCCCAGGTTGGATAGAGCACTGTAATTTAAACTATTTTATTAAAATTGCCGTATCCGGGCTTCCCCGGTGGCGCAGTGGTTGAGAGTCCACCTGCCGATGCAGGGGACACGGGTTCGTGCCCCGGTCCGGGAAGATCCCACATGCCGCGGAGCGGCTGGGCCCGTGAGCCATGGCCGCTGAGCCTGCGCGTCCGGAGCCTGTGCTCCGCAACGGGAGAGGCCACAACAGTGAGAGGCCTGCGTATGCAAAAAAAAAAAAAAAAAAAAAAATTTTAACATATCTATTGGAGCATAATTGCTTTACAATGATGCTCCATTTGCTTTCCTAATCATAAAGTGCTCCTGACTAAACAAGAGGGGTTTCTACTTTTCTTAAAGTTTTCAAGAGTAAGATTGATTTTATTCAGATGCCCTAGTGGAAAATTGAACAAAACTTATATTGAAATATTGATTGTTTTCCTAAAGTTCTCATTAAATATAAAAAAAGATGGTTAAAAATGCACATTCCTGTTGAAGTCGTTTCATAGAGCCCTTTCAGGCAGGAATCAAGGCTCCTTTTATTTCTACTTCTTTTCTTATAACAATAAGTTGACTGTAATAGTTCCCCCATTTGGTGATCTCTTGGAATACATCAGTCCTGTACTAGAAATTCTCAGACTCAAAGAAAAGTCTCTTGCTTGACTGTAAAGAAGAGAACTTAAGCCTATTATTATGTATTTAGAATCCTCTGCTGTGCATTATTCTATTCAGAGGCCAGAGGGGATTGTTTCCTTTGATGCAAAACATCACCCTAAATGTATCTCTTTAAATGTGCAGCATTCTCAGTTCATAAGTCTCTTGTTGTAGAAAAAGTTAATCCACGTCCATGAGAGAAGTAATAGAGGAGAAAGGACAGAGAACAGAAGGTGATTGTTTGGCAGTAACGCACTGACATTGGCTTTATCATTTCTAGATCCCAATCAGTTGTGGATCCTACAGTGTTAAAACGCATGGATAAAAATGAGGAAGAAAACATGCAACCTTTGCTCTCTCTGGACTGATAACTTCTCTACTCTCCCCATGGATTAGAAATGGAAGGTACTTGTTTTCAGCACCAGGGCCAGCGCTGCGGAGGAATTACCAGCTGGAAATTTATTTATTCACGTTAATGTAGCATAATATATAAGACATCAGGCTTTCCCGTTTGCCTGAACCATGGGTGCCCTGGTCTGAATTTTTTTTAAAAGGTCAATAATTTATTCTGTAAGTGCCAAGTTCTTTGTAAATACAATGTACTCTTCACGTCAAGTTTGTAAATTTTGGTAGTAACTTAAATTGGAAGATTGGCTTATGAGTCTATGCCAGTGATATGAACTATAACAAGAACAGAAAAGACACATAAGCAATTAAAGCTAATTAAATGTAGCCCTGTTTCCTATGAAGCCATATTTCAGCTATCATAGTGATTGTTTCGTTGTTTTTCTCTGAAACTGTCATACTCAAATGTACATTTAATGGGCACAGGGAACTAGATGATTCTAGGAAATTATTATGATAAATGTATTAACTGTCTAGTGATTTTCAGTTCACAGAAAACGTACCCTGGTGACTATCACTGGCCTTGCATTTGGGAGACAAGAAATGGCAAATGACCTGGTAAACTCAACACTTGAACTCTTCTATGTTGTTTAATTCCTGGAGTCTTGTGAAAAAATATGTTCCCCAAATTAAGATGTGGAATTCTGAAAGAGAGTGGATTCTTTTTAAACTGCTGTCTTCACAATGTGTCCTTTATTCCAGACCCCATTTTATCCCTGTCTGATGTACTTTAAGAAACATTTTCCCCCAAAACTCTTTGATCAAGAGAAAGAGAACTCATACATGAATAGTATTTGACAGCTAATTTTGAACATAAAAGTTGCCAAGTACCAATAAGGGGCTAATTTCTAATTCTTGTGCACTGGTTGAAAAAATATATATATTCTCACACACGTATATATTTTTACTGAGCTCTAATAAATCCTCAATATGACAGGCTTACAAAGTAAATCACACATATTCAATGGTCTTAGAGATGTTATAGATTACTGTATGCAATGCTAACTCTGGAAAACCACTTCCATTAAAGTTAATGAAAATGAGGTATAGTAAAACAGACTTTCAGTGAACTTATTTAAGGGAATTCAATTTAATTTGTAATGCAATCTTGACTCTGCCATTTTAGTGCAATATATTTTGTCTTCAAAAAAACAACAGGTATCAACAAAGGCAGTAGGCAGTATCAGGTGATGGAGAGTAATATTGCTTTCCCCAAATTCAAGTTAATTTTCCTAATGATCCAGTAAGTACGCATTTTCTTCTCAGAAAAGATTTTAAGAGCATATTGCATCCAGGAGAGATAATGAAATCTTCTGAGGGCATCTGAGATACTATATTATAGTATAAATCTAGATTTGGAATCCTTATGTTAAAGTTTTCACTTCATAAAAATTCTGCAATGATAGCACATTTTAAAAATTTAACTTTAAATTTCAAATTCTAGTGTGAAAAAGCAAGATTTTTACCACCTTTTCAGAGTGGTAATTTTTGAGACTGAGGATTTAACGTTAAAATATTCTTTTGAAAGAAAAATATCTCAAGGAACTTTTGGAAACCAACAGAAATAAAGGCATGTAGCAGCTTTCATATACTTCTTAGTCAAAAGCTTTAAAAAGTCAAGTTCTAATTCTGTAGCTAAGAATCTTAAAATCAAGATCAGTACACAATTCTGCAGTGTCACCAATGGACTGTCTAGTATTTGTAAAAATACATAAATATACATTAAAAATATGAATGCAAGATACCTTAAAAATGCTGACCTCCAATCAAATGCAGAAGAATAATGACTGTCGGTCCTCTGCTCCACCCATAAATATTACAGAGATTGGAATGCATTGGAATAAAAAGCCACAGCAACTCTTAATCTAAGAACCTAACCAATGTTGTTCTTACATTTTTGCCAACTTGACATACATTTTTTAGCATTGGGCTTTATATACTATACAAGCAAGTGTTAGACAATATGATGCACTGGAATAAAATGGAAAGGAAGTAAGTACAGGAGGCCAGTCAACCTTGCATTTTCATGAGTTTCATTTGATATGCACCATTTATTGCCAATTTTCAGAATTCTACCAGCTTCAGATGTCAACCAGCATAGCCAGCTTTTTTTTCCCCCTGTCATAGGCTAGTGTCATATACAAAAATAACTTGGAAGGCATATTTTATGTGTATACCTACCCACTTATAAGTATCATTCACACTCTCTCCCTACCCCACATTTGGAAACTGCATTGGCATTGCTGCTTGACAGCTCTTTTTCAAATGAGCAATTGAGAGTTGGCTGGATTGTGTAAAATATTTTTAAATGAATGAACAAATTACAACAATGATGTGTTTTGAAATTGCTGTATCTAGTTCGGTCTGCCTATGTCTTTTCAGTCTGGAAAAAAATTTCCAGTAATGTTTTTGAAGCTGCTTAGAGAACATTTGATCAACTTTATGAATTTTCCCCTCAGCACCAGCTAACTAACACTGTTTAGGAATTTTCTTTTTTCCTCATGTGATTTTCTGTGTTATGTTGCTATGTCTACTGTTACATACATAGTAAATAAGCACCCTTATATTCTTTCGATTTCATTGAGATAGTACATCCCCACTCACACATACACACGAACACTAGACTGTTTGCTCTAATGATTTGCCTCTCTATTTTGAGAGCTATGCTTTTCTTTTTCAGTTATCTTGTTACTTAAAATTTGTAGGCATCAAAGAATTACCACGTTTGATTTGGAATAGGCCCATAATTCATTTACTTCCCTCACTTAGCCTGCCTAACCTTCTATTTCTTGTATCATTTCTTTTCTCCAGTGTTTCAGGGGCAGCTGCTTCCAAAGCTGGTTTAAAAATAAGTAACTTCCTTATGTTGTCCGTGATATTTGCACACATTTTTGACTGATATTTTAAAAGGAAGAGATTATCATAAAATATATTCTAAGAAATATGAAGAAGTGCCTCTTTAAAAATGGAATAAAGCAGTGATACTAGAATATGGATTCTATTTGTTCTCTCTTCCAAAAAGTAAATACATGCATCTATTATATTATGAGGGTGAAATATAGCTATAATTTGAAGAAGGATATTTGAGGTCTTGCTTTGAGTATTCTCGTATAGTATTGTCTTTATTGTGTAAGTTCAATACAGTAACTTCAACATGTTACTGACAAACATGGCACTATGCTAAAACAATATACAAATATTAAATTGAGTGTTGCAAGCAAGTTTTTAAAGTGCATGCATGATTACTTTTATTTCATTAATAGTTTGCATAAGTGTAGGCAGAGACATTCCTTAAGTGTTTTCATATAAAATGCTTGTTTACTTTACAGTACTGAAAATTCATACATTCATAAGCAAGAAAGCCAAGCAGCTGGGTTCTCTTTAATATTAACTAGATCACATTGTTAAATTAAACATTTGAAGTTTCCGTAATATTCCTGAGGGAACAGAGGTCCCTCTGATGCATCAAGATAATGCAGAATTGTTTTAAACATCAAGAAACATGTTTACTACTCTTCACAAAAGAAACTTTTAGAGCTATGGCAGTGTGTCTTCAGGAACAGACTTCCTTTTCATCTACAAATAACCCAAAAGCGTATGGACATGCTTATGGTCCTTTAAAGAAGTTATATCAAGAAAACCTGCTGAAAGGTTGTACAATCTTATGTTATTTTATCTAAGCGTCTAGCTGGTTTGGTTGGTTAATAATTTCTTTTGCTTCTTATTTGGTGTGTATTTATTAATGATTACTTGAAAAATTGCCGCCAGTTATGAGGACATTTCAGAATGACTTTCAGCACAAAATAAAAGGAGCAGAGCTCTGGCACGATGTGTGAACTTTCAGATATGGTATTTACATTTTTTGCATCAATCGGCTAATAGGCAAATGTTCCATTTTATATGTGCTATATAGCTATATAGCCTAAGAAATAGTGATACATTTTAAATTTATGACGTTGTTAGATCGTGTAAGAATCAGCAGATTATCTAAAATATATTGGAACAAACGTGGAGGATTGGCTAAATATCCAGTGTGTGTGTAATTATCTTTAGGAGTGAAAAGGATTTTGTTTTGTTTTAGTTGAAAAAAATGTTTTCCAATATGCTCTTGGAACTAGTTAGCACTATTACTATTTGAAAGGGAGAAAATAATAAATACATAAGGAGGCTTGGCTTTGAAACATTATTAAATCGCTTTAATGGCTTAAAGCATATCATTTTTTTCATGAATTGAAGTTTTTATTTAGTAAATATCCATAGATTAGCCCGGCACATGGCCATAATACTATGGAACCTATTCTGCGCTAAGCATGGGAATTTATTCCCCTATACTGTAGGAGAAAAACATGAAATAGCAATGCACTGGACCGAGACACTCAAGTTGTACTATTTTTTTTAAAGGAGTGCAAATGATACTGTTGAAATAAAAAAAAATTAGAAAACAAATAAGCATAGGTCTTAAATACAATAAATGCACTTTTATAGTAAATAGTGGACATTGTTACAATTCAGAAGGTGTTTGGTCAGTCAGTATTTGACTTAGTTTCAAATTTCATGCAAATATTTTTTTCCTTAATGATATCAATGCATTTATTCTGTCAAAATTAGTTCTTGTGGTGAATGAGAGGGACTTAGATAAGAAGTGAACAAACCCTAAACCATATTAAAAAATTGCAATGCATTATAATTGGTTATATATAACAGAGGTTCAAAGCTCTGTCTTGTTCTTAATTCAGTTTTTCAGTTTTCATACTTGTGTAAAAGATAAATAAAACTCCCCAAACTAAGTAGTGTTTGTTTTCAAAACAGATTAAATAAGATGTCTAAGAGGTAATTATAAGAATACTGAGCACACTGTTTACTATTTGGCTCAACTACCTTTGACCTTTTGAGGGAATTATTTATTCCAATACAATATTACAAATGGTGTAATGTAATTTTGAATAAATATACATTTTTGCTTTAAAAAAGCCTTTATTTTGCATATAGTAGATGTTGAATTTTATAGTATGGATCTCTGCATCTGTGAAATGGAGATTTCTAAAATGTCATCTAAAAATGGGCAACAGTAACTTTATTTTGAGAGAAATTGTAGTTAGCTATTTTGCTTAGGACACCTGAAATTTTCTGATACTTGTAGGTTTGGGGCTAAAGGGGAAAACACAATTCATTTCATTAAAATTACATTTTCAATAGTCTATAACTTCTAGACAAGACTTCAAAGGAGGGCTTGAATGAAGAAGTAAGTTAACTTTTAAGTTGCATGGAGCAATGGGAATGATCAATAAGTAAAATAACTAACATTTTCACATTTTCATGTATTTTATTGGATTAGACAAGGAACTAAATTCAGAAATTTGGATTATAAAAAACATTGATTTAAATTCTATAAAAATAATTAAGTAAAATTTTAAAAAACTTCATTCTGACTTGAAAAAAATGCTATTTAATAAATACACCTTTGTATCTTTTGCGAGTTTTCCTCATTTATCTTACCTGTGGATGAAAAACCATCTATGGAGGGGCAAGAAACACCTAACTAGAATCCTCTATAATTGATTTCATGACTTTCTTTAGCTCAAACGCAGATGATTTTCCTGTGCACATCTTTTGAGGTTATCAAGTCTCGTTATTGCCGCCTCTTTCTAAATCTCTGTTAGGAGGAGCCCAAGTTTCTAGCAGCTACTGCAGAAGCATCCTGACTAGGAATAAAACAAGGGCAACCAGACAATACACAAAAAGCCAGAGATATGGTCTGCACTCCTTGTCACTTAAAAGTGCATTAAACTGTATTACTAATTCTGAATACAGAAAATGATTTCAAAATGTCAAGACTTTCTGATATCAAGTGTTAAACATTCTTAGCCCAAGAACAGAGGCCAATGGGGACATGATGGGCAGGGCTCTGGTGTGTAGTCTGTCTGCACACAGCAGCACCACCAAAACCCTTATCTCTAAGTATCACTTTTCTCTAAAAATAAAATATGCTCTTATTCCCTTTTTTCTAACTGGAAGCATAAAAGTATCAGTTGGAAACCGTAAATGCTTAGTTGTCTTTTAAGAAAAAAATGCTACGTTATACCTATATAAACACAACTCACTCAGTTGCATAGGACTGAAATATTTGCATCCTGATTTATAAATCCTTCCTAAAAATTTAAAAACATATATAATAAGACTTTATTGCTAGAAAATTATTAAATGTTCTTTGTACCTGGGATTCGTGGGGAAAACTGGTAATATCCTTTCTGTTGAATTCATATATCTAAACATTTTATTTGGATGTTTAACGGACATCTCACATTTAACATTTACAAAACCAAACTTCTCTATACTGAACCTGTTTCCTCTTTATAACCTTACCATCTCACTAAGAGTCAACCCTAACCTTCTAGTTTCTAGGGCTTAAAACTTTATAGTCATCCTATCCCTCCTCTCTTGATCTCAAAACCACATCCAATCTGCTAGCTCATACTTTTAGCTCCTTTTCAAAGTATAGTATCCACACTCTGACCACTTCTCTAACCTTCATCATCAGTGCCTTGCTCCAAGATTTCATTTTCCACCTGGAATAGTTTAATAATCTGAAAACTAGTGTCCTTGTTTCTGCCCTTGCCCCCTAGAATCAATTTATAACACAACATGTTAGTGAGCTCAGATGATTTCATTCTTCTCAAAACTCTCTGCAAGAGTAAAAACCACAGTCCTTATAACGATGTTTGAGGAGGATTGATACGAGGTTTGTAAGCACCAGTATAGAAGAAGAGCATATTTTCTGATTGGGCTGGCATCTTTACCTGTACGATGCAAATGTAATTGTTAAGTAATTTCTTGCTTCTAAAGTTCTAGACACTATACCCTCTCACCCCTGACCTTGACTTTTCTTAGATCATCTCTTAAGTTTTCATCTACTCTTTAATTGTCTTGCTAAACGGTCATCCTTGCACTCCCAGGAAATTGCCAAGCATTCCTCCACCTCAGAACTTTTACTCTCTGTTCCTTCTACCTCTTTCCCCCAGATATCCCCGTAGCTTATTCCCTCATCTCCTTCAGATCTTTGCTTAAATGACACCTTCTTAGAGCTCTCTGGATTTCCCTATTTAAAATCACATGGCCCTGTGGTTCTTCACGTATTTTTTTCTGCTCTATTTCTTCTTCATAGCTTTTATCACCTTCTAACACAGCATAAAGCTTATTTATTTTGTTCACTTTGCATTTTCCCCTAATGGAATATGAACTCCACACAGGCAGATATTTGTGTCTGTCTTGTTTACTGTTGTATTACCAGTGCCTTGAATAGTGACTGGAATTTAGTAGCAAATCCAAAAAGACTGCATGAATATCTTAAGTTGTTTCAGTAAGTTATGTATTAGCCAGTAGTATACATTTAAGGAGAGTCCTTTTTTTCTTAATAAGAAATATTTTTTTAAAACATCATCAAAGTGGGAATTTATCATAAGCCGAGAATTCTCTTCCCTTTTCTCCCAAATCTGGTCTCTACTCCAGGGCCTAAATTTTACATAACTGTTTGAGCTTTATCTTTGGAAGTCACCCTAAGATCATTAGATGTGTCTATGTATTCATGGCTTATATTTATACCTAGAGAGACTACAAGATACCTCAGATGAAAAGTCATTTTGAGCTCAAAACCATAGTAAATTGTTCTTTGTTGATTATCCTAGTTAATTCCAATTTTTAAAAATTGCAGGAAGTTAAAAGACCATAGTTCTTCCACTATGGAAGACAGATCAAAAGAATATGCCTATATACTTACTTTTACTGGAAAGGAGAGGGAAAAGAGCAGGAAGAAGGAAAGAGATTATGATCACCCTTTCTCTGAAACAATTATAAATGACGAAGTTTTTTGGTGTCTCTAAGAGCTTCCCATGATCTAGAAATCTATATATTACAACTACTTAGTCCATGAGCCCTCTTAACAGAAGTCTTATATCAAATGAGTTTTATATTTGATATCTTTACATATTTCTTATAGTCCTGACACCACATGACAGGAATTGATCAAACTCATATAGTCTAACTGGCGTTCCAACTTTCTCCCTTCTCTGTACTTTACTTGCAGGTATCATTTTCTGAACTTTACAATCACATATTTTTTTGTCCTTAACTATCCCCATATTATTTTTTTTACAATTTGGACACACCCATAATTTTAGTAACCGAATATCTTAGATATTGATTCTTGGTGTGACAAGTTTCTGATTTGTATCCTTTGCAGTTTATCCTTTTGTTCTTGCTAAACCTATGCTATTCCTTTTCCCCCACTACACTTTTGTGCCTTTCCTTACATTGTAATAATTCAATCCTCCAGTTTTATAATTTCCTACCAGGACTTCTATTAAGAACACACTGAAAATAAAGGATTGACAGGTGGTACTGAAGAAGGAACTATAACTTGAAAAATAAAGATAGATGTTTGAAAGTGTTTTCAGGAGACAACCAGTCTTTAGTGACTTTGTGATGTATAGTATGTACATTGGTACTCAGCAATGATCATGTTTCTTGTCAGTTACATAAATATATTGCAATCAGGGTTAATGGATAGTTTGGAAAACCTTCTTCTATAGAGAAGAGATTAAATGGCTCTTGCTCAGAAACAAGGCAGGATTTTCTTGTATTTCTATCCTTGACAGTCTGTACAGTAGAAGCCATTTGCCTCTGTGGCAACTTCTTTTGCCAATCTTCAAGAATGTGTTTAGCATCACTTCAGAAATAAAGGATTCAAGCTCAAGTATGCACAGTACATGGAAGATACTGTAATTCATGTTATCTTTTACTGAATTTTTTTTCATGAATTATTTTTATGATTGAATCCTAACAATATGTTCTTTGATAAATTTATTCATTATATCCACTTTTTAATGGACCTAGAAATTTTACAAAATAGGTCACTTTATTATATTCTTAAACCCATAGTATTCATGTTTCATTTAATGTCTAGATTATTCAAGTCTGTTGATTTCTGAGGACAAATGGATTTCTGTTCAATAAAGTGTCGCTTAATGAAATTTCAGATTCTAAAATGTGGATGTGCGTATATGCCCTTTCAATCTTTTCGTCATAAGCTAAATTCCTGTAAATTTAGAAGACATCGTGTCAAATAGCTATGAGTAACTTTGTCATTAAAAATGGAGACATATGAAAATGGTGTTAGTATTTAGAAGTATAAAATATTTTTAAAGGGACTGTAAACATTTGTGGGCATATTGTAATGTTATTTTGAATTTATTGTTGACTTGATACAATATATTTGATGAGATTGTTATAAACAGCAAATCACTGGAAAGAACTTAGTGACTTCTGGAATGACAGAATGGTGATCCAAACCAGTGTCAGCTGTAAAGTTCTCCCCTTGAAGCAGTGGAATGGACTGGATGATGATTTCAGTTTATTTCATTTTTAACATTAACAGACATTAATTGAGCACTTTATCTGTCCCAGGTACTGTTCTAAGCTCCAGAGGTACAGGAGTAAACAAAACCAAGCCTTTGTCTTTATGAAAGTCTTATTCTGGTGGAGAAGACATGCAAAAAGTAGATAAGAAAAATTATATACTGTCAGGTAGTAGTGTAAGTACAATGAAGACTTACTAGTTTAATTTGTGTGACCTCTGGCACTCTGTTTCCTCACCTGTGAAATGGGACAATACTTGTACCAAAAACATGAGCTAGATCTTGTTATAAATCCTCTTGTTAATCTGGCCCCTTACCTTTCATGGAAAAATACAATATAATCTATCATTCTCCTTGCTATTTTGGGGATGGCTATCAGGATTCTTCAGTTCCTTCATTTCTGCTCAGCACTGCCAGTGGTTGCCAGGGCTGCAGATGCTCACAGAAAATGAATCTTACAAGCTGCGTTTCAGGGTCATCCAGAGGTGCCAGCTCCTGCCCAGTTTTGTCCCTTTTAAGGTAAATTCCATACTGCTTTAATTCATTATATGTGAAAAACATCAATTTTCATCAGAAAAGAAGACAAAGAACGAAAGATAAATGAGCCCTGATAGACTGCACAATTTAATCTTTCCATTTAATCTGTTATTTTCCCTCATCCACAAGGAGAACCACAAACCCATGGTTTTCCTGAAAAGGTTTGGGTGTATTCTATGTATCAGTATCACAGTTAAAGGGAGCTCCAACCATTGTAGATCCAGAGGTGTTAATTTATGTAGAATTAAAAGGATTACTTCCTGCTGGTACGTGAAACTTAGAAGTTTTGCTTTTTATAAAGTAGTCATATTATAAAATACTCAGAGAAACTTGTGAGAAAGTTTGGACAAACTACAAGACACCATGAATATAGATTATAACTCATCTAGGAGGAGCCGTGAGCAAATAAAATTTTCACTTATGAAATAGAGAGAAAAACAGCAAATGACTTCCATCGTAGGGAAACATAGGGCTTCTCTATTTCTGTTCATACAGAAAAATCACTAAAAGAAAGTGTCTATATTAGAGCAGGCTAGATGCCATGTTAGTTAACTAATAGAAAAATTGAGTCTTCTTTCACATACTGACTTTCATAAAGGAATATTTCAGACCACCAACAATTGATTCATTAAATTTATGGGAAAAAAACCCAGATAATCTATTATGATCATAATAAAACATCCTGTTTTTGAGAGCAGGAAAGTATTACCTATTTTTGTGAGCTGATGTGTTTCTGAAGTCTTTATAAATTTATTTCCCTCATTGATTATATACTAAAGATTTTAGTCAGTCTCTAGAAAAAAATAGTGGGTTTTTTTTTTTTTTGCGGTATGCGGGCCTCTCACTGTTGTGGCCTCTCCCGTTGCAGAGCGCAGGCTCAGCGGCCATGGCTCACGGGCCCAGCCGCTCCGCGGCATGTGGGATCCTCCTGGATCGGGTCACGAGCCCGTGTCCCCTGCATCGGCAGGCAGACTCTTAACCACTGCGCCACCAGGGAAGCCCAAATAGTGGTTTTTATACAACTTACATACTAAAAGGTATTTGAAAGCAATTCTTCTAGCGCAAAGAATTTTAAACCTTATTTTGCCACAGTTGCTCTTTTGTCATTTAATGGATATTATAAACACGTTTTAACAAACTTTTCTCAAAAATAGTAAAACAAATTATGGATATAATTCAAGACTTTAAAAAATCTAAGAATCTGTAGCATACATATTTTTAACTTGGAACGATTATGAGGATATTTGGTAATTATTCAATATATTTGATTAATGAAGACTGCCAAACAGACAGTTGTTAACACCTAAGGAAAAAAGCAAAAAAAAGCTTTCTTATTATCCCTCAGGCATGGCCTTCCTCACCACAATCAAAAACTATCTCTCTTTTTGTTTTCCTTGAGAATAATAGATGCTACTGCTAGAAGATCCTTCAGAGATTAAGTAATCCAAATTGCTCATTTTATTAGTATATAAATGGAAACCTATAAAGTCTGTCTTGCTAGAAGTCACACAATTAATTAAGGGAAATGCTGGTATTAGAATGAAGATTCAACCAATTTGGTAATACTTTTGTTGCTTTTAATAACTTCTTCCTTGCTCTCCTAACCCTTTTCTATTAAACTCTCTTCTCCTGCATATGTCCCCATTTCATTTTTTTCATTTTATTCCCCATACCATTTACTGTGCTTGGAATTCTCCTCCAGTATTATATTAGGTAAACATCTACTAACACTAAGAGCACAATATTCAGGGATATTAAAATTAGAAACAGACTGTACATATCCACTATGCCCAGCCTTTGAAAGGATCTTAACAATCAGTAGATGTGGCATAAGCCCAGTCCTGCAGGAAGATGAAACTTTATCAGGCCTATGACTAAGAAAACAATAGTCACCGAATGAAGCCAACTATCTTGTGTTTAGAAGCATGTGTTCCTTGATTTCAAGAAGAAAATGGGATGGGGAGCAGCTCAGCACAACTACTCAACTTAACTCTTGACTATCGTCTCTACATTTGTCAACGATTAAAGGCAAATCAAAGGCCAGGAGGTTGGTGACTTTTTCTATCATGATGGCTGCCAATCAACTATGTGTTCCGTGGGAGAGCTGTGGTACTGTTTGGGAGAGAGCTTCCCACAAGCATTTCCCCTACTGTGTTACCTTATTGTGAGCTTTTCTCATAGGATTTGCTATGTATAGGAATTTTATGGGCTGATATCTTTCACAGATTGGATTTTCTGAAATCTTAAGAAAAAAATTGGAGAGAACTATAGATCTTAATAAATTGGTTAATCTAAATGTACAGAAATATTTAATTCAGTTCACTAAAAAGGAGTAAAAATGTTCTGTATCAGATTTTATCAGAGATTATCTCAGCATTGCTATTGTTGAGTTTGGAAAATGGTGGCTTTGTAGTTACTTGGCCATTATCATTTTATCTGACTTTTAAACTGCATTTTTATGTTTTTTTAAATAATGTGGGAAAATATGGTATTAGACCCATACTGAGAACATAATGTTACAGAGTCAACTATCTTAAAATAATGCACTTAAAAAAACCCATAGTACTTATAATACTATTGTATTCTAAGTCGGGAGTAATCTAATTTAAATATATTTCTCTTTGGGAAACAGAATTATAATTAAAAACATCATAGCTTCATACTTCATACCATGTATTATGATAAATTTCAAATGCAAGCCCTTTAAAAGTCAAAAGACAAAGGACAAATTGGGAAAATCTTTCAACTCATATCACAGATATAGAGCTAAGTTCTCATGTATTAAAAGGTTTCTAGAAATTGATGAGAAAAAGAAAAACCCAATAGAAACATGGGCAGCTGATATAAACATATGGTTCACAGAAAAGAAAACATAGCATCTCTAAAAATATGAAAAGACGCTGTACCATGCTCAAAATGAGAGAAATAAAAATTCAGTGGAGCAGTTTCAGGGCACACTCTTTTTTGAGGAGGCTATGGGGAAATAAGTTCTTCCTCACATTGCTTTTATGATGGATGACAGTTTGGCAATATCTATCAAAACTACAAAAAGAAGTGCACTTTGACTCAGCCATTCCACTTTTGGGAATTTATCCTTCAAATATACTTGCATACATGAGAAATATTTCATAGGATATATTCAAATGTATTTCCAAGGATATTCATAGGATAATTGTTTGCAAGAACAGAAAATTGGAAGAAAAAATGTTTAAAAATATATGCTATATCCATAGAAAGGATACTATACAGATCTGATATAATCTGCTTAAATAAACCAGAATACTGTACAAACCTTAAAAAAATGAGGAAACACTTTATGTACTAAAATAGAAAGATCTCTAAGATACATTGTTCAGAAAAACAGCAAGGTACAGAATATTGTACAGAATATGTTATAGTTAATGTAAAAAAGTGGGGAAGGGAATAAAATAAATATACATATATGCTTGTATATTAAGGAAATGCAGAAAAATACAAAGGAATTAATAACATTTATTGTCTGTTAGGGGGAGTTGGAAATTGGGTAGATTGAGTAAGGGTGGGAAGGAAATTTGCACTTTTCACCTTTCCATGTTTTTTTAATTGAACTTTGTGCATGTATTATTTATTGAAAAATCAAATAAAAACTTAAGAAATTGTTATTGTCTTAAGCCATTCTGACATTGCTAAAGTTTGTAGTATATATACGGAATAACAGAAGGAGTACCCATATATCCATACCTCGGCTTAAGATATAGACCATTACCAATAGTTTTAAATCCTCCTTCACGTCTCTACATGATGCCATCTGATTCCACTTAAAGATAACTATCCCAAATTATGTTGATGATTAATTTTATTTTCTCTATAGTTTTCCCACTTATGAGTAGATCTCTGAAAAATATAACATTGCAAAGAGCAAGATTGGATTTTCTCTTCTTTGAATGGCAAGCTCAAAGTTATCTGGGTCTGGTATTTTCCTTATGTAAACATTTATACCCTTAATAGCACATCCTCAATGGTTTCAGGACTAATTCAATTTTCAGTTTCTCGTTGAGCTGGTTTAGGCTATTGTACAGGCATACCTCCTCTTATTGTGCTTTTCTTTATTATGCTTTGCAGATATTGGGTTTTCTTACAAATTGAAGGTTTGTGTCAGTTGTGCCTGGAGCAAGTCTATTGGCTGCATTTTTCCAACAACATTGTCTTACTTTGTATCTCTGTGTCACATTTTGGTAATTCTTGCAATATTTCAAACATATTATTATTATATGTGTTATAGTGATCTGTGATCAGTGATCTTTGATGTTACTACTGTGACTCACTGAAGGCTCAGATGATGGTTAGCATTTTTAGCAATAAAATCTTTTTAATTAAGGTACATACATTGTTTTTTAGACAATGCTATTGCATACTTCATAGACTATAGTATAGTGTGAACATAACTTTTATATGCACTGAGAAAGCAGAAAATTTGTATGACAGGCTGTATGGCAATATTCACTTTACCTCAGTGGTCTGGAACCCAACCCACAATATCTCCGAGGCATGCCTACCTGTATTTCTTTTTCTAGAAATTTGATCATTTTCAATAAACTTTTCAAATTTTTTTGCATAAATTTTATATTAATCTCTGTTATTTTAAGTACCTATGCTGTATTTGTATTCACCTCCCCTTCCTACTCCTCATATTATTAATATATGTCTTCTTTATTAGCATTGCCATAGGCCTTTGTATATCAATAGTTTAGTTGAAACTGTATTGTACTTTTGCTTCTTATTTCACTAACTCCACTGTATTATATTTTATTTGCCTTTTTCTTTGTGTTAAATTTTGTGGATCTTTTTTTAAAACATGAATTCTTAATTTGGGTTCTAAACTATTAAGTCTTTCTTATTTTCTAATATTAAAATTTTTGAAAGCTATGCATTTTTTTCTTTAAAAAATATTTTTTTTCTCTTTTTTTCCAAAACATTTTGCATTTTTGCCTCTCACATTTAATCCTTGACCTCTGTGGAACTGATACTTGTACACAGTGAATGATAGACATCAAATATTGCCCTGTCCCCATCAAGCATCTAACCTTAGTCTTAAATAGCCCTGACTTCATTTACTGTTGTGTGTTTCAAATGTTCCAGCCTCGTACAGGGCCCCTGCTTTATCGCCTATACTTTCAGTAACTATTCAAGACAAAACTTCAGATGAAACGGGAATGGCAAAAGATCCCAAGTCAATGGCCGTCTTCAGTCTTTGAAATCCTTCCTCAGATTCTCACACCTGTCTTGTATTTATCATATGAGGATTTCCCTTATTTTCTTGTCAGTTTAGCATTATTTAAATAATTTTTTAAAATATAGCATTTCTTTTTATCTTACAAAGGGAGGAATTGTCACAGTACCTACATATCAATAGTAAAAGAAGTCTTTCAAATTGATTTCCATTTTAAGAACTTTTAACTCCAGCAGAATATAAGCACTGGAATAATAAACCTAATTTAGTTTTTAAGAAATATATATTCTAGGAACTTTGCTACTCCCTTTGTGATGCGTTTTTTATCACCAATACTCTCGGCATGTGCCTCAATGCAATGTGTTTCAATATTGTACCTTAAAAGAAAGAAAAGAAAATATCAGTGTAAGAGGCTGAAAACTCACTGATTTAAGAATAAATGTCTAGACATTGTAGATGAACATTAAGTCAGGTATTCTATTTTGGTTGGAATTGACAACTTTCCTTGGAATTGTAACTTTCCTTGGAATCACAATTGCTTAGTCATTTATTCTTCTCTTGCATATAATTTATGTATTGGTCTAGGCAAAAATCTCTCAGACTTTACCTGCTGCCTAAGCACTTTTCCATAAGTTTAGACAGGATTTTCTGAGGTCATGTATATACAGAAAGTATTCAACAAGGAGTCTGTCATTTCCCATGGATTCCTTCTGTTTAAATAATCACCTAGCAAAGATGAAATCCTCTCTGGATTATAGGAGGCAATGTTATGGAAAGCAAAATACTCTAGTGGGATTCTTTTGCCTCTAATTTTTCTAGGGTTCAGAACCTCTAGGTTGTTTCTAAAATAGTTTCTTAGTAAAATCATTTTATACCTTTTAGAATGGGTGTTCCAGAGTCAGAGGTGATCTCTTATAAGATTTGTCATTTGTGGACCAACAAGAAATCCATCACAATTTACTCAGAACCTAAAGTAACTTTTAGATTATTAAATAGCTCTCTACAATTGCCTGGATAAAAAGGTTCAAAGTGGGTATTAATAACATAGATAGATTAAAACAACTCATACATATTAAAAAATCAGGGACAAACAAAAATGACCATGTCTGCCATCATGCCCTAGAATAATGGTTGGCACTGTAGCCCCTCAGGTCAGACACTGAGTTTAAGTCTTTAATGTAAGTTTTCTAGAACTGCCTTACCAAAATACCAGAGACTGGGTGGCTTAACCAGCAGAAATGTATTTCTCACCCTCACGGAGGCTACAAGTCCAAGATCAAGGTGTCTGCATGTTTGGTTTCTTCTGAAGCTTCTCTCCTTGACTTGGAGGTGGCTGCCTTCTCACTGTGTCCTTACATGGTCTTTCCTCTATGCACCTGCACCCCTGGTGTTTCTCCATGTCCAAATTTCTTCTTCTTATCAGAGTACCAGTTAGAATGGATTCAAACCTACCCTAACAGCCTCACTTTAATTTAATTACTTCTTTATTAAAGGCCCTATCTCCAAATGCAATCACTTTCTCAGGTACTGGGGTTTAGGGCTTCAGTATATGAATTTGGCTGGGTGGAGAGCAGGGGGGGATACAATTCAGACCACAATACCCTTGTTTGTCGTTCACCAGCTGTGAGACATCAGGCCAGTTTTTTTTTTTTTACATCTTCTTTGTACCATTAGGATTGTTGTGATTATTAAAGAGTAAGAAACCTGCAAAACACTTAGGATAATGCCTGGTAAATAGCAAATGTTAACTATTAGTGTTAATTGTTACAGAATGGAAACTATAACTTTTACATTTAGGTAAAAAATTATGAAATACAAACTGCTCTGAAGATATCAAGTACGTCTAGTGGGTTTACAGTGTACATGTATTCTATTTCCTTGTTGATCTTCTGTCTAGTCATTCTATCCATTATTGAAAATGGAATTTTGAAAACACCAACTACTACTGTTGAATTGTCTATTTCTTCCTTCAATTCTGTCAGTTTTTCTTTCATGTATTTTGGGCCTCTACTATTACGTACCTGAAGGTTTATAACTGGTATGTTGTCAATGGGTTGACCCTTTTATCATTATAAACTGATCTTAGTGTTAAGGAAAACATCTATAACTGAAAGTCAAACATTATTTGCCTCTTTTGCTCCAGATTTCTTCATCTTTTATATTTATATGTGTAGTAGCCTTTTCCTGAACTTGGAGCCCCATTTGAAGAGAGAGAAAACTATTATGGTGCTTTGACCAATGTCTCCTGCTACATCCATCCTTATGTGCTCTTGCCATTAATAACTCATGCCCATCAATTGAGGATGCAGCTTACCAAGGCAAATGAGGAATTGGAAAATAGCGAGTATCATGAAACTGAACTAGAAGCCAAAGGAGACCAAGGCTTCTCAGTGTGCGTTGATTGTTATTAAGCAAAACTGAAAATTATGACAAAGAAGAGTCTCAAAATATTGATGAATATTGAAATAATATTGGTCATTATGTTTGCTGTCAATATTGTCAGTAGTACAGACAGTAAAATGATTATTGATTGATTGCTAAAATTACTAAAGACACTGAATTATATTACTTTACCTTATTTATTACTTAATACATAGCTTATTCTACTTTTTAAATGTTCTTAATAAACATGGAAGAAGAGAGAACATATTATGTACCAAGTACTTTTTTAATGTAAAGAAGCTATTTTAACTCATACTTCAGTTTGATGAAAGTAAAGACTTTGTGAAGATGAGTTCAGAGTAATAAATGGAAGAAGCAGGATTTTAAAACTTGGGTATCTAATGCTCAGGTTATTTCTACTACAACTGCCTGCTACTTAAAAATATCTTGACATTACCCCAAATTAATTTTATCAGGATATTCTGCTTTTTAGAGTTCTCATTAATAAAAATGTTGTAACTTAACATATGTTATAAAGTGAAGCATATCAGTCATGTCATATATAACATGTATTGTGTAATCCAAACAGTTAGATTGTTTAAGTGCTATTGAAATAGATTTTGTCATTTATAGTAATAAAAAAACCCCTCTCTATTATGTTTATTTAGTGCAATGTGGTCTTCAGCATTGACACATTTGCAAAATGTGTCAGTAAAAGGAAGATAGAAGACACAGAAGATCTCATAAAACAGAACTATCTGCAAAGTTGACATACTCTTAGTTCAAGGTAGTGAATAATGGTGTGAAAGTTCTGGTGGACGTATGTCACTATTTCTATGTCAAAGGCAAAGCTAAGTGAAAAATAGGAGTGGACATTCTGATAAAGGAGATTCATGTATATTATCTCAACATGTATGCATATTATCTCAAGCTACTTGGAAATGATAATCAGGAAATGACTTCCAATGTTCCTGATAACTGAGAAGAAATGTGGCATGTGTTAGATGTGTTAGAGCTTTTTGAACATTGGGTTTTAAGAAAAAGTATTTTATAAAAGAAGAAAAATGTGAGAAACCTATGCTCTGATGACTCACTATTCATGAATGTGTGAGTTTACTTAAGATACATATGATCTCCATAGAGCAGAGAATGGGGATACTGGAAGGGTCTCCGGCTGTCTTCTTTCACATGACAGGTTTGTTGAATGAAAAGAAAGTCATAATCAAGTGCTTACTCTTATCCTTATCTCTTTTATTTTATTTTATATTTATTTATTCTTTAGCCTCACCATGCAGCGTCCAGGACCTTCATTCCCCAACCAAGGATCAAACCCACATCCCCTGCAGTGGAAACACAGAGTCTTAACCACTGGACTGCCAGGGAAGTCCTCTTCAAATTTTAGAAAATCCCTTACACTGATTCCATTTATCTAATCCTGTTATGTTGCTTTTTCCTTGAGATGACATAGTAAAAAAAAAAAAAAAAAAAAGATGTTTAACAGATTTCTGGGAACACAAACAATTGAAACAAACCTTTACTTGGTTGATTATATTAACCATATGGCATCTACCAGTTTCCCAAGAGCAAATGAGAACAGAGATTTTGAAAAGAAAAAGAAATGAAAGTAGAGACATGAGATATATAAAAAACATTTTGGTTGATTTTTAAAAATTTTTCCTGGATGGTCTCTCTGGAATAAGAAGTGAGAAATTACATAGACTGAATCATTTGATTCTGTCTGTAGCTAGATAAGTGATATTAGGAGTAGATCAGCTGGGAAACTGCCTAGAAAGATGTTCCATATGGGACACAAAAATATTATTGACATAAAATGGAAAAATTTAAATTGTTCCTGTTCTCACTCCCAAGTGGTGGAGATGTGGAACATTTCTTTGTAGCACAATATCTCAGTTGGGTAATTGTTGGGTTTTTTGTTTGTTTGTTTGTTTTAATTTACATGACAGCAGAAATTTGGCAGCCTGTCACAGTAAGTTGAAATTCTGAAAATAGATAATTCATGATGCAGTGTTGTTTATGGGAAATTAATCTGAATTTTAAAGACTTTGCTATACCTCTCAAGTGATTTCTGAATAAAAAATAAATGCATAATAATGCTGAAAAGAAAATAGAAACTATGAAACAGAGTTATTTATTAATTTTTTAGACTGTAAATCTTGCTTTATCCAATTAAAGTGAATCAGTAAGTGAATCTATTTGATATACAATACTTAGAAAAGCAGGTCATTCATTTATAGCAATATTTATAAGCAACAAAATAACTAGAATGATCACAATATTTTTTAATCCTTTTAAGTGCATAGCTGGGCAAGCAAGGAAATAAGGGAAATACTCGAGATAAGAAAGTAAAAGTATTGAAATACTTGAATTATACTGGGTGGTGGGTTTGTGGAATGGAGGTGTGGGAAGAATGTGGAGGAGGCTACTATTCTACTTTTCTTGGGGTTGTAAAATTTTAATGAAGATTTGGGTCCAGGGAAAGGGCGGTGAATCGGAAATAAGATCCTGCACTAAGCTAACCCCCTCCCAAAGGGCTATATTCTCATTAAAATAGAAGGAATAACTACTCCATCAGGAAACCCACCTTCATAAGGAAACTTAATAGGTAGTAGTCTGGGCCATGGTGGGGAAAAATAAGTGTTTCCCCTGATAATTCATAACTATGTGGATTTGTGGTTCCAATTTATTCTATATGAGTGGTCCAGAAAACCATAATCAGAAATAACATTTAAATAGTAGTGTTAGATAGGGGTACCCCAAGAGTACCTGGCAGAAGCAAAAGCACAACCACTCATAAGCCAAACTCACATTTCCTAGTACTTCAAAGGAATCTTGAAGATAATTCATAATACAAAATTTAATAAGGAAAATCCATAAGGAAAAAATTTACCATGAGCAAGAATCATCAGATACAATAAACAGTAGAAAAGATATCAATTCGCTTACAATTTCAGGTATTAGAACTATCAGATAAAGATCATAAAATTAGTAAGCATGCCTACCAATTTATTTATTCAGTAATCGTAGTAGATTAACACCTTTATTTTTTTGGCATTCAATGTGTTAAAAATTTGAATGTGAAAATAAAACTTAAAATTTCAGAATAAAATATAGATGAATATCTTGATGCCAGGATAGGGAAGAATTTCTAAACCGCCTCTCCCAAAAACTGTAAAGGAAAAGAGAGATTTGATTATATTAAAATTAAAATTCTCTGTACAGCAAAACATAGACATATTTAACTATAAACTGTAAACAAATTTATTTATGATGAGTGAGAGATTAGTAAAACCTATTTGCAATGATTTAAATCTAGAATATATAAATAACTCCTAAAAATCAATAAGGTAGATAATGCCATATAAAAATGAGCAAAGGATTTAAGAGAAAAAGCTGAATTGCCAATAAACACATACAAGATGCTCACCAGAGAGCAGGAAATGTGAGTTAAAATAACATGACGCTAACATCACCGACCCAAAGATTGAAAAAACTGAAAATATTTTATAATAACAAATTTTGGTGAAGTTGTTGGGGGAACTATAATAAGTGCCACCATTTTGGAGGGCAATTGGGCAATGTTTCACAAAGTTGGAGAAATGAGATACCTTCACTCTTAGGGGCATATTCTTGATGGGGTTCAGGACACGCTACTCCAAAATATGGCACCTTAGCATATTGAGCATTTTAAGCTGAAAGAGTTTGAGAAAACAGAAAAATAAGGGAGGTCGCTGTGATCTTCCCCCTGCTCTCTCCTGGAACAGGTCAAAAAGCCATCATGTGGGAGGTGACTGACCTATACCCAGAGGAAAGGAGCATCCTTATCTCTGAAGACAAAGGAACACCAAGAAAACTCCTAATACAGTCCTTTCTAAGTTTTCCCCATTTTACTACACTTCCCTCATACTCTTTGACCTATCATATTTCTCCACACTGTCCACCTAGAATAAAATACTCAAGTTTAACCATTTCTTTGGGTCTTCATTTCCTTATGAAGGCTCTCGTGTCACATAAAACTTATATTAAATAAATTTGTGTGCTTTTTTTCTTGTTAATCTGTCTTGGTCAGTTTACTTTTTAGACTGTTCCAGGAGCCCTAAGGGGATCGAGCAAAACTTTTTCCTTCCCTGCCTTTGGTAGAGAAATTTTGAACATTCACACAATGAGATAGGTACAGAAATCCTCGATCAGTGTTGTTTGTACTAGTCAACAAATTGAAAACAATTTAAACATCCATCAAGGGAAAAATGAATATTTACATTTGATATAGTCAACCCTAGAATATTATACAACAGTTAAAATAAAATAGCTGGAGCTAAATGTATAAAAGGAAATTTGGAATTGATAGCTATGTTACAATGCCACTTATGTGGAATTTAATAATAAGAAAAGCAATAGTCTATTTGTATGAAGCAAAAGTATAAAAACATCATGTGTGGTGGTGGAAAAAAACCAAAAAAATAATTACCTGTGGGAAAGGAAAGAAGGCACTATGATCAAGCAAAGATTGACAGGGGCTTCAAATGTATCTGTAATATTATACTTCTTTTAAAAGAACAATATTTCTTTCAAAAGAATTATATTAAAAGAATTTGTTTTAATTAATTTGGGTTAATACCTGAGTATTCATTTTATTATTCATTAAATTTTCCTGTATATTTGAAATATTTCACTATAAAAAAGAAAACAAATTGTTTTATCCTACTCACTAAATCAATTATTGGTCTGATAATTAAATAATTTTGATGAAAAACTTCCATTTTGTTTACTTGCCTAAATGGCTGACACGTCTCAGTGTTTTTCAGGCCCTGTAAAATTTGATTACATTAGTCCCTGGCCCCACCTATGGGGAACATCATACTCCTTGGAAGCTGCCTGTAGAATAATGTTCACTCTTCCAGTGTTCCACTCAACAGGGTCAGGGAGGTCAAGCCTCATCAAATGATTAGTCTGCAAGGCTGTTGTTATGGACTGAATTGTGTTCCCCCAAATTTCATATGTTGAATCCTAACCTCCAATATTACACTATTTGGAGGTAGGACATTTAAGGAAGTAATTAAGGTTAATAAATGAAGTCATAACCTCGGGCCCTGATCCAATAAGACTGGTGTCCTTATCAAAGAGGAAAGGATGCCAGAGAAAAGAGCATGTGAGGACATGGTAAGAAAGAGTCTTTTTGCAAGCCAAGGAGAGGTGCCTTGGGACAAACCAAACCTACCAACACCTTGATCTTGGACTGCCAGCCTCCAGAACTCTGAGAAGATACATTTCTGTTAAGTCAACCAGCCTATGATATTTTTTCATGGTAGCCCTTGCAAACTAATACAGCTGTTGTAGCATGGGAAGACATGAGATTGGAAGCCCAGAAATAGATAGACCAGAAGCAGAAAAGTTAGTTCATCTATTTACTAAAGGAGCCAAAAGAACAGCAAATGGCCACTCCAGCAAAGTTGTGAGTAGTATTGGGCTAGTTAAGATAGAGATCACTCAGAGTGTGCCATGGCCTTATTCAAACATCAGGTGATTGCCAACCTGGCTGAAAACTCAAGTGTAAACCCCATTTGAATGTAAAAATAAATTTTGTTTTGGCTATTATATGAATGCGGGCTCTTTCTGCTTTGAGTTTTGCACTGTATTTGTATAATTCTAACACAATGCACTATGGACTCCAGCATACTAGTAAATACTCTATGGTTTAGTCCCCAAATACCTAATTTTAAGTCTATTCATAATTTTAGAAATCACACACAATGACAAAAAGGACAGACAAATAAACAAAAACAAACACCACAGCCAGGTTGTAAATGGGCCTTGAGTTCAATCAATTTCAAATAAGTTAGTGTTTGAGTTTTTAAAGTAACATTAAAGCAATTAAAATGTACTGCCTTTTCTCAGACATGAGTAAATTTTTATCTTTATTTCTTTTGGATGATTAGATTGTATTGAACTGCAAGCTAAGATATGATATCAAGGGTTAGCCTAAGGAGAGTTAAGCCAATAGAATGACTAAAATAAAAAGAAATGAATGATGGCAGTGACAGCTAAAAGAACATTGGATTATTATGGAAACAGACAATGAATATAATATCCTTATTAATATGTCCCAGTTATTGAACCATTATCCTGCACCTTGTTCTATGGTCTGCCTTTTATATACCAGATTCCATTTAATCATTAAAACCACCCTATGGGGTAGATACTAAGATTGGCCCAAATTCTCAGATGAGTAACCTGGGATTTAGGGACACCAATTAATCTACCCAAGGACACACAGCTAGTAAGTGTTAGGATCTGAATCCAGTTCTGTCTGATTCATTAACCTATGTCTTTAACCACCACAACATACAAGGACAGACATTACTTTTAAGGAATTATAAAAGTCAATGTGAATGATCTCTTGCACATTGTCAACAATCAGAGGCCAACAAAGCTCTAGACTGACTCAGTTTTGCCCGGCATCATTTCAGGACACTTTGTTCTCCAACTCATGTCTGCTGATGATTCAGGGTGGCTGACATCGCCATAACACACCAATCAGAACAGAGCAGCAGGGCTTTCTCGGAGCTGAAGTTGACCCTCAAGGTAGCGTAGACCAGACCTATCCTCGGAGGACTCCATAATCAGACTTGGGAAGTCTGGAAGGAGGCCAGGCCTTATATTCAGCAGGAGTGGGCTGGGATTCACATGAAATAGAAGAGAAAGTCTGCTGTGGCTGTGGAAAATAACTATGTAGCCCTGGATTGCCGATTTTGCATAAATGCAGCAATGATTCATCTCTGAGTTGATAAACATGTTTTCCAAAGTGAAAGGCAGTCAGGATGCTGTTTCCAGCTTGGAGGGCTTCATTACTGAAAGGCTTCTAGAGAGAAGGCACTCAGCCCCTGCCTCCATAATATTGGAGATGGATCAGCGCTAGGGGCACAGTTTTTCCTTTCGATGAAATACAGACAGGAGGGAACTCTAGCAGTTTAACACAGCATAGTTTGAGGTGGGTCTTTAGCCTTACTTTTCTTATAGCTCACATAGTGACGCAGTCCCAGTGTCATATTCAGGACTCGCACTGACAATAGGCATGCTGGAAATGCTCACTGACTCATTGATATGGTCACCAATATGTTCCCAATCCTGGGAGAAAATAAAAAGGACGAAAGACTCAGAATTTCAAAATCTGTCTGGCATTGTTTACTCTGGATCTACATGTGGAAAGAAATACAAAACATAGAGCATAACTCTGTGAGGAAGGCTCGTAAATAAGAATCTTCAGTATCAAATCAAATATTGTCATTGGTTTCTCCTATTTAAACTTTTTTTGGGGGGGGCGGAAATAGTGGACTTAACAGGAAAATCTTCTTTTCCTCTTGATGCTTCTCTGGGATAAAGCATTAAGGATGCCAAAAAAAAAAAAAAAAGTGATAGTGACACGAAAGCAGGATTCTAGGGTAATGAGGTGGGAGAGAAATGACTGAGATTTTAGGAAAGAATTTAATATATAACAAAATAATTGTATTAACATTTTTCAAGGTATTTTAAAAAGATAACTATTTTGATACTGGGGGAAAAAAGGAAGTTCTCTTTTAAAAAAAATTAACTATGAGATCTATGTACAATTTTAATAAAAGCTCATCCGTGAAACATGCAAAAAAAAAAAAAAGAAATGAAACACATAGCTACCAGGTAGGCATAAGGAAACTACCGCACCTCAGTTATTAACATCAAGTTTACTTTACAGGTTCTCTTTTATGTGTTAGTTCAACCCAAGTTCACCACCACTACCACCCCAGTCTTTAAAGAATTGCTTTATAATTCACAGAGGAGAAAGAGCCTTGTACTCACAAGTAAACAAACTTCCAAAGTCTGTTTGAAAGGGGAAACTGGTAATGAGCATTTGAAAGGAGTTCAGTTACATTTGAAAATAATGAAAAAGCAGAGTGTTTTTCAGAAGAAGAGAGTACAGTACACATCAGGGGTCCCCAACCCCTGGGCCGCGGACTGATAGCAGTCCGCAGCCTGTTAGGATCCGGGCCACACAGTAGGAGGTGATCGGAGAGTGAGGGAAGCTTCATCTGCCCCTCCCCATCGCTTGTATTACCGCCCGAACCAACCCCCACCCCGTTCGTGGAAAAAATGTTTTCCATGAAACCAGTGCCTGGTGCCAAAAAGTTTGGGGACCGCTGTTATAAATTGAAGAACTACAAGGGGCTGATGGTGGTTCAGGGAAATAAGCTGAGTGTTAAAAATATTTTGTTCATGGAGTTTTTCACTTTTAGAATTTGTGACAGGAAATTCAAATGATTACGCATGAGCTAATTGTCTTTTTTATTATCTAACAGTTTCAGGCAGATTGAAGGTAAATCATTAAGTTAATTAAATAAATACACAATTTAACTGTGAAATATCCAAGTGGTATATCATTAGGCATTTGGCTATAGGTCTAGGGCTTGGAAGAGAAGTTGTGATAGAAATATAAATCTGATTTATATTCATGATTTTAAAGGAATAGGAGAAAATATAAACACTTAAGGAAAGACGATAAATTCAAATATGTAGATAGCTTAGACCTGAGCTCTACAAAATTCCAGTATTTAAAGGTCTGGTAGTTGGCAAGTATCACTAGAAGGGGCTGCCTGAGAAGCAAGAAGAAAAATAGGAAAATGTTCTGTTAAAGAAAAAAAGAAAAGGAGGTGTTTCAAGAATAGGAAACTTTTGGTTGGCTTGTTGAATCTGCCTGAAAATCAAACAAGTTTTCCTGTAACTTAACTATCTGGGTGTCATTGATTTCATTTACAAGAGCAATTTTTTCAGAGTGTTAGGGTCAGAATGCAGATTGGAGTAAACTGCAGAGTGAGGTGAATGTGAAGAAAAAAACTGTAGAAAGCTCTTTTAAGAGAGGTTCTATAGTTTCATCTAGAGCTGTGATTTTCTCATTTGGCTATAATGATAAAGGCAGGACAGGGAAATTAGTTACATCTGCAACATGGTAACAGAAATAAATCTCTGTAGAATTGAACCTGTGTAGGGAAAGACTTTAAGCCTGAAAGTCTGCTAGATATAGTAAAAATGATAGTGATAATGGACTGGTGATCTCAATGAGTTATATGAATAACTGCTTCGGGGACGGAGGCAGGTACCCGGCAAGTGGCTAGAAGATTGGGATGTCGTGGTCAGAGTGGGATATCTGAAATGGGTACTTTGGGAGTGGTTGAGTTTCCTGAGATGGCAGAGTTCAAGTTATGATTGAGGGGGCAGGTGGCTTAGGTGAAGTGGAGGAGATCATTAGGAAGTTCAGAGAACACAGAGTCAAGATTGTTGGATGGTTTGTCCATGTGGCCATTGTATTCACCTGGATAATTAAAGCAGCCAAGGTGAAGATGAAGATTGCACTGAAGTCTTCAAGGAGGACTTGGAGGGTGGAGGAGGGGAGAGTGCTGAAGCTGGATGATATGAATCTGAAAGTTCCAGAATAGGGGGATTCACATACAGCTATTGGAAACCAGGAGGAAACAAATCCCACTGCCTAGCCCAATGCTTAAACATTGGAGGTGTGGGAGGGAAAACAAACAAACAGACAACAAAATAAAAACAACTTGCCTGAGTAGGATAAAGGGGAAATTGTGTTTTTTGGGGGCATCTAGGTTTCAGTTAAGGTCATTTTTGAATAACAGATAATTTAGGGGACTATCAGTGGTCATTGTGGAAGATTTGAGAGAGAAGATTAGAGTGAGACATTGGGTCAAGAGAAAATGTGTTTACAGCATTGTGGGGATAAGAGTTGAAGAGCTGATTGAATGATCTGAAAGGCTTGGACTCTGGGCAGTGACTATATAAACAGGGAAGAGAGATATCATATCCTTGGTTCTGATCGTGTCCTTAAGGCAGGTGATATGAACGGATGGAATCAGCTGCAATCTGGAAGCAAGGCCTAGCAATTGCAATGTAGGACCAGGGTTCTAGTGGCTGAGTGTTGTCCGCTGCGGTGGGGATAACAATGCCAGCAGCAGCTGTCAATGGCGCTTTACTGAGAGTCAAGTGATTCTTACTGGGGGACAGCTTGGGGTTATATGTTGGCAGCAAGTGTAAGTGGGTTCAGATAAATTTCTGCATTGTGTGGACATCCCAAAGGATTGATCAGAACTCTCCATGGCTTTCAAATGGCTGGGGCCAAATACTTCTTGAGATATCCTGTGGGGTCCACCACAACCACCTGTAGTGGTTGTCTCCTGGGATCTCCAGCAGCACGGGAGGAAGGTTTCAGCAAACACAGGCTTAGCACTATGATAAAATATCCATTTAATTTTACATAGTGCAAAACATGATTTTTGTTATATACCGAACATAAATTGGAGAGATATTGTTAATACCTAGAGCATAAGTTTTGAGTTTGAAATGTAGTTGCATCACTTACTTAGAGAGTGACACAGAGACACTATCTTTTCTCAGGTTCAGGCTTCCTATCTTAAAATGGGAAAAAATTAACCTGTAGGAATGATCTAAGGAATAAATATAAATATTGAACATATACAAGATATATACCTATATATGTTTCATGGATATACTATTTGTATATGTACAAATTTTATATAAATGCATGTACATATATATATATACACACATATATATACATGTATAGCCTTGTACAGTTTCTGATAAATATGAAACAAATACGCCTTATTTTAATAGGATGTTATTCAGAGGTGATAGTCAAATTATTTAACAATAAGTGAGGCAGGGGTAGAGAGGCTGCCTAACTAATGAGAACGCATTTTGGCTAGTTTGTGGTATCAAACTTGTAAAAAGTTAATAAACAGAAACTTCAATTAAATAGAGTTGGGAGGCCAGAAGAAGAGCTTTCACACCTGAAAAGATAGAACACAAAAGGAAGAAGAAAGACTCTTTTTCTTTCCTGGCAACAGCTCAGCCAATGAAAAGCATGAACTCTTCATTTACTATAGCCCTCCCAACTTCCTTTTCCCATCTTCCCTCGCCATGGGGTCCTTGCACGTGGCTCACCATGGTTGCAGACCCCACAATGCAATTCTTTGCTTATTCGGTAATAAACCTATTTTTGCTGGAGAAATGGCTGGCAGTCTGGTTTTTTTTTTAGATCAATGAAGCATGCCATGATGAGTATTGGTTCTGAAGCTAAGTACATTGAAATAGCAAGAACAGCTGGACAGCAGTCCATTCTATCATGGCCTCGTGGTCTTGCGACTTTACTCACAATGGTCTAGCTTCTCATTTTTACCCACTGAATTAGTAATACCATAAAATGCAACAAGCAGTTTCCTCTACTGAAAATTAGGGTCATTATTTCAAATGTATCTCATTGTAGTATTTAAACAGATTTCTAAACTAGTCTTTATGAGTGTAGAAACAGTATTTCACCTTCTACTAACAAGTTAGAATTGCTGAAAACAAGTACATGTGTCCCTCAATATCCATAGGGGATTGGTGCCAGGACCACCAACAGATACGAAAATCCACTGATGCTCAAGTCCCTTATGGCTAGTACAATTGGCCCTCTGTGAAACCCACAGGTTTCACATCGCAGATACAAAGAGCTGACTGTAATAGCTAAAAGCAATTGCTTCTTGATGTCTGCTTTGGGGAGGTCAGTGTTTTGAGGAGTTGGTAGCATTTAATTTCTTAAGACCTCTCACAAATATGCTTGTTTCATTTTATAACAACTTACTTTTTTTGATGTGTGAGTCAGTATTTAAACATTTGTTCCGTCAAACTACTGTGTTATTAAACTAAGAAGAAAAGGGTAGGAAGATAGTCCTTTTTTCAAAAATCGAAATGTTATTGAATTATGTTGTATTTATGTTATATGTTAAAATAAGGAATTTAGGCAATTAAAAAAAATCCAGGTCTTCCTTCTCTCCCAAACCCTAAAACATCCAAGGAAAAATACCTAGAAAATTGAATCCAATGTTAAGATCTAGACTGAATTAATAGTAGTTCTCCATAGCATTTGAGGTATGGAAACAATATATATCTATATCATCCCTGGAAATATTGGAAAGCTTTAAAAGAATTCTCTCCAAGCTTTGATTAAAATTTGTTGAGATTTATCCAGGGCATTATTTAATGATGGCTCAATTTTCATTTACATTGTCCAAATAGCTATTTTTCAGGAATGTCATAGAGGGATATGTTGATTTATCCATTTCTATATGAATCTTTAGAGTTTATAATCCTTGACCTTGAAAAATAGGAAATTTTTATTTCTTCATCTCACTCTAAGAAAGTATTTATTTCTCCTGGAGTTTAGGATGGCATTCTAAGTTTTGATTTAAAAAAACATTTTTATTTTATATAATAATTCTAAATAATTTTTGCATGTAGCATTATAATAAAATTGGTTCTTTGCTGATATCTATCAAGTTATTTAAAATAATTTATTGCCCTGATTTAAATGATTTGGTCCATGAGAAATTAAAGAGCTCAAGGCCAGTGCCTCAGCTAAGTCTGTATTGAATAAATATTTATTAAATGAAAAAAATAGGTTTTAATAACAATTACATTATTATTATTATTTTAAAATTTGCTCTTTAATTGTAAGTACCTTTTTAAAAAGTTATTTTATCAAATAACACAATACTAAATCACAATACTAAATACATACAACAAAACCAATCTAGGTAACTTGCATATCCACTCCTGCTCATTTCTGTAAAATAATAAGATTACTGTAGGGCTAAACTCCTTTGGCTTCCTTTGTGATTCTTCTTTTTTTTATTTTTATCTTTTTTTGCAGTGCGCGGGCCTCTCACTGTTGTGGCCTCTCCCGTTGCGGAGCACAGACTCCGGACGCGCAGGCTCAGCGGCCATGGCTCACGGGCCCAGCCGCTCCGCGGCATGTGGGATCTTCC
Organism: Neophocaena asiaeorientalis asiaeorientalis; assembly: GCF_003031525.2. Lineage (NCBI taxonomy): Eukaryota > Metazoa > Chordata > Mammalia > Artiodactyla > Phocoenidae > Neophocaena > Neophocaena asiaeorientalis. The sequence goes on along the minus strand of NW_020174698.1, from coordinate 12,558,952 downwards.
CGGACCGGGGCACGAACCCGTGTTCCCTGCATCGGCAGGCGGACTCTCAACCACTGCGCCACCAGGGAAGCCCCCTTTGTGAGTCTTACAAATTGTTGCATGATTGATTTCTCCGTAGGTTATCAAAATAAATAAAACCCACGGGCATAGAGAACTCACTGTTTGCGACAAGCTTTCGTTTCAGTTCAACTCAGCAGGTACTCATTGGGCATCTAAAAATTAGTGGGTGTTGCTAGGATATGAATATGAATAAGAGACAGTTTTTATCTTTGAGGGCCTTATGTATCCGTGAGGGAGACAGAAGCACAAGTACCAGTGAGTGTCATGCAGCATGAAAAGTGGTAGAGTCATACAATGGGAGGACTGATGAGGAAGCAATTTTTTCTGAATAAGATTAGAGGGTTGGGATTTAAAAGAGAATTACAGAAAGCTGCAGATATGAGGTAATGTTTGTGCCAGCTCTTGAAGCCTGAGAAAATCATTTTCCAGGTAGACTAATGGAGAAAGACATTCTATGCCCAGGGAAAAGTATGGTTAAAGTCATGAAGAGAGGACCTGTGTGTGATATATTTCTTGCTGGGCAATAGTGACCCACCAAGAATGGTTATAAAATGAAGTTTGGTGGGGACAGTGTGGAGGCAAGACAAGGAAAAGCAAACTGTAATGAGCTTGCAGGGGTAAATGGGTCAGATGGTGGGTGGGGTTAGGGAGGTGGGGAGCCGTGGAGGTACCCTTCCTGCTCTGGAAGGTGGAAAGCAAGCAGAGGCTTTTAAACAAGAAGCAGATAGGATCTGAGTTCAGATACAAATAAATCATCTCAATCTGTTTGTTCTTCCTTTCATTGAATTCTTTTGCATTTTCCTCTTAGAGAAAACCTGCTTTCATACGGCTATATTTTACTCAGAAGAGCAATTACGTGGCAGTACTCTCAAAGTAGAAGACTAAACGTGGGAAAATGGAAATGGGAGAGTAATTTATATAACCAGGAATCAAAATGAACGTTGAAAGGTCATGTCCTGTCGTTTGCCTCTTGAGGCTAGTAAATCTAGACACAAAGAATCAGAGTTGACATTTCTGATAGGCTTAAGGATAATAATATTGAGCGAGATTCTTTCACAGCACGGGACGCCTCTCATTGTGCTGCTCATGAGACAAGTCTCCTCCGGCATTCCTGTGTATGCACCCCTCACTCAGTCCTTCATAATGAATTGCAGGACCTAGAATTCACTATGTTTTCTTTCTTCTGTGCCTTTTAATATGCCAATCACTAAAGTTGTCTCTCTTCCAATGCTTTTTTCTAACTGAATAGTTCTTAATTATTCTTCAAGATTCAGCTCAAATATAATCTGCTTCAGGCAGCCTTCCCTGTATGTTTTGAATCTGATTTAGACCTTCCCTTATGTACCTCAATGTCATCCTGTGTATATTTTGATATTACCACTTTTTCAATTGTATTGACGTTGTTTAATGTTTTCCCATATGAAACTGCAAGCTTTTGGTAGCCAGGCACTGTGCCCTACCTCTATATTCTTAATGTCATACATTGATACTTAGAAAATCCCCAAACATTTGCTAAATCTAACGAAACAGAATGGAATGGAAGAAATGAATAGATTAATTGAACTTGATTTTTTTAATAAAACCTACACAACAATTTCAACTTTTTGTTTCATGTTACGTAACTGTCTTTCTTTCTTCCTTTCTTTCTTTCTTCCTCCCTCCTTCCCTCCTTTCCTTCCTTCCTTCCTTCTTTCCTTCCTTCCTCTTTCTCTCTGTCTCTTTCCTTCCTTTTAACTTGATTCTTATACAAAGAAACGTAAAAATATGATAAAGTACTTCTCCATAACCAAGGCTGGGATGTTTCTAAGCCAGTAAATTTGGGTGGAGCATAAAGAAAGCAGGTTTCCTGGGCAGTTTCAGATTTAAACATGCACAAGTGCACATACAAGAAATACATGAAATACATGATATGTATATATATACTAATAATTCAAAGAATAATGTATTCTTTTTGGAATAGAATCTATTTTTTTCTCCAAATTCAGGAATAGGAAGGCTGGATAGCTTCCCCTGAAATAAATCAACTAATATTTGTTCAGCTGTAATGAACCATTCAGAAACCAGGACCTTTGGGCCATAAATCCACCACACTGTGAGCTTCTGAAAGCTAGAGACCATGCTTTACTGATTCTTCTCATGACCTAGCACCATGTCTGGGTTGTAGCATATACCAAATAACTGGTTGGAAAGGGAAAAGAAAAGGAGAGTGTAAAGATGGTTCAAATATTGTTTCCTGGTTCCCTGCTTTATGACATTTCATATCTATATATACTTTTTATATAGATAGATCGTCTAAAGAACCAAACTCTCCTCAGCCCTAACCAACGATTGTCTTGCAGGAATGCTGGCCCAGTGAGTCATACCTGAGTTTTTTCAGATAAACCGGGAATCTAGATTTCTGTATGTATATGCATATGTGCCTGTGTATGTCTGAGTATAAAATCTTAAATGTTACTAATTAATTCAAATAATAAAAACACTCTCCAGGCCAATACCATGCAGAACAAATTAATATATTTGCAGGCAGGATTTGTCCTTGTGCTATCACTATCAAATTTTGTCTTAAGTGATTATTTGTGCTACTAGTTTTTTTGTTTTTTAATACATTTGATCCCTCTAGGTGATAAGTGTTTGAGGTCCTGGATCCTGTCTGTCTCATTCATTCACACACTTCAGCACCTAGCACAGTGCATGACACATAATATATGATCAATACATATTTGTTGAATGGATTAATAAACGGGAACATTGTGAGCTCTCTCAGTAAGGTAGACCTGGGTTAAAATTTTGATTCACCAACTGGGCTACTTAAACCTTGACAAATGGCGTAACATTTCTGATCTTTAATTTCATCATTTATAAAATGGGGTTTTCATAACTCCAGTTGTGAGGACTGACTAGAATAACAAATATAGATTGTTTAGCACAGAGGCTGCTCATGACAAGATGATCTCTTTTCTTAGGGATGGCTCATGGATGTGAGTACCATCTACATTTGTATAATTTCCATGTTTACCGTGGTGGATGTATTTGACCAAATTCACATGTTATATAGAAAGCTTATGTATTTCAGTCTACATACCTGGAAGACATATGAATGTGACTAATGTATGTATATATATATGTGTATGTGTATATGTATGTGTATGTGTGTGTGTGTGAGTGTGTCAAAGCCTGACGTGTTTTGGTTAAAGGAAGAGAAATGGAAAAGTATACTACATGGGTCCTTGGCAGGAAGAGCAGAGAGCAAGGAAAGGTATTTTGCCACATGGAGAATGAGGTAAAATGATATTGTACGCAGAGCCCCTTCTCTGCCTCCCACATAAAAACTGTGGAAAAGGAGCTTCTCCCTATTACCAATAAATATTTTAAAAGGAAATGAAACCGAATTTGTTTCTAAGTGCTTTATTCCACAAATGCTAACAGGAAGGGAAATCCTTATTATTCATGGTGAATGAATAATTCTGGATTTTAGTATTATGCTTTTTCCAGGAATAGTTAAACATTATTTGTAAGTGGACAATTATAGAGAGTTTATAGTTCATTATTAAAGGGTGATAAAATAGAAAACCTATGTCCTCCTTTAAAATAATGAATGTTCTTGTTAAAATGATCAGATAAACCCACAGTAGCAAGGAAAAAAAAAAAAGCCACAAGAAGAATCCGAGCGGAAAGAACATTCTAGTATTTATATATATTCAATGTTATGGTCCTTATTTCATTTTTAAAGAATTTTATTGTATCTACAGTGAACGCTGTTTTATTGTATTGTACATGAAGGAGGAGATGAGATGCTTGAGCGAATTTGACCCAATTAGTATTACACTGTTGACCTTTAGTAAAGAATACACCGAATGAATTCAAGAGTAGGGTTGAAATAGATAGATTATACACCACGTGTACTCTAAAGGTTCAAAAGTGTAAACATTTTTACTTTGTGATTAAAAGCATGTGCATTGTAAGATTTTACATTCTGAATTGCCCATAGCTGTGAGGCATCATTTCAAAAAACCATCCTTAGGGGAGAAATATAGTCAAATGAAGCTGAACCATGTAACAAAATTAACAATATGCATTTGGTAAGCAACTTCCTTCTAAATGTATTAATATCATCAGGGCTTATGTCTCCTAATGTCTGAAGAAGGTAAAACCTAGAAGAGTAAATTACTTCCACAGTTTTCCAATTTGCATTATTATAGAACTGGTGAAATTATTTTATAAATCACTAAGAAGATATTATCTTCATAGTCATTAAAATTGTTACTTGGCTATCTGGTGTAATTTTTAAGTGAAATTTTAAGTGTAAAGAAAGGAAAAAAATCTAGCTGAAAAATAGAGCTAAACAAATTTCTGGGTTTTTTTTCTCAAGGTCAGGATAATTCAGTTTTTACCTCTTGGGAGTACTGCACTAGAGCTAGGCCATGAAGAATGATTCTGAGTACATAAAATAGAGCTGATTTGGAATTAAGAGATTCAGAGCTTAACACAGGTATACCTTATTTACATAGTAAATGTGTTTCTAAAACTATAGATGCATGTGAACCAAGTGGGAAATGATTTATGCATATAAGTGGTAGTTGAACTGGTAATATTGCCATGGAATATTTGTACCCATCTTAGCTCCAACTGAGTTGTCCAAATTTATCTCTTAGTCAATGCAAGAAGATGTATCTACAGTGGCCCTTGTTTCACTCACAGTGGGCTTAGAAAATATCTTTGGCTACTCTAAACTACACACTATTTTAGAATCAAACTTATGCGGTAAGTTTCTGAAGTTATTTCTATGGGGTGGCCTATCTGATCCTTAGTTCTGTTTCGGTGGCTTGAAAATGTGACACTTACTCGTTCCCCAGTGTCTTTGGATCAGATCATCCACACTCTTAACATCTTTTCATGTCTGCTCGAGATCCTGGCATCTGTTGCCCTACTCAAGGACTTCAGAGGTTTTACTTCTTGCATCATTGTCTTTTCCTCTACTGGACCATTCACATCAGCAAATATATATGCTATAGTTTTCCCCATCTTTAAAGCAAAACAGTCAAAAAACCCTTGACATCATATTCCTTTCATATGCTGCCCAATTCTTTACTGTCCTCTATCACAAATCTTTATAAATCTCTTTTAAAATATTTGAGATTTTGTGGCCTCCACTTGTTTAATTACCTCTTGAATTCATCCAGTCTTTTGTCTCCACCTCTCTACTAAAGTTACTTTTGGCAAGGTCACCAATAACCTCCATAGTTATAAATCCAAACTTCAGTCTTCATCTTCCTAGACTTTTCAGCAACGTTTGTAATAGTGTCTCTCTCTCTCTCTCTTTTTAGTCATTGTCTTGCCTTCTGAAATACCAGTCTTGCTTACTTTCAGTAGCTTGATGTGGATCTGATTAATCTTCTCCACAGCTAAACGTGTGTGTGTTTGTGCACAGGTGCGTGCTTTTTATCTGTTCAGGATGGAAAGTAAGCTAAATATATGAAAAATCGTACTATTAGACTTCGCTTTATCAGCACATAATATCTATACTGTAGAGTTTCACTGATACTAAGAAAGTTTCTCTGCCCCAAAATACGTACATAAGCATTCACGATAGTGCTAACTTGCACTTCTAGAAATGTTCTTTGGGAATTGAAGATTCTTTTGGTCAGCAAGAATCTTTATAATAGTCTTGGGAGATGTTACTATTGAACAGTTGATATTTTAAGGGGAATTATCTTGCTTTCTCAATTAGTGACAGTTAAGAGAGCCTGCTCTATGGGGACTAGAAAGAAATATGCCTCAGGTAGAGAGTATAATTATTAGGAAGGAGGGGAAAAGTAGCAAAGATAACTATCTATTTCACAATTTTGCTTAGGGCTGGCTCTGAAAAATGGTCTGTTATTGACATACTATAATTCTTCAACATTAAACTACAGTTTTAGAGAGAAGACCAGCATCCATCTAAGAAGGCACTACTCCTGTGTTTACATAGAAGAGAGGAGAGCAGGTCCTGTCCTTTATTCTGTAATTTGTCCCAAGACTCTGACTCTCATATTTCTCATGCTTCTCACAAAAGGCATGATACCCTGGTAAAGGACTATGCTGCCAAGAACCGTGTCATAACTTCTCTAAATTTTGTGTAAGAAAAGGGGATAAATATTAAAGTGCCTGAGAAAGTCAACACTCTCCTTGAATTCAGTAAATTCAACCTGTACTGTAATTTACTTAATACTTTTTTTCTGATTTGATCTTAAATTGACTCAATTTCTTTACATAGTTTTACCCTAAGAATTAAGGACTAATGATTTCTATAAAATTATTAATGTGAAAAGCCATATATAATATATAAGAGGGACAATTAAATACATTAAAATATGTAAATTGATAAATGATCTCCTTTGAAAGCAAATAATATGTCATACTGCCCTTCAGCAAACATTGTGCTACAATATACTACATTTAAAATATTTTGGAGCTTCCCTGATGGCGCAGTGGTTGGGAATCTGCCTGCTAATGCAGGGGACACGGGTTCGAGCCCTGGTCTGGGAAGATCCCACATGCCGCGGAGCAACTAAGCCCGTGAGCCACAACTACTGAGCCTGCGCGTCTGGAGCCTGTGCTCCGCCACGGGAGAGGCCGCGACAGTGAGAGGCCCGCGCACCGCGATGAAGAGTGGCCCCCGTTCGCCGCAACTGGAGAAAGCCCTCGAACAGAAATGAAGAACTAACACAGCCATAAATAAATAAATTAATTAAAATATTTTGAATTTTTTCACACGTTAAACTTTTAGAAGATTAATATTTTCTAAAACCAATTAGCAATGAAGCTGTGCATCCAAGCAATTGGAATTCCTGGATGTAACCACACCCAATCTCCACCACCATTTTTTTCTTTTTTAAATTTTTATTGGGGTATAATTGCTTTACAATGGTGTGTTAGTTTCTGCTTTATAACAAAGTGAATCAGTTATACATATACATATGTCCCCATATCTCTTCCCTCTTGCGTCTTCCCCCTATCCCACCCCTCTGGGTGGTCACAAAGCACCAAGCAGCTCTCCTTGTGCTATGCAGCTGTTTCCCACTACCTATCTATTTTACATTTGGTAGTGTATATATGTCCATGCCACTCTGTCACTTCATCCCAGCTTCCCCTTCCCCCTCCCCTTGTCCTCAAGTCCATTATCTATGTCTGCCTCTTTATTCCTCTCCTGCCACTAGTTTCTTCAGAACCTTTCTCTTTTTTTAGATTCTATATATATGTGTTAGCATACGGTATTTGTTTTTCTCTTTCTGACTTACTTCACATTCTGTATGACAGACTCTAGGTCCATCCATCTCACTACAAATAACTCAATTTTGTTTCTTTTTTAAGGAACCTCCAAACTGTTCTCCATAGTGGCTGTATCAATTTACATTCCCACCAACAGTGCAAGAGGGTTCCCTTTTCTCCACACCCTCTCCAGCATTTATTGTTTGTAGATTTTTTGATGATGGCCATTCTGACCGGTGTGAGGTGATACCTCTTTGTAGTTTTGATTTGCATTTCTCTAATGATTAGTGTGTTTGTTGGCAATCTGTATATCTTCTTTGGAGAAATGTCTACTTAGGACTTCTGCCCATTTTTGGAATGGGTTGTTTGTTATTTTGATATTGAGCTACACGAGCTGCTTGTAAATTTTGGAGATTAATCCTTTGTCAGTTGCTTCATTTGCAAATATTTTCTCCCCTTCTGAGGGTTGTCTTTTAGTCTGGTTTATGATATCTTTTGCTGTGCAAAAGGTTTTAAGTTTCATTAGCTCCCATTTGTTTATGTTTTTATTTTCATTTCTCTAGGAGGTGGGTCAAAAAGGATGTTTCTGTGATTTATGTCATAGAGTGCAATGCCTATGTTTTCCTCTAAGGGTTTTAGAGTGTCTGGTCTTACATTTAGGTCTTTAATCCATTGTGAGTTTATTTTTGTGTATGGTGTTAGGGAGTGTTCCTATTTCATTCTTTTACATGTAGCTGTCCAGTTTTCCCAGCACAATTTATTGAAGAGGCTGTCTTTTCTTGATTTTATATTCTTGCCTCCTTTATCAAAAATAAGGTGACCATATGTGCGTGGGTTTATCTCTGGGCTTTCTATCCTGTTCCATTGATCTATATTTCTCTTTTTGTGCAGGTACCATACTGTCTTAATTACTGTAGCTCTGTATTATAGTGTGAAGTCAGGGAGCCTGATACCTCCAGCTCCATTTTTCATTCTCAAGATTGCTTTGGCTATTTGGGGTCTTTTGTTTTACCATACAAATTTTGAAATTTTTTGTTTCAGTTCTCTGAAAAATGTCATTGGTTGTTTGATACAGATTGCATTGAATCCGTAGATTGCTTTGGGTAGTATAGTCATTTTCACAATGCTGATTATTCCAATCCAAGAACATGGTATATCTCTCCATCTGTTTGTATCATCTTTAATTTCTTTTAACAGTGTCTTATAGTTTACTGCATACAGGTCTTTTGTCTGTCTCTTTATGTAGGTTTATTCCTAGGTATTTTATTCTTTTGGTTGCAGTGGTAAATGGGAGTGTTTTCTTAATCTCACTTTCAGATTTTTCTTCACTAGTGTATAGAAATGCAAGAGATTTCGGTGCATTAATTTTGTATCCTGCTACTTTACCAAATTCATTGATTAGCTCTAGCAGTTTTCTGGTAGCATCTTTAGGATTCTCTGTGTATAGTATCATGTCATCTGCAAACAATGACAGCTTTACTTCCTCTTTTCCGATTTGGATTCCTTTTATTTCTTTTTCTTCTCTGATTGCTGTGACTAAAACTTCCAAAACTATGTTGAATAATCGTGGTGAGAGTGGACAACCTTGTCCAGTTTCTCGTCAGGAAATAGTTTCAGTTTTTCACCATTGAGAACGATGCTGGCTGTGGTTTTGTCATATATGGCCATTATTATGTAGAGGTAATTTCTCTATGCCTACTTTCTGGAGGGTTTTTGTCATAAATGGGTGTTGAATTTTGTAAAAAGTTTTCTCTGCATCTATTGAGATGATCATATGGCTTTTCTCTTTCAATTTGTTAATATGGTGTATCACATTGATTGATTTGCATATATTGAAGAATCCTTGCATTCCTAGGATAAACCCCACTTGATCATGGTGTATGATCCTTTTAATGTGCTGTTGGATTCTGTTTGCTAGTATTTTGTTGAGGATTTTTGCATCTATGTTCATCAGTGATATTGGCCTCTAGTTTTCTTTCTTTGTGACATCTTTGTCTGGTTTTGGTATCAGGGTGATGGTGACCTCATAGAATGAGTTTGGGAGTGTTCCTCCCTCTGCTGTATTTTGGAAGAGTTTGAGAAGGATAGGTGTTACCTCTTCTCTAAATGTTTGATAGAATTCGCCTGTGAAGCCACTGGGTCCTGGGCTTTTGTTTCTTGGAGGATTTTAAATCACCGTTTCGATTTCAGTGCTTGTGATTGGTCTGTTCATATTTTCTGTTTCTTCCTGGTTCAGTCTCGGACAGTTGTGCTTTTCTAAGAATTTGTCCATTTCTTCCAGTTTGTCCATTTTCTTGGCATACAGTTGCTTGTAGTAATCTCTCATGATCAATTGTATTTCTGCAGTGTCAATTGTTACTTCTCCTTTTTCGTTTCTCATTCTATTGATTTGAGTCTTCTCCCTTTTTTTCTTCATAAGTCTGGCTAATGGTTTATCAATTTTTTTATCTTCTCAAAGAACCAGGTTTTAGTTTTATTGACGTTTGCTATAGTTTCCTTCATTTCTTTTTCATTAATTTCTGATCTTATCTTTATGATTTCTTTCCTTCCACTAACTTTGGGGTTTTTCGTTCTTCTTTCTCTAATTGCCTTAGGTGTAAACTTAGGTTGTTTATTTGAGATGTTTCTGGTTTCTTGAGGTAGGATTGTATTGCTATAAACTTCCTTCTTAGAACTACTTTTGCTGCACCCATCGATTTTGGGTCATTGTGTTTTCATTGTCCTTTGTTTCTAGGTATTTTTTGATTTCCTCTTTGATTTCTTCAGTGATCTCTTGGTTATTTAGTGGTGTATTGTTTAGCCTCCATGTATTTGTATTTTTTACAGACTTTTTCCTGTAATTGATATCTAGTCTCATAGTGTTGTATTCGGAAAAGATACTTGATACGAATTCAATTTTTGTAAATTTACCAAGGCTTGATTTGTGACCCAAGATACGATCTATCCTGGAGAATGTTCCATAAGCACTTGAGAAGAAAGTGTATTCTGTTGTTTTTGGATGGAATGTCCTACAAATATCAATTAAGTCCACTTTGTTTATCATTTAAAGCTTGTGTTTCCTTATTTATTTTCATTTTGGATGATCTGTCCATTGGTGAAAGTGGGGTGTTAAAGTCGCCTACTATGATTGTGTTTCCCCTTTTATGGCTGTTAGCATTTGCCTTATGTATTGATGTGCTCCTATGTTGGGTGCATAAATATTTACAATTGTTATATCTTCTTCTTGTATTGATCCCTTGATCATTATGTAGTGCCCTTCTTTGTCTCTTGTAATAGTCTTTATTTTAAAGTCTATTTTGGCTGATATGAGAATTGCTACTCCAGCTTTCTTTTGTTTTCCATTTGCATGGAATATCTTTTTCCATCGCCTTACAATCAGTGTGTATGTGTCCCTCTGTCTGAAGTGGATCTCTTGTAGACAGTATATACACGGGTCTCGTTTTTGTATCCATTCAGCCAATCTATGTCTTTTGGTTGGAGCATTTAATCCATTTAAACTTAAGGTAGTTATCGATATGTATGTTCCTATTACCATTTTCTTAATTGTTTTGCGTTTGTTATTGTAGGTCTTTTCCTTCTCTTGTGTTTCCTGCCTAGAGATGTTCCTTTAGCATTTGTTGTAAAGCTGGTTTTGTGGTGCTGAATTCTCTTAGGTTTCGTTTGTCTGTAAAGGTTTTAATTTCTCCATAGAATCTGAATGAGATCCTTGCTGGGTAGAGTAATCTTGGTTGTAGGTTTTTCCCTTTCCTCACTTTAAATATGTCCTGCCACTCCCTTTTGGCTCGCAGAGTTTCTGCTGAAAGATCATCTGTTAACCTTATTGGGATTCCCTTGTGTGTTATTTGTTGCTTTTCCCTTGTTACTTTTAATATTTTTTTCTTCAATTTTTTTCATTTAATTTTTGATAGTTGGATTAATATGTGTCTTGTTGTGTTTCTCCTTGGATTTATCCTGTATGGGACTCTCTGTGCTTCCTGGACTTGATTAACTATTTCCTTTCCCATATTAGGGAAGTTTTCAACTATAATCTCTTCAAATATTTTTTCAGTCCCTTTCTTTTACTCTTTTTCTGGGACCCCTATAATTTGAATGTTGGTGCATTTAATGTTGTCCCAGAGATCTCCAAGACTGTCCTTAATTCTTTTTTCTTTATTCTGCTCTGCGGTAGTTATTTCCACTATTTTATCGTCCAGGTCACTTATCCGTTCTTCTACCTCAGTTATTCTGCTCTTGATTCCTTCTAGGGAATTTTTTATTTCATTTATTGTGTCGTTCATCATTGTTTGTTTGTTCTTTAGTTCTTCTAGGTCCTTGTTAAAGGTTTTTTGTATTTTCTCCATTCTATTTCCAAGATTTTGCTTCATCTTTAGTATCATTACTATGAACTCTTTTTCAGGTAGACTGCCTATTTCCTCTTCATTTGTTTGGTGTGGTGGGTTTTTACCTTGCTCCTTTATCTGCTGTGTTTCTCTGTCTTCTCATTTTACTTAACTTACGGTGTTTGGGGTCTCCTTTTTGCAGTCTGCATTTTCGTGGTTCCTGGTGTTTTTGGTGTCTGCCCCAGTGGGTAAGGTTTGTTCAGTGGGTTGTGTAGGCTTCTTGTTGGAGGGGACTGGTGCCTGTGTTCTCTTAGATGAGGCTGGATATTGTCTTTCTGGTAGGCAGGACCACGTCTGGACCACTATCATTTTATTCTTACATTTTATTTAGCAGTGTGAGCTAGGCACTATGCCAAACCCTTTAAATGCTTTACTATATTATTTATTACTAAATATTACATATTCTTTAATCTGTACAATAATCCTATGGTATGGGTCATATATCCCTTATTTTAAAGATGAGGCCCAGAAAATTGAAGTAAATCGTCCAAAGTCACACAGATAATCAAAAGCAGAGTTATGTTTCTAATCTAGATTTTTCTAACTCCAAAGTTCATGCTGTTTGTACTATCTTTTACACTGTCTTACTTAATGAGTACCAGATAATTTCTTTGATTTTGTATTTGCAGGGGATCTGTTTTTCATCACACAGGGAATAATTTCAAAACTGTATGAAAAGTTTTCTGTCACAACCATAAAGAGTTGAAAAGAAATTACTAAAATATACTTTCTTAATCAGAATTATTTTGGTTTGGCATAACGAACTCGCAGTCACATTTACTCATTTAGGAAAATAAATACGGGTGAAGTAGAGAATATTGTAAAGTGATATTTTTTCCAGCAATGGTGGTCCCTTTCTTCTCTACAGCACAGTTATTATTTCTACTTACTTTTACTGAGAAAGCAATTTCCTGAGTTTAGTTCCTGTAATTAGTAGCCAACATTTTTCTCAAGGTGCTAATTTTCCATTAACGTGCAAGTGCCCTGCTTGATTTGTTTTATAAACTGAAATGAATACTTTTAGTTTAAATATCTGATTGCAATCCTAGCAGAGGTAACATTAGACACTTAATGGAATGATCTATAGTTTTTTATTAAACACAATTATATTGCTTGATAATATGTACTAGTCAACAAGAACCATAGTATACATATTTTCTACTCACCAAACAAAATCTTATGGCTCATAGGTAGCTTTTTAAAAGCACTTCCTTTGAAAATTAATCTATTTTTCAGCCTGGAGTTTAATGTAATGGGGCTGATTTTCATATGTTCTTATACCCTAAAAATTATTTTTGACATTTTTTGAAAATATTTCTATATTACATTCAAGCTTCATAAAGCATAAATTACAACTACAAGCATATCTGCTATATTAGAACACAAAGCAAAGCTTAATTTCCTAATTTACTGTTTCCTCCCAGATGGAAGCTACTGCACTGTCTTTCATCAACGTTTCCATTAGTATGGCTGAAATTAATAGTGACCAAACCAGAATCTTAGAGGTTATAGGGGTCTCAAGTTAATTCTCTAGCATCTAAACTGAAATATGATTAATTCTCCCCTGGCCTGAGACCCTCTCACTGTGATGGTGTTCAATTTTCAACAGTTTCTTCTTTCCATTTAGAAAGATAACTGGGGACTATAATGATACATTACAGGAGCATCCCCTCTAACACAATGTTGGAATGAAATAGAGATTGGTGCCCAATATTCCTTTGGGATGAGGTGCTGGGAGGGGGGATATTCCCTATTCTGAGCTTCTCTATATGCAAAGGATCTCTGGTGTTTTGCCTTCTCAGCATCACTAACTCCTCTTCTGTAAATATCACATCAACCTGACATTACTTGTGTGGTGTAGGGTTTTTCCCATTCCCACCTCTCCACTTGAGAGGTGAGTACAGGCCAATGCCTAAAAAATGGATGCTATGCAGTGAAGCCCACATTTGGAGGATTTCACATTTGGAGGATGCAAAGCTCATATCTTTGACCATTGCCCATTTCAGTGTCCTAGATTTTAGATTGTCACATGTTACATTGAGGATGTTTCCCCACAGCTAAATTACCACCTGTTCTGCAACTTACTTAGTATTTTTTTCTAGTTTGATTTCATTACCTAAGCTTTTTAAATTTTGAAATCATTTTAAATTTACAAGCATTTGTAAGAAGTATTATAGTGATCCTTTACCTTTACCCAGTAAAGGGTATCCTTTACCCAGTTTCCTCCAGTGGTAACATATCACACAGCTATAGCACAAAATCACAACCAGAATATTGACATTGATGCAATCCACCAATCTTATTCAGATGTCTTCAGTCTTAACTTGTATTCATTTGTATGTGTATGTGTATTTAGTTCTATGCAATTTAATCATGTGCATAGGTTTGTAAATCTACCACCACAATGAAAAGACGGAACATTTTCATCACTAAGAGGATCCTTCGTGTAACCCTTTTATAACTATCCCTACCTTCACCTTGTCTCTGAATCCTGACAACCAATAATCTGTTCTCCATCCCTATAATTTTATTATTTAAAAATCTTATATAAATGGAATCATATAGCACTCACTTTTTATGGTTGGATTTACTTCACTGAGTCAAATTCTCGGAAGTTCATTGAGGGTGATGCAATCAATAGTGATACATTGATACTATTGATACTATTCTTTATTGCTGAATAGTGTTCCATGGTTTAGATATATTATAATTTGCTTAATCATTCACCTGTTAAAGGACATCTGCCTTCCTGTGAGTTAATTGAACATTTTTTTAAGATTTCATTACGATTTATTCATAGTGTTTTTGATTGTATCATTTTGTATAGTTTTCTTAGTTGTTGCTTTGGATATCATATTTGTACGTAACTTATCATAGTCTACTAGTATCAATGTCTACAACTTCAAGTGAAATGTGAAAACTTTACTTCCATTTTTTCTCATAAACTTAATCACTTTTAAATATTATTGTCTTTAGTATTAGAAAGTATTATAATTTTTAATTGTCATATATGACTTAGAAATTTCAAGAGAGTAGTTCATTGTATATACTCATATTTCTACATTTTCCATTTTTCTTTCTTCCTTCCTTATATTCCAAGTTTCCTTCTTTAATCATTTCCTTTCTGTTTGAAGAAACTCCTCTATCCATTCTTTAAAGGTAGGTCTTCTACAGACAAACTTTTCAATTTCCTTTATCTGAGAATGCCTTTATTTTCCCTTCTTCTCTGAAGGTTAGTATTGCTGGGTATAGAATTATGGTTAACAATACTTGTCTTTGATTACCTGAAAAATGTTGTGACACTGCCTTCTTGCCTCCACGCTTTTAGATAAGGAACCTGTTGTTATTCAAATTAGTGTTCCCCTGTATGTAATGTGTTCTGTCTGCTTTCATGATTGTTTTTCTTTGCCTTCAGTTTATAGAAGTTTAATTATGGGGTGTCTTAGTGTAGTTTTGTTTAGATTTATTGTATTTGGATTCACTCAACTCCTTGATCCTATCAATTATGTCTTCTGACAAATTTTTTCTGGAAACTGGAAAGTTTTCAGCCTTCACTTCTTTGAATATTCTTTTAGCCCCACTTTCTTATTTCTCCCTTTTTGGGACTTCAGTGAACATAATATTGGACTTTTTGTTATTGTGCCACAGGTTCCTGAAACTCTGTTCACTTTTTTGTGTGTCAATTTATTTTCCTCTCTGTTATCCAAATTGGGTAAATTCTATTTATCTCTCCTCAAGTTTACTGACCCTATCCTCTATAATCTCCACTCTTCTGATAAAACCGTTAAGGACTTTATTATTTTAGTTATTGCATTTTTAGTTCTATAATTTCCATTTGATTGTTTCTTATAGCTTCTACTTTTGTTGAGCTTTTTTTTTCTTCATTTGTTTCAAGAGAATGCTTGGTGACATCTTTTTATGACTGCTTTGTCAGATAATTCCAACATCTGATATACCTTGGCATTGTCATCAGATGACTATCATTTAAGTTTTGATGTCAATCAAGTTGTGATGCTCCTGGGTTCTTGGTCTGATGAGTGATTCTTAGCTAGGTAAGTGAAAGGAGTCTCAGAATTGGTACTAAGTAAGACCAGTTCCCCCTGGCTGCTAATTGTCAGTGGGCCTCCTGATTGATTCCTCGTTGCTGGTGCCACTTTTTGGTTGTAGTGGAATTCCCGTTTGATCTGGGGGAAAATTTGTATACCAGGAGTGACTTCTGTTGCTATGTTGGTAGTTGAGAGACAATCTGCTAGTCCTGGAGTCCCTAATTAGCTCACCTTCCTCTTCCCACTTTTCAGAATCCTCATTTGGTTGCTTGTTGTGTTATTTCCAATAGCTATAGCTGTATTTAGTGGGGAGTAGCAGGGAGAAACAAGTCTATGCCATCTTCTCTGGATCAGAAATCTTTGATTTTATTTTAAATTAATTTAATTGCTTTACACAGAATCATCCAAAGAGTTAAGGCTTAAGTGAAGTGATTTCTATAAAATTAATAGTGTGATATCAATATCACTATATATATAATTTTAAATACATAATAAATTATAAAATAAAAAATGTTCATCTGAAACAGTTGGGCATGTCAATTGTAGTATGCATACCATACCACATTGGGAAATATTGTACTACAATATTATGCACTTAAAATAATTTGGGTTTTTCATACTTTAACTGTTTAAAAGATTAGTATCTCCTTTATTAACTTGTTACTTGCTCAGAACCCAACTTCTCCCTCTCAGAACACTGCTGCCATGTTATGAGAAACCCAAGTACACTGAGAGGTAGCAACTTGGGGCGCCAGTCAACAGCTCAAACTTTGAGTCATTCTAGCCCAGATATTGGAAATGAGAATGGAGAAATTTCTAGCCCAAAGCCAGCTAAGTTCCAGTCATTGCAGAGTGGACACAGTCATCCTTACTTCACCCCATTTGAATTCTTGATCCACAAATCTATAAGCATAATAAAATGACTACTTTTTATGCCACTGATCTTCAGGTGGTTTATTATGCAACAATAGATAACAGGAACAGTAATGCTGTACATTAGTATTCTTGTGATGATCTTGATGAGATTTAGTAAAAATCTCATACAGTGCTTATCCAAAGTTTTGTAGCTTGGAGACTGTACCATCAAGACTGGATATTAGTGTAGTGAACTGGATTTCTAGTTAGTTCAACTAGCATTTGTTTAATGATAAGCATGTAAAAAACACTCTCCAGACACTCTAATCTTGATATTATCATCTATTTAAAGTGCCACACTCTAGCCAAGCAATGTTATTCACATAATTGTCCTTAAAGAGCCACTTTTGAGCTTTGAATTTTTCAATTTCCAGAAAAAAATTCTTTATGACCACACAGATGTTCTTTTGATGTAAACTCATTATCAAAGCCTGTGACATATTATTGGTTGAAGAATTATGGCACATAGGTCTTAGAAAATTTTAACAACTTTGGATCTCTTCATTGTACATGGAAATGTGATTTGTGAAAATTCACTTTACTATGGAAAAGCACATTGCATTTTTATGTGAATGTTAAAACTTTATTAAGCTATATTTGTGATATTAATTATTTTCACACAGTCCTTTGATTTTACTGGCATATTTTTTTCTTCCACAAATTGCTGTTCATACTTTATAGCAGTTGATCTGCTGTTACCCATTAAACCTCCAGGGGTGGTTCTTTATCATCGTCCATAAAAAGGTTGTCATCCATGTGTAATGGAGCTTTGACAGAGGAAGTTTGTTCTGATCATACACCTAAGTTGGACTTCACTCTTCCAGAAATTCAGAGGGCACTGGCATATCACAGTAAATTTTGAAAGTCTTGTTAAACCCCAGGGCCTCATAAATAAATTTGCTAATAGCATGCTCAAAGAATAAATGGTATATATTTTAATATATCCCCCAATAGGCACATCAAGAACCAAACATGAAATCAGCCTATTTTGCCTGAGAACATCAAGATGAATCAGGAACCAGTCTTATCTGATCTTGGAGGTCATTAAAGAAAGTTCTTTCTTCAAATGAAAGCATATTTCTTCCCTCTATGGCAAAGTCAAATATCCTATGGAATATAAATTTCTCTCAAATCAGAGTTAGAGAAATATAAATTTAGTTATTTCCTCCAAAGTTTGTGTAAAACAAAATACAACAACTTTTTGAAAGCAGGGTTCATGCCATTACTTCAGTGTAGCTCAAAATCTTGCACCTCATCCAGCACATAACAGGCATCAAATAGTTTTTACCTTGAAAAGAATTTAATTTACATACAACTAAATCCTGAGGTCCACACATATCTTAATTCAACAACAATATTAGCTAATACAGGAGCCAAGACTCCCCCCCAAATTAAAAAAATTAATAAAAAAAAAAATTAAAAATTAATTAAAAAGTTAATAAATCCCTCTTTTACAGGAACTTGTCAAACTATAAGCATCTGAATGAGTACCCATCAGTCTACATATAAAAATTTACTTACACTGCAGTAGGAATCTGGAAGATTCCTAAAATCCCACTGTTAATACAACTAATTTGGGAGAAGAAAAGAGAGAAAGACTTTCAGGCTCAGAGAACAGTGTGAAACCAATCTAATGTGAGTATGGTCCAGCATTTGAGGTCATGAGAATGGCACTGAAAACTCCTGAGAATGGAACTAATCAGATGAAGACCCAGGTGCACTTGATTTTAAGCATTTTCTTTTTCAACACTCAAAGTTTTGATTATTATGCTGTAGGCTATCTCTTCTTCATCTTTTTTTTTTTTTTTTCCATTATTTCCACCATCTGGCATAGTCAAATGTCACTGAGCTGGGAGCCAGAAGACCCTAGTAAGGCAGCATCTCTAAGACTATCTCTAAATTTTCTTTGTCTCTCAAAGTCTGTGATATAACCACAAAGAGGAGTGGAGACAGACTGCTACTTCAAAATGTTGAACCATATTTCATTTTATTTAACCTCTTAGGTGCTACACAGTTATCTGGGAATTACTGGTATTGAGTATCTGCAAAGTTGATAGAATCATGTGAAAATGTACTTTAATCTATTTGTTCTTTTGTCTTATGTGAGTTGGTTTTAACGTACAGTCAATAACGTGGAAATAAATCGACCTACAGAACTTATTCTGTGTAACTTACTTTGTGAGGGGTTTCAAATTGTATTATGCAGTGTACATACATATGCATATATTTATCATTCTTGATAGTAATTTAAGTGTATTTTATAATATTCTTGAATATATTGAGAGTCTCTCAAGCAATGACAAAGAATGGAACATTTGTTTATATTTAATGGAGTTCAGAACCATATTGTCTACAACAAAAAAAACACAATGGTACTTATTATTTTGTTGTAGACAATTTGGTTCTGAACCCCATTAAATATAAACAACAAATAAAAAATTGCTTGCCATATCAGTAGGCAAATGATGTCACAGTCACCAGCGATTGCAGCCCTCCAAGGTGAGCTGGTGAGCCCTGAGAGAACTCAGAAAGGAAACAAAGAATACCTGCCATCCAGCAGCCATCAGACTGCAGCCACTCCCAATGGTGAGCCCTGAGGAAACTCAGGATGTGAAAACAAGAATACTGGCCCCGATAGCTGAGGTGCATATTAAGGGAATGATTTCAATGAGCCAAAACTCTTGCATCTTCCCATACGCAGAAAGGCTCTAAAGCCCTTAACTTGAGATATCTAGTTTTCTTTAATTAACAGTAATCCTTTGTTCTTACTACCTGCCCTTTATTGCAAAACTCCTATGTATCCTAGCTCCCCCTTCGCCTCCTTGGAGCAGTTATCTCAGGGTTACTTGAGATGCTCTCTCCCAGGCTTGAAGTCCTCAGTATGTCCACCGAATAACTCATAACTCTCAAAATTAAAAAAAAAAAACCCACAATGGTACTAACTAATGGTATAAACAAAGGAAAATTGCAGGAGAAAATGAACTTAAATAGTGGGAATAAATTAGACCAAGTTACCTTGGGATTTCAAACAAAACCTTAGGAGCCAATACTGGTCTACATTTCTCTGCTCTTTATTAGTATTTTTATTAATGTTCAGTGTAGGGGGAATCATTTTAATAACATTACATATTCCATACTTTTATAATTTTTTAGAGTTGTCTCTATGGGAATAGAGGCTCTGTGTGTGTGTGTGTGTGTGTGTGTGTGTGTGTGTGTATGTGTATGTGTATGTGTGTGTGTTACCTCAGGTAGTTGATGATATTCTTAGATGATACAGATGACAAAGATCATCAGGACCTGTACAGTTTTGAATGAATTCCAGATATCTTGGAAAATGAAGCAAAAAAGAAATGGAGATTACACTGTGAAAATTAGGGTTCAATACTGAAATTTAATAACATGATTTAGTATAACAATATATAGCATGTTAAATCATAAAATGTTAGTTCTAAACAGAAAAGATTGTTTCTAAAAATTCGCACTAGATCAAGTAAAAAGAATTCTTTTAAGTAAAGGTCAAATGGAAACATCACTGTGAACTCATGATCTTTGGATTTCTTACTTTATTAATAAAGTGATTCCCTCTTCTAAGGTCACTTGCCTAACATTGGGATTTATGCTTCACTGGTGCCTAGATTTGCATCTCTAACACTCTCTTGACAGCCACTTGAAGAATAATTGGTCTCATGTCTTGGCACAAAAAGTAAAGATTATCCTGGAATGTGTTGTTTTCAGAAGCAGGGAGACTCAGTAATTTCTGTGTTAGTGTTAAACCAGACAATTTGGTCATTCTGGAAAGAGGGCTTTTAGTGGACAAATTTTGACAGAGCATCAAGAGGAAAAAATGATTAATGTCAATGGAAACATTCCCAAGATAAGCTACAGTGTTGAAACAAAATGCAGATTTAAATATGTGTTAAAAGTTTGTTATTTTGCCCACATGAGCTTCCAATATTGTCTCTGAAAGTATTATATATAAAGTGACCAACACAAATTATGAGCCCAAAATAAAGCTGTGGCCAACTTCCTAGATATATATACTGGAGCTCTGGTGGCCCAGCTTTGCTCTTTTTTTTTTCTTATTTATTTATTTAATTTTAAATTTATTTATTTATTTATTTTTGGCTATGTTGGGTCTTTGTTGCTGCATGCGCTTTCTTTAGTTGCGGCGAGCGGGAGCTACTCTTTGCTGTGGTGAGCGGTCTTCTCATTGCAGTGGCTTCTCTTGTTGCGGAGCACGGGTTCTAGGCACGTGGGCGTCAGTAGTTGTGGCACATGGGCTCAGTAGTTGTGGCTCACAGGCTCTAGCCCAGGCTCAGTAGTTGTGGAGCACAGGGCTTAGTTGCTCTGCAGCATGTGGGATCTTCCTGGATCAGGCTCAAACCCGTGTCCCCTGCATTGGCAGGTGGATTCTTAACCACTGCACCACCAGGGAAGTCCCACAGCTTGGCTCTTATTTGTAAACTGCTGTAGAATTTGTATTTTGATTGCTTGGTTAGTGCTATGTGGGAAGTCATGAGTTAAAGACTGGGTTGTCAGTGATAAAATGAAAAAAGAAAGAAAAAGGAGAAGAGAGAAGAAGAGAAGAGAAAGGAACGGGAAGGGAGGGAAAGGAAAGGAAAGAGAAAAC
Organism: Neophocaena asiaeorientalis asiaeorientalis; assembly: GCF_003031525.2. Taxonomy (NCBI): domain Eukaryota; kingdom Metazoa; phylum Chordata; class Mammalia; order Artiodactyla; family Phocoenidae; genus Neophocaena; species Neophocaena asiaeorientalis. Next base: position 12,537,674 of record NW_020174698.1, on the reverse strand, counting down.
CTGAGCTGGGATCAGTTTTGGGAAACTGAATACAAGCCATGTGTTTAACAATAGGGTAATACATGCAGAGCCTGACTTGGCCCTCTCCTGTCATTTCCTAGATGGAATCTGAGGCAGGGTAGGCTTTGGTGTGGAAGTATTGTCCCAGACTGTGTGGACACAAACTGAAGTGTATTTTAATTTCAGTGGAGCATAGAATTAAATTAATTGAAAGTTAACTCAGAAGGACAGAGAATTATCCATGAAATAAATACTCTCATGATCACTTGGGCAGGACAGCTTTGGAAGGGTAGGAGGGGATAGCAGTTTGATTCAAAAAATGCATTGTCAAAGAACCCAGTAGTTTGGGGTTTTCCTAAAATATAATAATTCCTTGATAATTTATTACATAATAGAATTCCTAAAATGCTATTTTGACAACTGGGCCTAACTAGAGATGGGGCAAGGTGCTACTCAGTTTGAAGGGCAATTATTAAGGATATGTATTTGTAATTAAATTTGTTTTAGGCTAGAGAGAAATTCTTCCTTTATCTCATCTGTGAAGTGGGATGCTGACCCTAAAGAATAGATTTCAGGTGTTCCCAAAAGGGATCAACACTCCTGAAAAATATGTCATGAAAACCCCTTGAACTGAACATATGTATAAAATAAGCTGCTTTGTCTTATAATACTTTGAATATGAACTGTGTTTTTAGGGGAGGGATGGGTAACGGATCTTTTGAAAACGTCATTGCACTGATACCATACACTAAATGTGTACATGCAAGTCATAAAGTATGAGTAATATTTACAACATACATTTCAAAGAGTCAATGTCCAAAATGAATAAAATCCTCTTTAAATCAACAAGTAAAACATAAGACACCCCAATCGAAAAAGAGGGAGGATAAAAACAGAACTTTGTGAAAAGAAGTAAACATTCCTAAAAAAAACATGAAAAAGTTATCAGGGAAGTGGAAATTAAAATTTTTTTTTCTCATAATATTAGGAAAAATAAGAGCTTGTTAATGTCTCCTGATGGTCATAGTGAGAGAAAATGGATACTCACATGAATGATTGGTAGAAATTTGTGTGGCTTTATTTGAAGTCAATTGGTAGTATTATCATACAATTGAAATGCACCTATCTTTCAACTCAACATTTAGGATACTGATGTCAAAGAAATACATGAACATAAAGAAACACATACAAAGGTGTTCACTGCTAGAGAGGGTATAAAGTTTTAATACATAGTCTCATCTTCATGGAGTTTATTTGGCTGTAAAGTTAAGACATATATAAGAAAAATGTTAAACCAGCATATTTAAGTGTTCTAATTCAAACAATGCATAAATGATTAGAAAGAAAAATATAGTATGACCTGGGTTTCTCAGAAAAGATTCTATGAAGAAGGTAAAATTCTGGTTTATAAAGCTGTATATGTAATTATTATTAAAAGGTGAGCCTTTATTAATTAGAATATAAGTTCTATTAAGGCAGGTTTTTTTGGTTTGTTTTATTTATTGCTGTTTCCCAACATTTAGAACAGTGCCTAGCATAAACTGGTCAATGAGTACATGTTTGTTAAAGAAATTAAATTACATAAAACATGTAAAATAATGAAAATTCTCAAATAAAGAAGTTTCCAGATGTAAAACTAAGTATTATAAAATAATAATAAACAGTAGAAAAAAATTGCCTCATTAACCCCATTATATTATAGGCAGTCAAGGAATAACACTACCAGCTGAATACAGTAATTTTGTTTAATTCTCTGTGAAATATGCCTCTAAAAGAATCTAAAATGACAGAGAATTTTTATCATTTTAAAAACAAAGTAAACTCAAAGTAACTCTCAACGGAATCCTAAAGGCACTATGTCTAAGCTTTAAAATAATATTTATCCCTCTACATTCTGAATTAAATTAATTGCTTGCTCTTTTCATAAGTAGCATTGGTCTAAGCTGTCAGTTTAACTGAGTGAAACACTTCATCATTCTGGCTATATCCAAAATCAAACATTGTTGGAAAATTTAAGTCCACTTTGCTCTGTTAAATAAAAGAAGTGCTTGAGATTTCTGTATTTCTAAAAGTATAGATCAAAAGATGTGTTAGCATATGCTAAATAGAAAGGGAATTATCGAATTCTAATATTGAAATCCTTAGAGATGGTCTACTCCTACACAATTTTATTTATCTTATAAATAAAAGCTTAGATGACTCACTGAGACTTTAAAATCAGAAAGACTTGCATAGGAATCAGTTCTGAATATTAACTGTGAAACCCTGAGGAAGTTTATAATATCTCTTGGTTTCAGTTTTCCCCTCTATAAAATGGGAATAATAATATCTTCTTGTCAGAGTTTTGGGATAAAATAATATATGTAGCATTCTTAGCACTGTGCTTTAGACATTTAATCCCTCAATAAATGATAACTGTTCTACACAGTGGTAATGTTAATTACTATTGTTAGTAGCAGAAATGCTCAAAGTGACACACCTTTCATTGAGTGACTGGTCCAGTTGGAGGTTGACCCTGAGTTAACAACTCAGCAATTCTCAGTCTGTTTATTTATTCATTGATTAATGGTCACAACAAATTATTTACAAGTGGAATAAATGATAGCACATATTAAGCAAAAACAAAACATCTACATTAGTATATAGCACATATTTGTAGGGAAAAATTACAAAATTTTAGTATCGTGTACTTTCTTTAACTGATATAAAAGCTTTTTTAAAAAATTTCTAATTAGAGACATGTCACAAGGAAGAAGGAGCATTAATATGGCTTTATGATGAGATATCAAATTTGATCTATTACGTTAACTCACTTTAGAGGCCAAATACCCATTGAATGGAAAAAGTTTAAGAAAAAAAAAGTAACAAGTCATCTACAACAAGCGATAGGAGATTAATTAATGATGACAGAATGCCTTGAACCATCAGAGCTTAAGTGTTAGCATCCTTGACGAAAAAGAAACCTTCAAAACAGATGGTTCATTGGTATGTAGCCATAATAAACCCCCACCCCCCGAAGTCAATTGAATGAGGGTATTTTTTCTTCTAAAATGAGAGTTTACCAGTTATACAGTAGTGTCAACTGAGAGCTACAGAATTTGCCTAGCCATACCTTAGGAATAAAAGCTGTTAAATGAGGTACTGCCAAACCAAGGCAGCCTGCCTGTCATTATCAAGCTGGCTTCCTGAAATACTTGGCTGCTTCTAATAAGTCAGTGGTCAGGTAGATAAAGCCATTTTTCAGAGAGGTTGGAGCGCTGTGTCCTAGTACCAAATGTATTATCTGCTAAGGAATTATTCATAACTTTGAACAAATTCCAGTTTTCTTTTGTATGTGGCAAAGTGAAGACATATTTGTGGAAGTGTTTTGGAAGGCTTTTGTGCTAATCACTACCCTGTTAGATGTTTATATTTCTTAAATTATTTTAAGGAAAACTTTCACCATTGTCCTTCAAAAAACCCCTTTTCAACAGCCAAAAGAAAACCAGTCCTGTTAGCTTTTGTCTTTTTTCTTATCAAGTTCACACTCTGATATATGGAGTAATAAATAATGATATGCACAAAAGTCAAAAGAAAAATGAAGACAAGCAGAAGTTTTAAATTTTCCACGAATTAGATCCCTTTGAAATTGGTATTAATAGAATAAAGTTAATAACTGTTAATAATAACAATTATAATAATAGTAATATCACAGACTAGATGCTGGAACAACATTGTCTTATTGCAGAGGTCATCACAGTCAATAGTCATTTCTTACAAAATCTTAAGCAGTAGGTCAGCACTCACAGTTTAATTTTCTAGCAGAATCTGAAACTCACAGACACAGAGCAATACAGGATCAGACTAACATCATAACTCTTAGTCTTACACTGGGCTCACTGGATTTCTGGGGAAGGTCCTTCCTCATTCTCTCTCCATCACCAACTAGAGTAAGCCTACTTTGTCACACATAAGAACTGTGCAGCTAAATTTTCAACCTCTTCGCAAAATGTCAAAGCTTTCTATGTCTGTATGTTTCCTAGTCTCCTTTGTTTATTTAGGTTTCTATGCCTCCCAGCAGAGCTGTCAGAAGTCAGTTTTTAAAAGATTATGCAGAAATGGGAAAGCATGAAGTCAGAGCAATCAAGTTACCATCATTTTTTATTCAGCCACACAAGGGACTGATACTGTTAAGGATCTTAGAATATACTGAGTAGAAAAAGAGAGAAAAGCAGTAGATTCTGCTGAATAGCTATTAAAGAAGGAGGCATTCCCTCTTCTTCCAGCTAAGGGATTCATCTACAGGTATATATTTTATAACTAAAGCTTATCTTCCAATGACAGATTTTTTTTTCAGGTTTTGCATGTCTTGAAGTTTTTATAATTTGGGAACCCCTCTTTTTTTTTCTTTTTTTATTGGATAAATTTGACTTATAACATGATATACATATATCTATATATATATTACTTATCCACCTATGAATGAACACTTAGGTTGCTTCCATGTCTTGGCCATTGTAAATAGTGTTGCAATAAACATTGGAGTGCATATATCTTTTTGAATTAGTGTTTTTGTATTCTTCAGTTAAATATCCAGAAGTGAAATTGCTGGATCATATGGCAGTTCTACTTTTTGTTTTTTGAGGAAGCTCCATACTGTTTTCTATAGTGGCTGCTTCTATAGTGGCTGCACCAATTTACACCTATGGTGCATGAAGGTTCCCTTTTCTTCACATCCTCACCGACACTTGTTATTTGTCTTTTTGATGATAGCCAGTCTGACCAGTGTGAGGTAGCATCTCATTGTGGTTTTGATTTGCATTTCTCTAATGATTAGTGATGTTGAGCGTCTTCTTATGTGTCTGTTGACCATTTTTATATCTTCTTTAGAAAAATGTCTGTTCAGGTCCTCTACCCATGTTTTAATTGTGTTGTTTGTTTTTTCTATGTTGAGTTGTATGCGTATTTTAAATATTAACACTTTATCAAATATGGTTTGCAAATATCTTTTCCCATTCAATGGCTGCCACCCAACTCCCAATCTCCCACCCTGAGCAACTGAGTGAATGGAGGTGGCACTTATTATAATGGGGAGTGCTGAGAAAATAGGAGTTCGGTTACTTTCTGGTTAAGTCTGAGATGACTATTAGACATCATGGTAGAGATGCTGAGTAGGAAGTTGACTATGAGACTGGAGTTAAAAGTTTAAAGATCTGGCCTGGAGATCTTTAACCAGCCAAAACAATAGCTGGAGGACTCACATTTCCCGATTTAAAAACTTACTACAAAGCTAAAGTAATCAAAAGAGTGTAATACTGGCATAAAGATAAACACATAGACAAATGGAATAAAATAGGGTACAGAAATAAATCCTCACATCTACAGGTCAAAATACTTCTGACAAGGGAATCAAGACCATTGAAGGGAAAAAGGACAGTCTTCAAAAATGGTACTTAGAAAACTGGATAGCCATATGCAGAAGAATCAAGTTGGATCTACCTAACACCATATAAAAACATTAACTCAAAATAGATTTATGACCTAAATGTGAAGCCTAAACTATAAAGCGCTTAGGAGAAAACATAAGGCAGAAGCTTCATGACACTGGATTTGGCAATAATTTCTTGGATATACACCAAAGGCACAGGCCACAAAAGAAAAAATAGACAAATTGGACTTCATAAAAAATTTTTTTAAATTGTGCATCAAATGACACTATTAGAATAAAAAGGCAACCCACAGAATGGGAGAAAATATTTGCATACTTTAATATTTAGAACATATAGAGAACTCCTAAAACTCGACTACAAAAACAACCCAATTCAAAACTGGGCAAAGGACTTGAATAGGCATTTCTCCAAAGGACATATAGTAGGTCCTCTGTTATCCACAGATTCCACATCTGTGAATTCAACCAAGCACAGATCAAAAATATTTGATAAAAAGAAATTCCAGGATGTCCCAAAAAGCAAAACTTGAATTTGCTTCATGTGGGCAACTATTTACATAGCATTTACATTGTATTTACAACTGTTTACCTTGTACTAGGTATTATAAGTAATCTAGAGATGATTTAAAGTACACAGGAGGATATGTATATGTTACATGCAATGACAACCCCACTTTATTTAAGGGATTTGAACATCCGTGGATTTTGGTGTCTGCTGGGGTCTTAGAAACAATCCTCCTACAGACACCAGATGACAGATGTATACAGATATATACAAATGGTCAATAAGCACATGAATATATGCTCAATATCATTAGTAATCAAGGAAATGTAAATCAAAACTACAGTGACAAAAAAAAAAAAAAAAAAACTACAGTGACGTACCACCCATTAGGATGGCTACTAATCAAAAAAATACAGAAAATAGCAAGTGTTGGCGAGGAAGTGGAGAAATTGGAACTCTTGCATACTGTTGGAGTGCAGAATGGTACAGCAGCTGTGCAAAACAGTATGACAGCTCCTCAAAAAATTAAAGATAGAATTACCATGTGATCCAGCTATTTCACTTTTTGGTATATACTCAAAATAATTGAAAGCAGGGTCTTTAAGATGTATTCGTACACTCATGTTCATAGCAACGTCATTCACAATAGCTAAAATGTAGAACCCAAGTGTTCATTGAAGGATGAATGGAGAAGCCAAATGTGGTATATACATACTATTAAATACTATTCATCCTTAAAAAAAGAAAATATGGGACTTCCCTGGTGGTCCAGTGGTTAAGACTCCACACTACCCACAGGGGGCCTGGGTTCGATCCCTGGGTGGGGAACTGGATCCCACATGCATGCCACGGCTGAGAGTCCACATGCCACAACAAAGATCCCGCATGCCACAACTAAGACCTGGAGCAGCCAAATAAATAAAAAAATATTAAAAAAAGAAAAGAAAATGTGACACATGCTACAACATGGATGAATGTTGAGGACATTATGCTAAGTGAAATAAGCCAGTCACAAAGCAACAAATACTGTGTGACTCTACTTATATGAGGTGCTTAGAAGTAGTTAAAATCATAGAGACAGAAAGTAGAACGGTGGTTGCCAGGGGCTAAGGGAGGGGAATGGGGAATTATGTTTAACGGTTATAGCATTTCAGTTTGGCAAGATGCAAGGAGTTCTGGAGATGCATAGTGGCAATGGTTGCACAACAAAAACGAATGTGTTTAAATCACTGAACTGTACACTTGAAAATGGTTAGATAGTAAATTTTATGTTATATGTAGTTTACCACAATAAAAAAAAAAAGGAAAAACTATGCAGATTGGGCTAGAATTTGGGCATGATTTGGAAACAGGGAGAATTCAGTTTTACATTTTTAAATCTTCATTTTAAATAGCTTTTGTAAGCTTTAAACCTGGGATTTGCTGTTGGATTGGATGTGGGGTGTGAATGAAAGAAAGAAAAACACATTCCCTAAATTGTTCAACCATGAGTATTCACTAAATGCAAATGGAGGCTTCAGTTTAAAAAGTGGTGGAGGAGAGATATTGAAGTTAACTTAGTTTTTGGACAGTGATATATTTATCCTAATGATCTTCTGGTTTCTATATTAGAGCCGCCTTATTTTAACAATCTACGTCATTTATACTTCTTCCTAATTTTAAAGATTCTAGAAATCTTACAGTATTCCTCAGTGGTATATAAAAATACAACATACCTCATGCTATTAAACTGTAAATAATTCAAGTACGTACTCATATTTGCCTATGATCAAGTAATCCTTTTAAAATGACATTTATATCTGCTCTCCTCAGAAATGCCTCTTACTACCCACTGCTTATGAATAAAGATTCAGCATCTCAGCCTGGATTTGAGGCCCTTCACAATCTGAACTGTGCTCCAGTCTTTCCTTCCACATTAATTTCTCACTATTCCCAAACATAAACGATTTAAACCTCACAAGAACAGACACATCCTAATTTTACCCAAACACAATGCTCCCAAACCTTACTCTGTACTTTTTACTCATGCTAATCCCTCTGCCTAGAATTCCTTTCTTTCTCAAATTCAAATTCCCAAACCCTCTAAGATGAAAATTATGAAGTTATTCTCATTCATTTCCTCTTGTATCTGTGTCTCCAGTCAGTTAACTACCACAGGATTTGGTGTTTTAATGACTGTATTTATTCATTCCATGCATATTTATTGTCCTCTCCAATTCAATTCAAAATTTGTTGATTATCTTTTGTGGGCAAGATGTTATTTATAGGCACTTTGAAAATAAGAATCACATCTTATTTTTCCCTCACAACTTCCATAACATTTGTTTAATGTTCTCAATAAATACTTGTTGAATGAATGGACTAATTAACATACATTTATAGATTTTATTCTGACTCAGATGAGTGCAGTGGATATCATTAGTACCCTGACCAGTAACCCATTACTCACTGCAGCCAGTGCCTATGATGGTGGCTAACATCTGACACATGTGATCTCTTCCTAGACTGGCCCTTGATTGATGGGTGAAACCTCATGTGGAGAAGCCTGGAGAGTAACCATCATCTCATCTAGCTGGTGATTATATGATAAGGGGGCACAAAATACCTTCTCTAAATTGGGACAGTTATAAAACAACTTATAGTCTAGAGCTTTTTTGTGCCACTCTGCTGCTCACCATCAGGTTGAGGCAAGCCTTTACTTGGGACTACATCTTTACTTGGCTCTTCCCCCTCACTTTTTACTGCTTTATCCTGAAGTGCACTTCCTCAATAAATCATGTACATGCAAATCCCTGCCTCAGGCTCCGCTCTGAAAAGTCCAAATAAAATTTCTGGGTGACCCAGGGAAATTTTTACAGTTTAGACCCTTTTGCTTGTGTTTCAGAGGCCTAACTGGGGGGTGATGCTAAGAATTAAACTGAGGCAAAATGGTCTAGAGAACACTAACGTTTTGTTTGTCTTGCTTTTATTTGCTTATTTTAGATAACATAGCTGTTGAAAATTTTTAAGGTGGATGAGGTTTAGCTACTTCTTTAAAAACCTCATTGTTAAGTTATAATTAGCTCAAGTCTCAATCTAAATTCTACCACACATCAGATATGTATTAACTAAATATTGACTAGCAAGCACACATATAACATGAAAAAATAAAATTAACTATTTGTGAAAACTTTAAAAGTATTCTGTAACTTTACAAATGATAAAATAAATAAGGAGTAAAAATATTGACTTATTTTGATTACATGAAGAGTAATATCTTCTCGCCTACCAGGATAAAAGTGACAATAGTTAATAAATTTGGATACATGGACAGAGAAACAGTATTAGGGAACTATTGTGAGGTTAATAGTGTATCTTTGGAGTTTGCAGAATATAACTGGAGAAATACATGCTTAGCTCAGGCAAGGGTTATGAAAGTGGTGAATGTTTCTGGACTAAAATATTTTCTCCCAACTTGAATCTCCGTGAGTGAGCTCAGCTAGGTAAAGTGTGTGAAATGAGAAAGGAAGATTAAACCCTGGGAAATATTAATATTATGGGGCTGGGTGAACCTGAGGAGCCCAAAAGAAGATTGATAAAGAGGAGGTTCTTAGGCTAGATGGAAGATATATAGAGAAAAGTGAGGCAGGAATCAACAGAGAAAAGATTTCAATGAAAAGATGTTTAATAAATTTAAATTCTCCAACGAGATCCTGATAAGAGTATAAAAGTGTCTACACGAATGGATAAGAGTAGAAGGTGTCTGTTGGATTTGGTAGTTAGGAGTTTTCAGTAATCTTTCCTGGGGTGGATTGAGCAGTGAAAGGGAGATGATGTAATGGAGCAGGGCGCCCATACTCTGACTTTAACAAGCTTGACACAAGCTTCATTCATTCATTCATTCATTCATTCTTCAAAGTGAAGGGTAAATTTAAGATGGTAAAACTCATTCAAAGTTGGATGGGGAGGCAAATGTTCCCAGATTTAGTGAGAGATAAATTAATAAAACCTAGTATTAGATAAATACCTAAGTGACAAACTTGAAATGGGATTATTAATAAGAATGTGAACTATACAGTAGGCATATCTCCGCCCTGTTAAAAGTGGCATTATGTGAAAATCGCTTACCTTTTAAATAGCCCCTGTGCCAATTAGAAAGTGCACTCAAGCACACTGAATAAACAAATGAGGCTATATGCCAGTTTTTATGTTCATATAGTCATTTTTTCTACATTAGCACTTTTCAACATGGCTCTGTGTTCTCTTCCTACCCTGGGATCCAAGCTCTTCTCAGAGACATATTAAGGGGAATGAAGAATGATCCAGGTAGCAGGCTGCTTTAAGTGCTCTGACCTTAGGACCATCTCCACAGGGCACCTGCAACTAGAGAGCAAGAATCTCCCTTTATGCCTTAAAGAAAATAATATCTTATCATTTATTAATATCTGTATGTAGGAAGGAAATGAAAGCAGCTCTCGTCCTTCATACTTCTGTCTCTCTATTTTTTTCGATTTACTTTTTTACAATTTTTTTTTTGCGGTACACGGGCCTCTCACTGTTGTGGCCTCTCCCGTCGCGGAGCACAGGCTCCGGACAAGCAGGCTCAGCGGCCATGGCTCACGGGCCCAGCCGCTCTGCGGCATGTGGGATCTTCGCGGACCGGGGCACGAACCCACGTCCCCTGCATCGGCAGGCGGACTCTCAACCACTGCGCCACCAGGGAAGCTCCAATTATTTTTATTGTGATAAAATACATATAGCATAAAATTTACCATCTTAAACCTTTTTAAGTGTACAGGTCACTGTTATTTAATACATCCAAAGTGTTGTGCAGCCATCACCACCATCCAATCTCCATAGCTCTTTTCATCTTTCAAAACTGAAACTGTGTGTCCATTAAACACTAATTTCCCCCTCTCCTGAGCCCCTGGCAACCACCATTCTACTTTCTGTCTCTATAATTTTGACTATTCTAGTATCTCATGTAAGTAGAATCATACAGTATTTGTCTGGCTTATTTACTTAGCATAAAGTCGTGAAGATTCATGCAAGTTGTAGCATGTGTCAGAATTTTCTTTCCCTTTCTACCTTTTTAAAGGTGTATCTCAAGCAGTGACATATAGGATAATGTGACAGTCCGTCTACACATTGATTCTAAGTATATTTGACCAGGCAGTAGACGATATTGTAAGTTCTCTGGAATTTGCCATCTCAGAATATTTTCTTTAATTCTTTTTCTCATGATGTTACCTTTTGTCTGTGGTACAGATTCTTCCCAAACTCCTCTCCAATTCTTTCCCCCACATAGAGTTAAGTAGACCATTTGTGATGTCATATTTACTTTATTTTGTGCATTTTTCCTATTGTAATCCCATTATGATAAGGTGAGGGCCCCGCTGAGGGAATAACCTTCAAAGGTTTATGTGTCATTTCAACCTTCTAAAACCTTACCATCATCTGGTTAAAATCCCAGTGTATTATTGGCTTACTTCACTTCCCACATTTTACTGATAGTAGCTAACCCAGATAATTTCTCCATCAACCTATAATGGCCATTCAACAGCACCATCATTATAAACTAACCTGCTCAGGGATCATCTATAGTAGAAAGTGGTACCAGGGAGCTCTTATAGCTTACCATTTTATTGCATTGCCTTAAGAGTCTGTCTTAACATGCAGTATAGTGAGAAAGCCTTTGTCTAAGGCTCAGAGACCCCAGATTTTAGTTCCACTTCTGTCACATACCTACTATATGCCCTTGTAGAGGTCTTATGACTAAGTTTCTTCATCTTTAAAGGATCAGAATACTTGTCCTACTGAACTGATAAGGTTGATTGGAGACTACCTAAAATAATGTGAAAAGACTTCAAAAACTCTAAAATAAAAAGTTATGTTGTTGTCATATGTGAAAACAGAAAGGGAGCAAGCAGAGCCTGCATCTCCTGTTGAAATTGCAGATACGCCCAAATATTTACGATAAGGAGCTGAAGGTAAACTAAGAAAAAACTTTTTCTTTTTAAATTTACCAACTTTATTTTCAAGCCCCCAGACTTTGGAAAATGGTGTTCTATTTCAACTGCTAAGTAATACCAGCTTTTCAAATACCACATACTTTTGGGGCTCATCCTAATACTCTTTCTGAGTCTTGCAATTCCTGTTTTGGCAAACTCACTAATACGGGCAACATAAAAAATGAATATAAAGGGAAATGCGGAGCAGGAAAAAAAATGATAAAATATTAAAGTCCAACATGTGTTTGCCCGAGGGCAGGAAAGCTTAAATATGTAAAATCTAAGACTGCTGTAAGGCTCAACTGTATTTTGTTGAATCACAGATCAATAGCTCTAATATGCATTTTATTCTGTACTCAAAAAAAAATAGCCTGATTTATCCACTGCTGGTCAAACTTATCGAGGAAGCAAAATAAATTCATTAATTATTTACAGTAAAACGTCAGATCTAATACTAAGGGACTTTGTGAGGTCACCTCACCCCTCCCCTACATACTGGCAAAAAATGCCCAAATATATTCAAAGTACAACGATTTATTTACTGACTGGTGTTTCTATTCCTAGTTCAAAATATTCCCACAGATGTACATTCCACAGTCTTCCCCTGTAACATAACTCACATTCTGAGATCACTAAAAGTGTAATGGCCTACCTTGATTATTTTATTGAATTTACAATTTAACAAATCGGTAATTTGGTGTAGTAACAACAAACTATGCCTTATCTCTTCACATAATTACCAATAATTTTGTTACATACATTATATAATTAACATTTGTATGATGTAATTTTATGCCTGTAATTACCTTGTATTTAGTCACATTTAAAGTGCCACAGATAGGTATAAAAGTCAATAAATCATTTACAAAAATTCGCAATTGAAATTAATTTGATGAAAATTCTTTAAATAAAATATAATATTTAATGTTTAATATTTGATACTTGTTTTGTGTTATGTAGCCTCATGTACTCTAAGATTTATAAATATCTGTCTCTATCACCAGATTGTGATCCCCTTGAAGTTGGAGACTCTTTCATTCATTTTTGCATTTTTTTTCTGACTAACCATGCTTGGCACATAGCAGGTGCCACCTAAAAGTGTATTGAATGAATGAAGGAATCTTAGATGTTGTAGCAGATCTTCCCACACAATAGATACTGCAATCAGAACCTAATTTTGTTTGAATGCCAATTTTCCCTGCACCTAATCTAAACCAAATATGGCAATAAATTTCCCTTTTGACATTGATTTTTCTAGGAATGACTATGTGATCCAGTCCTAGTCAGTAAGTTATAACAAGACTCCACTAGGATTCTTCTGGGAAAGATTTTCTTTCCTAATGAAAGAGGTAGACATCCAAGTAGAATGCTATTTATTCTGCTTGGCCTTTCCTTCGTGCTTGGGAAAATAAGTGAAAATGTGAAACTATGGCAACCCCGAGGGCAAGACCTCCCTGTTAGTATGAGGAGGACAACGCAGCAAGCAGAGAGGGCTGAGTGTTGGGAAGACAACGCTCCATGAATATTTTCACCTTTTTGCAGAGGCTGGACTTCACGACTGAACGGCAAAGAAACTAGAGATTGGGGATTACTCCAGGGAGATTTAGACACTCATCTTCCCTGCACTCAGTTGTTTACATTTTAAGGATAATAAAATCTTGGAACCCTCCCCTCCTCTCCCCTGAGAGGATTTGTTTACATTCCAGAGCAAAAGATAAGGGCCCTCTCTCCAGAGAGGAGAAGGGACAAAGGAACCAGCTGTCCTATATAAGCTTTGAGACATAATTTCCGTTTCCTCTCCTGTGGTGCAAACACTCCCTTGTATGCACAGGTGGCAGCAGGCTTCATAGTGTGTTGCCTTATGAACAATTGGGAGATGGGGAACCTGTGAAAGATGCTCTGTGTAGAAGCAGTGTGTTCTCTGATCTAGAGCCCTCATATTTCCTGTCGGGGTGAATAAATACATATACACATAGACTGCCTAATACTGGGTATTTTAGAACATTTTGGGTTAGTATATCAGTCCTAGAATCTCTTACGTGAGAGAATTAGATGTCATTATTTTTAAAAACATTTTTATACAGATGTTCTGTTACATATAGTTAAAGACATCCTAACTGAAACAGAATTAATCTACTTCTTACTCAGAATCATGTGGTGTAGCAGTTTTCTCTTGAACTCGTTCTAGGATTACTTTGAAAGGACCTCTATCTAATGTATGCCTGGTTTCCTAGTTAGGAAATTCATAATATTCAGCCAAATTGTACCCTCTGTTTACCCTATCTATAGCATCATGTTTAAAAATATAAAGTTTGTATTCAGATAGATCCAGGTTTTTATCCTAATTCTAGAATTTATTGGCTATATGATACTTAATCTCTGTTTTAAGCTTCAGTATCACCATTTGTAAAGTAAGCAAAACAATATTTATATCATAGGGTTTTATAAGGGTTAAATGAGGTAATTGATGTAAAGTGCTAAATAGAACGCTTGGCGTAGAGTAAGTGCTTAAAGCAGGTAATCTCAATGAGCCAAGTAGAAATTCAACCACTACTACAATCACTGAGAACAGTGTGTCAATGTATAATCTAGTTGTATTTTTCAAATCATAAATGCTTAGCCCCCACTCCTATCACTCCCACAAAGGGAGACACTAAATTAAACCTTCAGGTGATAATCCCTACCAGCAGAAGTTTCCCTTACTGATGGAAGTGTGCCATATAGCTCCAGTATACAGAACCAAAACAAATGGCAGACAATCGTGACATTAGTAAATCTGCTTTTTTTTTTTTCTTAGGTCCTCTTCAGCAGGATGATCTTTATACGTTTGTTGACAAGCATCATGCTTCCTCATGTTTCTTCTTCTTCCCATATCTTTCCCATTTGCCTTGGTTTCTAGACTGGCCTTCCTGTACCCTAACTGTGAATGCCTTCTAGTTTGTTAATATCTCTTCGAAATATAGTACAGAGAAATAACACCAATAGTTCCTCTCTAGGTAGCATACACAATGAAGATCATAAATCCTAGTATTTTTCTTCATCTGAATGTTTTGTTTCTGGAAGTATGCCTACAACTTCACATACTCTTTTAGCACTGCTATAGTAGCCACCATTGGCTCATACCAGGCTTGTATCCAAGTTATTTTTCTTATAGGTCTTCTTTAAGCCAAGATCCTATAATGCACAATGTAGGCATTTATCTTAATTTTTGTCATATTTAATCTTACTAGTTTTAATTCATTACTCCATCTTATTGAGAAATCTTGTTCATGTTTGTTTATATTTTCAAAAATATATTTCTGATTATATAAATAATACTAGTGTAAGAGAAAATTTGTTGGAAATACAAATATAGTAAAATATTACCAAATTTTTTTCTCAAAACACATCGATAAAATTTACATTGCCTAGCTATACATCTTTCCATGTTTTTATGTTCATATATTTATGCAATTGCCTTAATAGGTCACATAGTTTTATTATCCTTTATTTTAAATGTAACTGTTTGAAATATATGTTGGTACTTTGCATGGCTATGTCCCAGCTCTGTGTTATAATCAGCCCTTGCTTTAAAGACAAATCATCCTTAATTTACCAAGTTCAAGTTAAGAAATATTGAGAGGCCAGAATCAGATATAGTGACTTTAACACACACTAGGGCACTCTCTTCCAGACTGTCATCACTCTATTAATCACACTGTTTGAACACAGATGTGTTTTCACATAATTAAGCTGTCTTTCAAAATATACATCTCCATCATGTCCACAACAAAGGTTTTCATTCAATCACTTATTCATTGATTAAATTAGCTTATGAAAATGGAACATGAGAAAAGTCTATGTATTATGTCAAACATTACACTCAGGTCTACAGGTACAAACTGAATAAAAACATTCTATATCTTGAAAATACAGTTCCCTGGGAAAGAGGGATATTTATACAAATATCTCCGAAGTGTGCCAAATGCCGAATGTATAAAAAGTTATGGGAGTTAAGAGGAAAGAAAATTATTATTCCAAAGGGGATTAGGAAGGGCTTCATGTTATTTCAGATACTTTGATCAAATTTCCAATTGAATTCTGGATACAGCTTGGGAGCAGAAGATGGCTGAGTAAAGGATTTTAAACTATTATTACCTCTGAGCAGGAAGAAAATGAAACATAAAGATTAAAAACTCCATCTTTATTGTAACCCTAACCCTAACCTTTGAAGAACAGCTGCCAAAAATTCAAATTTGGATCAAACTTAGGACACTACAATCTGCATATATATGACTATATCTGCAAATCTTGATCAACGAGTAGAGGTCTCCAAAGTCAAACAGTAAGCCCTAGGTTGCGAGGTCAATGATGATTGATTTCAGATGTCAAGGTCTGAGGTGTAGGTAGGCTAAAAAGTATATCTGAGATCCCTTAGCTGGTCAGGCAGGGCTGAATAATAGTCACATGGATAAACGATTTTGCAAATCGTGGGCTTTTATTTTGACAGCGTGAAGGATATATGTGTTTGCTAATCACCTATGCAGATGTTGATCACTATCAATGGAAGAGAAGTTTATGTTAATTTGTTCAGAACTCTATTATGAATCTAGTAGAATTTCTCATACTCTGGAGATGAGATATACCTGCAAGTAAGAATTCTGTTAAGGAGTTTTTGAGACAAAGTAATCAAAACCAGGCTGATACGATTCTTTCCTACCCACAGTTTTAGCAATAGATAGCTTAAACAGAATTGCCTTCATTCAAAGATAATCATCAGAGAGCAGATAATATAGGGATTTTACAAAAGTATTTTAAGAAAAATGGTACAAATGAACTTTAAAATCCAGAGTAAAAGGGACATGAGAAAACTTCTAGGAGGTATAGAAAAGTTATGAATCTTATTTGTAGTGGTGGTGACTTCAGGTGGGTGTACATCTGTCAAAACCCACTTCCTACTTACACAGTGTCAAGGTCAGTCAGTAGAAAGTGCTTAGCATTTTCTTATTTCCTGAGCTCACAACCCTGGGCATATGCAATGAGGTAGCTGATATTGGAAACTTACTCTTGAGGAAACTAACATGTATAATGAAGAAGTTATTTGCCCATTGCCACACAGCTATAAGCTTGTAAGAGACAGATCTGGGATTCAAAGCCAGCCTCTATAACAATGGTGAGTACCTCCTATATATGACACACAATCACCCTGTAGTTCTTAAAGGACACATTAAAACTAGCAACTGTCTGAACTCCCTGAGGAAAGAGACAATCTAAGCCTTGATCATATGTATTTTGTGCTATATTATCACAAAAATACTTATACAGTTATTATTTTCTCTGACATTACACTTGAGAACTCCTGTGTGGATTAATTCTTGGTTTTATATCTAGGGTCTTGAGTTGTTTGGAAATTTAAAAATAAATAACTTTTCTCAGTAGGTTTTCTAGAAGCCTGGGGGTCATATGTAATACATTCATCATTTCTAGAGCCATCAGTGCCTGGTCATTCTCTGCTAAAATATTTGCAGCTCAGACATAGAAAACAAACTAATAGTTACCAAAGGGGAAAGGTGGGAGGGGAATAAACGGGAAGTTTGAGAATGACATATACACATTACTATATTTAAAATAAATAAACCAATAGGACCTACTGTACAGCACAGGGAGCTCTGCTCAGTATTCTGTATTAAACTAAATGGGAAAAGAACTTGAAAAAGAATAGATACATGTATATGTATAAGTGAATCACTTTGCTGTACACCTGAAACTAATACAGCATTGTTAATCAACTATACCCCAAAATAAAATAAAAATTAGAAAAAGAGAAGGCTCCAAAAAGACAAAAATAATAAAAAAAAGAATACTTATCTTCCAAATGTTGACGTAACATTTCCTGATTTTGGAGTGAGTTTCAGCGGAACTTGAAGTTTCATCACAAGTGGGTTATTAGATAGGCATGGCATCATGCTCATACTCACTCTACTGCAAAGTACTGCTTGACTGAGGGCTCCTATCTGAAAGATTATTTAAGAAAAATGCACAATTGTGACCAATAAAAAAACACTACAGTGGTCCTTGTCTTAAAGTTTAAAATAAAGAACATATCATTTAATTATTTAACAGAAGGGAACAGTAAATATAACAGAAGAAACTGAAGAAATTTTATTTATTTATTTATTTGGCTGCCTGGTGCAGCATGTGGGATGCAGGATCTTAGTTCCCCGACCAGGTATCGAACCCCGGCAGTGAGAGCGCTGAGTCCTACCCACTGGACTTCCAGGGAATTCCCAGCAGTGAACATCTTAAACACAGTATAAATAATTGGTTTTAATAACAAATTTTATAAAATATAGCAAATCTTTAATCATACTCATATCGTTAATATTATTGTGGAAAGTAAAATTAGGTAGATCACTTGATTTTCATTTTGCTAGCTATATGCTATCAAAAATCACATCACGGGGCCTCCCAGGTGGCGCAGTGGTTGAGACTCCGCCTGCTGATGCAGGGGACACGGCTTCGTGCCCCGATCCGGGAAGATCCACATGCCGCGGAGCAACTAGGCCGGTGAGCCATGGCCGCTCCCAAAAAAAAAAAAAAAAAAAAAATTCACATCACATTTCAGTTCTGCTTGGAACAAGCTTGTGATCTTAGGCAAATCAATAAACTGTTCTGAACTTTATCCTGTTTGTCTAATTACTGGTTTATCTCTTCAAACCCAAAGTTTCTATACTCACAATATTTTTCTCTAGGCATTTAAAGCTATTCATAACTACTTTATTGTTTTTCAAATCAATATTATTTTATAAGTAAGAAATACAGAGACTTCCCTGGTGGCACAGTGGATAAGAGTCCAAGCTCCCAATGCAAGGGGCCCAGGTTCGATCCCTGGCCAGGGAACTAGATCCCACATGTATGGTGCTACTAAGAGTTCACATGCCACAACTAAGAAGCTGGTGAGCCGCAACTAAAGAGCCCTGCAGCCACAAATAAGGAGCCCACCTGCCACAACTAAGACCCAGCACAACCAAACAAATAAATATTTATAAAAAAAGAAATGCATAATAAGCAAGTTTCTTAAACATACATTTTTTAAAAATTTAAGGTAACCAATCATTTCTGAAAGACAAAGTTACTTGTTCCTGTCATTATCAAGTTAATGTTTCATTTACAAAACAATCTCCTCATTAACTATCAGCTAGTATCTTGATTCTTTTGATTATTAATTTAATTTCTAATATATTCTATTATTAATCTACTATGGAAATATTGTGATTATTTTAATCTGGTTTGAGTTTTACCCTCTTAGATATGTGAAAAGTATCTTTATATACCAAAGAATTGGCCTGGTAGTCAAAGAATAAAAATCTTTCACTCTGTTTCAAAATTATTATCTCTATTTCAAAAGGCTGCTCATTACTTGACTGAAGGTGGTACCACTGAAATTAAATTACAGAAAATGTAACTATGTTGTGGTCCCATTTTCTACTGTAGACATTCCATTTTATATAAAATATGCTATTTTTGGCCATTCTACACAAAATGTAAAGCACGATTTCTATATTATTTCTCAAAATGTGCTCTAAGCAATCATCACACTAAATATGCTTTATTTTTACTCTGTTTTAGCATAATGTTGTAGGAGAAAGTAATAGGAAATAACCAATGAGACAAATAACATTTACCAATTCCCACTCAACAGATGAAAAAATGCTCTGTAATTGGATTTATAATTGCAAATTTCAGTAAGATGGATATTAACAACATGGATTTAAGTCATTTTCAGCCTTTAGAGCTTTAGCAGAGGTAAGCAGTCTAGCTAAGTCATTTTAGGCATATATGTGATAAGTTCTTTCCTCACTAGACAAGGGGTTAGTTACAAGCTCTAATGGGACTGAATAAAATGAAATGTGAATGGGATTTATCATCAATTTCAAGCAAAGATTCCTTTGAACTAAGAAGAACTAAAGACTGCTTTACATCAAAGATGCAGTTTTAAAGCTGAGGGTGTTAATGATGTGAATCATGACCTTTTGATTTCTTTAAAATATTTTTATATGACTCATAATGAGATTAAAAGTGGGCATTATTTCCAGATATTTGAAATGTAGGCACCAGACTTTTGTTACTGAAAATGACCCATTGAAAACTCTTTGCCTAACCATCCTCAGAATTAAAGAAAGTAACAGTTACAAATTAAAATTTCTTCATCTCTCAAAAAAGTTTGCTTAATTTCCTCATCCACACCAAATGAAACTTAACTTGAAAAGAAACAAGTGATTATTAATTATAAAAGTCTGTGCAGGGGCTTCCCTGGTGGTGCAGTGGTTGAGAGTCCGCCAGCTGATGCACGGGACACGGGTTCGTGCCCCGGTCTGGGAAGATCCCACATGCCCCGGAGCGGCTGCGCCCGTGAGCCATGGCCGCTGAGCCTGCGCGTCCGGAGCCTGTACTCCGCAACGGGAGAGGCCACAACAGTGACAGGCCCGTGTACCGCAAAAAAAACCAAAAAACAAAAACAAAACTCTGTGCATTATATTTCAGTCATCAAAAAACTTAACACTATTCTGGCATTAGCAATAGAGTACTGCCATTTAGAACTGTCAATTTAATTCAATTTATTTTCTAGTTTCAAAAATAATTTTATTTTCTTTAAATGAATGTTATTCTGGTTCTAATAGAAACATGGTGTATGCTGAGTTCCAAATCTTGACACTTCATGGAAACTACATGGAACAACTACAAAAACAAAATAAATGAACAAACTAAAAAGGTCCAAAATCTTGTATCTTCAGCAAAACGTGGAAACAAAGAAAATATGAAAACTCAAAACTAGATCTATGTGAAGCCAGAGGTATTCCTTTAAAAAAAAAGACAAAAATCTACTTAACAAAAGTCCACAAAATTTAAGCAAGTTTTATATAAAAGAGGATTTCCAAATGATCAATAAATATATTAAAAGTTCTCAACATCATTGGTCATCAGGGAAATCCAACTTACAAGAGTGATGATGTTTGACTACATACTCACTAGAAGTTAAAATGAACAAAATGACAATAGGAAGTATAAGCAAGGATTGAGGCAGCTGGAAATTTCGTACTCTGTTGTTGGAGTGCAAACTGTTACAACCAGTTAGAAAACTGTTTGGAATTATCTACTAAAAATGAACATTCACATACTCTATAAGTCAACAATTCACCTCTGAGCTATAACACCCCCCCGACCCATGTACATATGTATGCAATATAAGAAACTAACAAGAATATTTATAGCAGTGCTACTACACTGGACAGAAACTGGAGATGTCCAAATACCCACCCACAATAGAATGTATAAATAAATTCTTTGGTATATACATACGTGAATACCATAAAACAATGAAAATGAATAAACTGCATCTTTAGAATGTAAACAATATGAATGAGTCTAACCTGTGTAATGATAATTACATAGAATAGAAACTGGATATAAAGATGAATAATTTATGATTTCATTTATATGAAGGTCAAAACAGTCAAGACATTTCTTTGATGATAAAGTCAGAATAGTGGTTATCCAGGGGATATTAACTTGATGAGATATGAATGAGGCTTCTGCGGCACTGTTAAGGTTCTGTATCTTGACCTGAGTGGTGGTTTAATACATGCCTCCAGCTCTCCACTCAAGATGTGCGCATAAAATACATCTATCTATCTATACCTATCCATATTAATAAGGAAGCTCTGTATATACTGACATAAACAAATAACTGAAGATACATTAGATGAAGAAAGGAAGGTACAGAACAATGTTTATGATATGTACCGTTTGTGAAAGAGAAGTATCAAAATGAGAACATGTATTAGTTTACCTTTGTATTTTCATAGGATGAATACACAAGAATCTGTCAATGTGATTAGCTGTGGGAAGTAAAGGAGTGGATGGGAAACTGAAGCAACAAGGATGGGGTGAGATGATACTTTCGATGTATACCTTTAATACCATTTTGACTTTGAGCAACATTAATGTATTCCCAATTTAAAAAATATTTTTTCATGCGTAGATGTTCCAAAGATGAAAAAATGGAATTGTTTGCTACATTTGTCCCTCAAAATTGCTGGAATTCACAGCTGTCTTGTCTCTTCTATAAAATAGTGCCTCCTTTTTAAAGAATGTACTTTCCTTTCAGATCATCCCAACTCTGTCCATGATGGCATCAAATATATACAAATATACAAATGATTTGCCATTGAATTCTGAATATGAGAGGGAGAGAGAGAGTTCTTCTCTAAGCCAAGACGTATGTTACTTGTTTTAAGATGCAGTCGTATTTATTTTGACACCGCCTTCACTAACTTACATTGCTGAAACACCTTCAGACCTTCTAACAAATGATCAATTCTGTGGCAGTGTCTAGGGTACAAGAGTCAATTGGTGTTCTGTCTCAGCTTTACATTCAGAGCACTACCTTTTCACAGATATCTTACAAGCTCCGTGGGTTCTCACTCAATGGTTTGAAGGATATTCTGCAGCCACTGATTTATAGCAGCTCCATGAAAAGAACACAAAACAGTGAATTTTTTTAAAGCAAACATTTTTTTGCCAGTGGTGATGTTCCCATTTTTGTGTTTGGCTCATGCTGGTCTGGCTTTCATTTGCTGCTTTAGCTCATGACACTTAGCAATGCTAGGTCTCCAGTTCAGAGCATAGCTGGACCATTTAATAACAAAACCAGGAGGAGTTTGAAAGGTCTTACCAATATTACTTTCCAAGGTACTTTCCTGTAACTTTCCTCACCAAAGATGAATGACCTTGTGTGGCAGGAACATTTGTTTTCGTCTCGAGATGAAGAGCTGAGGAACAGAGGAGATGAATGACCAGAGTTACTCTAGAATTAGAATCTGACCTCAAGTTTGAGGACCCTTAGGCCACAGGGCTCTCTACCACAGCAGACTTGTTCTGAAAACACATCTGACCTGGAAACTCTACTCAGAGAGATCCTGAGGGATCCTTCCTACTCAGACGGATCCCAACCTCTTATTAACTTATTTAAGAGAGCTTTGGATGTAATGGGGAAAAAAAGTAAAATGCCCTAATGACCTAATGCAAGCAGTTAGTTCTTGCTAAAATTTCAACATGGAGAATTGACTCAGAAATTGATGATCTTGAAGAGGGCACATGGCCTGGAAGTGAACATGGCTGTGTGAGAAACCAATATTTTTTTTTGCTATTACCACTTTATTAACGTGCACTTCTTCTGAAATTTGTATGACTCATTATTAATATGCACTAATTCATCATTTATTTTGAGCTTTCCTTTAGAGTCTAAATGTGTTTTTGTTAGCATCTGTTTCTCTTACTTATTTTGTTAACCTGCATCTTTGGATGCATTGAGATTAATTTAAAGAGAATTGTTTTCTTTTTATTTGGGGTCTTTCAGTGACTTTTGACTTTTTTACAGTTAAACTGTGTGGAAAAATAAAACTATTTTTATACACACAGGGAAGCATCCACAGGAATTTCTAAATGTTTTATGGTCATCCGTGATTATTGAAGGGGAACACGTACAGGGTAGCAGCAGTATTGGCCTGAAAGGAGTAGGGCAAAGAGTGCTGTCTGAGAGCCTGTTCCTGGAAAATTGTGCTGTTTCCACATCTTAATGAGTGTGTAAATTACATAGGAAGTTGGTGATGGTGGAGACTTATATGGAGTCACACCGGGTGGGTTATATGCAGCGGATTAGAAAACAGAAGATTCCGGTTCTCAATCTAGTTCTGTTACTAGTTAGCAATCCCTTTGGCATGTCACCTAACATCTTTGAGATTCAGTTTATCTCTAAAGCAAATGAATGAAACTTAAGGTCCTTTTAGGCTCTCACGTAGAAAAAAGTAAGTCTTTGCACACAGGATTACATTTCTAACACCGATTATAATTTAAAAATAAATTTTGAGATGCTGGATAAAGTAGCCAAGATTTGTAATAGCACCCTGAGTACAAAGTTAAAGGCATTTGGAAGCCAGCAGACTAATATTCTAGGCCTGGCTTTGACGCAGTTGGTGACTGGGCAAATTTATGCATTTCTATAGGGACTAGGTTTGTTTTCTGTACTGCCAGTTGGGCTAGATCGTCTCTGAGTTTTCAATCAGCAATAATATTGGCTATTCCCTCTGATTTTTCCAGTAAAATAACTCAAAGAAATAATATGAGTCACTCAATATACAGTTTTAGTTTCCACAATATTTCCATGAGGAGTTTTGAGAGATGTACCAGAAGGAAGCAATATACCAGCACTTTTCATGGGAATTATTTCGAAAAAGCTTTGCCCCATTATCAGGCTTTATGAAAACTAAATGTAAATTTAAAATCTTAGGTAGTTATTTATTTTCTATAGACCTTCATCTATTAATAAGAGGTAAAGTGTGGGGCAGAGTAAAGAGTTGGGATGGGTAGCTCATACCAATTAGACAAAATGAAGAACTGAAACAGTTATTAACTACTTACATGTTCATGACCAATATGACATGAATTATAAGTGAACTACTAAAGACAATGACTTTTAACCAACCATTTATCTTTTCCTTTTAAAATGTAAAGCACAAACATGAAAGGACTAGAAATACTTTATTTGATGGACTCGTACGAACAGATGAGTTTAGTTAATATTTTTCATGTGCTCTTATCATTGTAACTTTAAGCAGATAAACCTTAACAATTATTATTAATATCGTTAACATCATAATTCATTTGTCTAATTCTAATTACAAGAAATTGTCATATTTTACTTTTTTATCAGTTTTCATAATGAGCGTGAAAGAAACAATAAAATAATATAGAAATGCACTCAGAGGGAAAAGTAGTGCCACATCCAAAAGTATTATTTCAGAAAATGTTTTTTATGTCATATCTATATTAAGATATTTTGTCAGTCTCCACAGTACATCTGTGAGGTATAAGGTTGTTTGTCCTGAAATCCCTATTTTACACACAGGGAAACAAGCGCAGTATGTTTAGCAAATTTTCCAAGGCCACATATTGTGTCAGGATAGCGCTGGGAAAAGAATTTACCTCTGATATTTTTCTTACATAGTCCAGTGCCTAACACAGTGCCCTAGAAAGAGTAAATGCTCAATAGTCACTGAAGGAAAAGAATGAAACCATTCTTCTCTATGAAATTGAGAAAACTGTCATATTTGCTCTCTATTCCTTTAGTCATTAAACTGGACAAGCTGGGGCAGCAGTTGAGCAATAAACTTCATCCACTGTCCTTTCCACAAGTTTTCATTATTACATGAAGAGGCTTTACAAGATGGTACCATCTGGTCAGTACTGAAGTTACATACTTCTAGGCACCCCACGTAAGGAGTGTCATTAATCTTGGTTCATTGTACCATTGGCTTTTGTGGCGTAAGTTAGGTCCACCAGCCTGTGGCCAAGATCAACTTTTCACAAAAGTCACTGAAAATTCATTATTAATAATTAACATGTTACTGATGTCCTACCCTAATGATATTCTAGTAAAACAGAGTTCTACATCTTGGAGCTAAAAAACTTAGTTGCAGTCCTTGAAAATAAATGACTTGGCTAGTGTCGGCTCTGTCTACTTCAGACTTCGCTGAAGATAATTATAAAGCCAGAAAGAATAACTCAATTTATTTCCTGAGTTAATGTGTCATAAGTTGAATTGCAACTGTAAACATGATAAAGGTCACAGTGGCATGACTTCTACTTTTATTTATTTAATTATTTTGGCCATGCCACACAGCATGAGGGATCATAGTTCCCCGACCAGGGATGGAACCCTTCCCCCCTGCAGTGGAAGTACAGAGTCGTAACCGCTGGACCACCAGGGAATTCCCTGGCATGACTTTTAGAGTTGATAGAAAAATGTGGTAAAAAACAAAAGTGTTGATATCACTGGGAGATAAAAGGATGGCAAAACTATAGTAGTTATTCCCAATGATGCATCATCAAAATAAGTTAAAGATTGTCATTCATTTCATTGACACTGGTAACCAATTACCTAAAAAATAAGTAAGACATCTCGTGAAGCACTTATGGTTAAAACGTATTCCTTCACCTCTAATGACATTCATATTTTTCTCTTTTGAGAAATAAAACCTGTTTAACTCCATAGAATGATCCTATTAAAATGAAATGAAAATAATCTTGTATCTGTCACCCCAATTTAGTGATTGATCTAAAATTTCACCCAGGTGACATTTTCATTAGGGCACAGTCTGGAGAAATCTGACAATTCTACGTCTCATTTGCTTATACTTAAACAAATGATTCACCAGACTTGCCTAATTGGATGGTGTATTTCCACTGGAGTGAATGTCCTAATAGTAATTCAAGACAAATCTTAGAGATAAGATTCATCAAACATTTCTACTCCATCTTATCATGTCTAAAGGTCAGAGATATTTTGAGCTCTAAAAGAGCATCATAAGGAACTTAAAGCATTCTTTGGTGCAACTGTTACTCATTTTTAGAGCATAGTCACAACTAAAATAGAGATAGACAGAAATCAAATCAAACTATTAAACATCTAAAAAAAAATGGTTCTGAAGAACCTAGGGGCAGGACAGGAATAAAGACGCAGACGTAGAGAATGGACTTGAGGACGCGGGGAGGGGGCAGGGTAAGCTGGGATGAAGTGAGAGAGTGGCATGGACATATATACACTACCAAATGTAAAACAGATAGCTAGTGGGAAGCAGCCGTATAGCACAGGGAGATCAGCCCGCTGCTTTGTGACCACCTAGAGGGGTGGGATAGGGAGGGTGGGAGGGAGGCTCAAGAGGGAGGGGATATGGGGATATATGTATATGTACAGCTGATTCACTTTGTTATACAGCAGAAACTAACACACCATTATAAAGCAACTGTAATCCAATAAAGATGTTAAAACAAACTATTAAACATCAGCTTACTGGGTAAATTGAGTTTAGACACCTACATGATGCAAAAGAGCAGCCTTTGTATGAGCTCCTACACCCTTTAAACTTGAAGCATAGTCCGTGTTTTCACTTCAAAGTAAATATCTAACCGAAGCCAGAAATTTCATTTTGTCATTGTGTCAATTATGTTTAAAAGACCATTATTAAGTAAAATTTAACCTAATTTGTGAACAACCCTACAGCGAGTGGAAATAGAAAAATGTAAGTACCCACACCCAGCAACAAACAAATGACAGATTCTTGAGCGCCAGACCCTCCAACTTGTCTACTTATCATTCAATCCCTTTGCTCACTCTTTCTTTCTACACCAGGCAGGAGAGTAAAATATTTTCAGAGAAATTCCCTGGACTATATGATTTCAATTGCACGTGCCACTCTGGACAAACAGAAGATC
The DNA here is from genome assembly GCF_003031525.2 of Neophocaena asiaeorientalis asiaeorientalis. NCBI lineage: Eukaryota > Metazoa > Chordata > Mammalia > Artiodactyla > Phocoenidae > Neophocaena > Neophocaena asiaeorientalis. The sequence continues at coordinate 12,510,439 of NW_020174698.1, read as the reverse complement.
CTATTTTCAAAGTCTTAAAGCACTTGTAAGGGCTGTGTATATGTGTCTTATTGTCCTTGTTGCTTCTGTTCTGGAGAACTTGGTTGGCCAGAGCTCTCTGCAGGGCGGTGTGCAGGAGTGACAGGAAACTGAAATCCATAGCCATTGTATCCATCCAAGTAGACACATTGGAAGAAGCTGATGGGGCCTAAAGAATAGAGGATGATGATTTATTAAAACAAGTAGAATGTGATTAGGAACAGAGGTAAAACACTGTGAGGCAGTCTAATACAATACATATGGACATGGGTTCTCCAGCCAGATAGCCTTGGCAACAACCAGCAAGTTCCTCACATGTAAAATCAAGACAACAACAAAAAACCTCATAGAAATATTGTGGAAATTAAATAAGTTCATATATGTGAACCACTTGAAATCCTTCCTGGCACATAATAAGCCATTATTAAAATGATAATTAAAAAAGCCTGGCATAGGGCTTCCCTGGTGGCGCAGTGGTTGAGAGTCCGCCTGCCGATGCAGGGGACACGGGTTCGTGCCCCCGTCCGGGAAGACCCCACATGCTGCAAAGCGGCTGGGCCCGTGAGCCATGGCCGCTGAGCCTGCGCGTCCGGAGCCTGTGCTCTGCGACGGGAGAGGCCACAACAGTGAGAGGCCCGCGTACC